>NC_048579.1:572500-927500 GCF_013265735.2 Oncorhynchus mykiss | reverse complement strand
GTCTGACCATCTGACCTACACTCTCAGGGTTCTGCTTCCTCTTCCTGCCCTGGTGACGGTTGGCAAGGGTGGCGTCACCAAGGGTCTGCCGCATGGTTGTCGTGGCGACCTCCAGGGTTCTAGTCCCCGGACAAGGCCTGTTCATCATAATAGACTCCTCTGCTGGTATGTTCATATCATTGTTCTCCTCTTCCTCTTCCTCCTCTTCATCCTCTTCACTGCTGTTCTCCATCTCCTCCCCTCTCTCTCTCTGCTCTTCATCCTCCTCCTCTTCATCCTCCCCGACCTGCCCATCATCATCATCATCCTCTTCCTTGTTCTCCTCTTCCTCCTCGTTCCTCTGGTCACCATGGGAGCGGGTGAACATGGCGGTGGCGGTGGTATATGTGGCGACAGCCTTGCTCTCTGACCCCTTGGAGACGTTGAGTGTCTGGTTGTTCAAGTTGACCTCTACGATGATCTGCTCCCCGCCCCCCTCCAGCTTAAACAGACCCCTCCCTCCTCCTCCCCCACTCTCCCTGTCCTCTTGTTGGTAGTAGTACTGCTTGGCCTGGGACTGGGAGGAGGTCTGGGAGGAGGGAGGGTGATGCTGCTGGCTCTTTCCATGTCCGTCCTCCACCCTCACAGAGAAAGGGCTGTTCCCCTCCCGAGTGTACACCCTCTCTAACTCTGCCCTCCCTAACTCTGCCTCCTGCTTGATCTCCCGGTACAGCTGACTGCCGGGGGTCGTTGTCATGGAATCAGGATCTCCCAGGCCATCCTGATTGGCCAGGTTGTCTACCGCGGCCCTTAGCGATTGGCTGCTGATGAGGTCACGGCAAGAAGCTGCAATGTCCGTCATCTGCAGCAGGGTGGCGGCGTTGAGCACGTCTCTGACGCTACGGCTACTGACCAACAGACGGGAGGTGTAGATGAAGTTAAGGATCTGCTGTAGGCCCTGGGAGGAGAGACAGATAGGAGTTATCTGCTGTAGGCCCTGGGAGGAGAGACAGACAGGAGTTATCAATGTAGGCCCTGGGAGGGGAGACAGACAGGAGTTATCTACTGTAGGCCCTGGGAGGAGAGACAGACAGGAGTTATCTACTGTAGGCCCTGGGAGGAGAGACAGACAGGAGTTATCTGCTGTAGGCCCTGGGAGGAGAGACAGACAGGAGTTATCTACAGTAGGCCCTGGGAGGAGAGACAGACAGGAGTTATCTGCTGTAGGCCCTGGGAGGAGAGACAGACAGGAGTTATCTGCTGTAGGCCCTGGGAGGGGAGACAGACACGAGCTATCTGCTGTAGGCCCTGGGAGGAGAGACAGACAGGAGTTATCTACTGTAGGCCCTGGGAGGGGAGACAGACAGGAGTTATCAATGTAGGCCCTGGGAGGGGAGACAGACAGGAGCTATCAATGTAGGCCCTGGGAGGGGAGACAGACAGGAGCTATCTACTGTAGGCCCTGGGAGGGGAGACAGACAAGAGCTATCTGCTGTAGGCCCTGGGAGGGGAGACAGACAGGAGTTATCTACTGTAGGCCCTGGGAGGGGAGACAGACAGGAGCTATCTGCTGTAGGCCCTGGGAGAGGAGACAGACAGGAGTTATCTACTGTAGGCCCTGGGAGGGGAGACAGACAAGAGCTATCTGCTGTAGGCCCTGGGAGGGGAGACAGACAGGAGTTATCTACTGTAGGCCCTGGGAGGGGAGACAGACAGGAGCTATCTGCTGTAGGCCCTGGGAGAGGAGACAGACAGGAGTTATCTACTGTAGGCCCTGGGAGGGGAGACAGACAGGAGCTATCAATGTGGGTAACACTTTATGTGGATAGTTCATCTGCAGATGCAGATGCAGTAACATTTCATCTATCTACACTGAACAAAAAAATAAACCCAACATGCAACAATTTCAACGATTTTACTGAGTTACAGTTCATAGAAGGAAATAAGCCAAATGTAATTAATTCATTAGGCCCTGATTTATGGATTTGACATGACTGGGAATACAGATATACGTCTGTTGGTGACAGATACATAAAAAAAGGAGTGTGGATCAGAAAACCAGTCAGTATCTGGTGTGACCACCATTTGCCTCATGCAGTACGACACATCTCCATAGAGTTGATCAGGCTGTTGATTGTGGCCTGTGGAATGTTGTCCCACTCTTCTTCAATGGCTGTGTGGAGTTGCTGGATGTGGAGGTCCTGGGCTGGCGTGGTTACACCTGGTCTGTGGTTGGTAGGCCGGTTGGAAGTATTGCCAAATTCTTTAAAACAATGTTGGAGGCAGCTTATGGTAGAGAAATTGAAATGTAATTATCTGGCAACAGCTCTGGTGGACATTCCTGCAGTCACCATGCCAAATGCACGCTTCATCAAAACTTGAGACATCTGTGACATTGAGTTGTGACAAAACTACACATTTTAGGATGGTGTCATGACGTTGTATTAGTTAATGTGATGACTGTTGCTCAACGAATGATTAAAGGTTTCTAATTGCGTGATTAACTGAATCAAGCAAATATTAACTCATTTTTTATTTATTTATTCATTTCACCTTTATTTAACCAGGTAGGCTAGTTGAGAACACCTTTATTTAACCAGGTAGGCTAGTTGAGAACACCTTTATTTAACCAGGTAGGCTAGTTGAGAACAAGTTCTCATTTGCAACTGCGACCTGGCCAAGATAAAGCGTAGCAATTTGTCACATACAACAACACAGAGTTACACATGGAATAAACAAAACATACAGTCAATAATACAGTAGAACAAAAGAAAACAAAAAGTCTATATACAGTGAGTGCAAATAAGTTAAGGAAATAAATAGGCCATGCTGGCGAAGTAATTACAATATAGCAATTAAACACTGGAATGGTAGATCGGCAGAAGATGAATGTGCAGGTAGAGATACTGGGGTGCAAAGGAGCAAAATAAATACCAGTATGGGGATGAGGTAGGTGGATAGATGGGCTGTTTACAGATGGGCTATGTACAGGTGCAGTGATCTGTAAGCGGCTCTGACAGCTGGTGCTTAAAGCTAGTGAGGGAGATGTGAGTCTCCAGCTTCAGAGATTTTTGCAATTCGTTCCAGTCATGGGCAGCAGAGAACTGGAAGGAAAGACGACCAAAGGAGGAATTGGCTTTGGGGGTGACCAGTGAGATAAACCTGCTGGAGCGCGTGCTACGAGTGGGTGCTGCTATGGTGACCAGTGAGCTGAGATAAGACGGGGCTTTACCTAGCAGAGACTTGTAGATAACCTGCAGCCAGTGGGTTTGGCGACGTGTATGAAGCGAGGGCCAACCAACGAGAGTGTACAGGTGGCAATGGTGGGTAGTGTATGGGGCTTTGGTGACAAAACGGATGGCACTGTGATAGACTGCATCCAGTTTGTTGAGTAGAGTGTTAGACGCTATTTTATAGATGACATCACCGAAGTCAAGTCGTTTGGCAGCATGAGTGAAGGATGCTTTGTTGCGATATAGGAAGCAGATTCTAGATTTAATTTTGGATTGGAGATGCTTAATGTGAGTCTGGAAGGAGAGTTTACAGTCTAACCAGAAACCCAGGTATTTGTAGTTGTCCACGTATTCTAAGTCAGAGCCGTCCAGAGTAGTGATGCTGGACGGGCGAGCAGGTGCGGGCAGCGATCGATTGAAAAGCATGCATTTAGTTTTACTTGCGTTTAAGAGCAGTTGGAGGCCACGGAAGGAGAGTTGTATGGAATTGAAGCTCGTCTGGAGGTTAGTTAACACAGTGTCCAAGTAGGGGCCAGAAGTATACAGAATGGTGTAGTCTGCGTAGAGGTGGATCAGAGAATCACCAGCAGCAAGAGCAACATCATTGATGTATACAGAAAAGAGAGTCGGCCCGAGAATTGAACCCTGTGGCACCTCCATAGAGACTATCAGAGGTCCAGACAACAGGCCCTCCGATTTGACACACTGAACTCTATCAGAGAAGTAGTTGGTAAACCAGGCGAGGCAATCATTTGAGAAACCAAGGCTGTCGAGTCTGCCGAAAAGAATGTTGTGATTGACAGAGTCGAAAGCCTTGGCCAGGTCGATGAAGACGGCTGCACAGAAATGTCTCTTATCGATGGCGGTTATGATGTTGTTTAGAACCTTGAGCGTGGCTGAGGTGCACCCATGACCAGCTCTCAAACCAGATTGCATAGCGGAGAAGGTATGCTGGGATTCGAAATGGTCAGAAATCTGTTTGTTAACTTGGCTTTTGAAGACCTTAGAAAGACAGGGTAGGATAGATATTGGTCTGTAGCAGTTTGGGTCTAGAGTGTCACCCCCTTTGAAGAGGGGGATGACCGCTGCAGCTTTCCAATCTTTGGGAATCTCAGACGATACGAAAGAGAGGTAGAACAGGCTAGTAATAGGGGTTGCAACAATTTCGGCAGATCATTTTAGAAAGAGAGGGTCCAGATTGTCTAGCCCGGCTGATTTGTAGGGGTCCAGATTTTGCAGCTCTTTCAGAACATCGGCTACCTGGATTTGGGTAAAGGAGAAATGGTGGGGGCTTTGGCGTGTTGCTGTGGAGGGTGCCGGGCAGTTGACTGGGTTAGGGGTATTCATGTGGAAAGCATGGCCAGCCGTAGAGAAATACTTTTTGAAATTCTCAATTATAGTGGATTTATCGGTGGTGACAATGTTTCCTAGCCTCAGAGCAGTGGACAGCTGGGAGGAGGTGCTCTTATTCTCCATGGACTTTACAGTGTCCCAGAACTTTTTGAGTTGATGGATGCAAATTTCTGTTTGAAAAAGCTAGCCTTAGCTTTTCTAACTGCCTGTGTATATTTGTTCCTAACTTCCCTGAAAAGTTGCATATCACGGGGGCTACTCGATGCTAATGCAGAACTTCACAGGATGTTTTTGTGCTGGTCAAGGACAGACAGGTCTGGCGTGAACCAAGGACTTTATCTATCTTATTTATTTTTTATTTCACCTTTATTTAACCAGGTAGGCTAGTTGAGAACAAGTTCTATTCCTAGTTCTACATTTTTTGAGATGGGCATGCTTATTTAAGATGGTGAGGAAGGCACTTTTAAAGAATAGCCAGGCATCATCTACTGACGGGATGAGGTCAATGTCATTCCAGGATACCCCGGCCAGGTCGATTAGAAAGGCCTGCTCACAGAAGTGTTTCAGGGTGCGTTTGACAGCGATGAGTGGTGGTCGTTTGGTCGCAGACCCATTACGGATGCAGGCAATGAGGCAGTGATCGCTGAGATCTTGATTGAAAACAGCAGAGGTGTATATGGAGGGCGAATTAGTTAGGATGACATCTATGAGGGTGCCGGTGTTTACTGATTTGGGGTTGCACCTGGTAGGTTCATTGATAATTTGTGTGAGATTGAGGGCATCAAGCTTAGTTTGTAGGATGGCTGGGGTGTTAAGCATGTCCCAGTTTAGGTCACCTAGTAGCACAAGCTCAGAAGATAGATGGGGGGCAATCAGTTCACATATAGTATCGAGGGCACAGCTGGTGGCAGAGGGAGGTCTATAGCAAGCGGCAACAGTGAGAGACTTGTTTCTGGAAAGGGGAATTTTTAGAAGTAGAAGCTCAAATTGTTTGGGTACAGACTTAGAAAGTAATACAAAACTCTGCAGGATATCTTTGCAGTAGATTGCAACACCGCCCCTTTGGCAGTTCTATCTTGGCGGAAAACGTTATAGTTAGCAATGGAGATTTCAGGGTTTTTGGTGGTTTTCCTAAGCCAAGATTCAGACCCGGCTAAGACATCTGGGTTGGCAGAGTGTGCTAAAGCAGTGAGTAAAACAAACTTAGGGAGTAGGCTTCTAATGTTAACATGCATGAAGAGAGCACCTGGGGGGTGGGAGTGGAGCTAGGCACTGCAGGTCCTGGATTAACCTCCACATCACCAGAGGAACAGAGGAGAAGTAGGATAAGGGTACGGCTAAAGACTATACGAACTGGCCGTCTAGCACGTTCAGAACAGAGAGTAAAGGGAGCAGGTTTCTGGGCACGATAGCATAGATTCAAGGCATAGTATACAGACAAAGGTAAGGTAGGATGTGAGTACATTGGAGGTAAACCTAGGCATTGAGTAATGAAGAGAGATTTTTAAACCAGGTGATGTCTTCGCATATGTAGGAGGTGGAACAACATGGTTGGTTAAGGCATATTGAGCAGGGCTAGAGGCTCTACAGTGAAATAAGACAGTAATCACTAACCAGGACAGTAATGGACAAGGCATATTGATATTAGAGAGAGGCATGCGTAGCCAAGTGAACATTTGGGTCCAGTGAGTGGTTGGGCTGGCTGGGGACACGGCGATTCAGACATTTACCGTCCTAACAAGCTAACAGTTAGTAGGCCGGAGCTAAACAAGCTAGCAGCTAGTAGACCAGGGCAAGCTAGCAGTTAGCAGGCCGGGTTAGCAAGCAAAGAGTTAGCATGGGCTAGCAGTTAGTAGACCAGCGCAAGCTAGCAGTTAGCAGACCGGGTTAGCAAGCAAGCAGTAAGCAGACCGGGCAGGCAAGCTAGCAGTTAGCAGACCAGGGCCCGGCAGTTTAACAGTTAGCAGACCGGGTTAGCAAGCAAACAGATAGCAGGGGCTAGAAAGTTAGCCTGGGGGGGGGGCGTCGCGATGGGGGTAAGTCTGTTTTTGCCTCTTTGTGCGGTGACATCGATAGACCAGTCGTGGAATTAGTAGGGTTCCAAGTAGCTCTAGGTAGCTAGCAGGCCAATATTGTAGCCCAGGAGTATGCTTCGGTGGTAGCACAGGAGCCCTGGCTGGGCTAGCTTCAAGCTAAATTGGTGCTTGCTCTGGGATGGAAACGCTAGTGTAACAGTACTCGTCTTGCATTGTGTACAATCAGTCATCGACACGGAACTCCAACATGTAGCACCAGTCATGTAGCTTTATTCTGATTAGAACGACACAAAATCGCACGTCATGCAATGCACGTCTCACCATCCAACTCTGCACTCACGCACGCTGGTTTGGTGCTTGTTCACTGGGACAGTTACCAAAATAATACAATTACAATATACAATATAATATATTTAACAATGTACCTGATAAGAACGACACAAAATTGCACGTCATGCAATGCACGTCTCACCATCCAACTCTGCACTCACGCACTGTACAAAATATATGAACCCCCCCCCCACCAGACACAGTAAGTTGCTAGCTAATACTGGCGGGAATTCTCTACAACAAAATGCACAACAAATATTCTCCAAAAACCGCTGCATCTTATGTGTGATGTTCGAATAACATTTACAAACAATTTGATATAAATTGTACATTTAAATCATCACTTGAGAGTATAAAAATCGCTTTTGATGTACAGTGCTTTGCAACCAACAACTTACCGCTGGTTTGGTGCTTGTTCACTGGGACGATTCTAACTGGAACATCCCCCCTCGTAAGCAAGCTATGCAAACCAGCCAATAAGATGCCATGTTGAGTAGGTGAAGGCAAGACAAACTCAAACCAAAAACCCATTGGCTTAACAATAAAGTGGCAAGGGGAATCACCAATATAACCCTGTTACACTAGCCAGGAGTAGTCATCCGGGATTGCGGTTAGCTAGTTGTGAAGATCCAGATAAAATGTTCCGTTTGCGGTAGGAATCCGGGGATAAAAATAACAGGTCCGTTATGCTCTGGTTAGAGTCACGGAATATAATGATGTAATTACGTGTGGGAGGTCCCAGATGGGAAGCGCCGCATGAGTCGTTTAGGCTTCTCAATGACGCACTTCTCCGGCACAACACTCTGGTCGTCCTCACGATGTCAGTGTCCTTTTGGTCTGATTCCTCGCCCTTGCTCTGGGAGGGGTCTTCTGAGGACAGACAGCTCTGTAGCTCAGGGCTCACAGCATAGGAATGAAACAGTGTAGATACCACGATTCGATGGGAGATGGAGGCTAGGTGGTTCGACTTGAATTCACCTGCTTAGACACAGCTACTCATCCGTAGCTTGGGTAGAAAAATATTTATTTGTCTTCAAACCAAGCGTTTTGGGTTTGTTTACTTTTTAGACCTCGGCTGCAGCTTGGGTCACTTAGTCTTATCTGTAAATTCTTCACTCACAGGTTTTATACCCTCATGTCAGAAGTGGGCGTAACCGCCTTTGGGGCAATTCTCTGGGTGCGCCAAGTTAAGAAGCAAGGTCTAGATTTGACTCAAATCCAATTTTAGACAACTAACTTCACATTTCATCTTTACTAAAACATTCTCTTTGATTTGGACATTTTCCACACAATGTACAATCTATAAACACCAAGCATATCCTAGGAAAACTCTTACAGTTACAATGTTTTCATAATAACGTCATCTATTAACCTTTAAAAACAAACCAAAATGACATACATTTTCATATTCCATCTATCATCACGACCACCATTGTGGCTGACGGAAACCATTGTTCCAAAGTCCCTTTATTTCATGTTTAATGTTCTGAGGCTGGTTCTCCATAGTAACAGGACAAAATGAATTTGTCTGTGGCCTAAGACTTACCAGGGTCGTGAGGGGTCATAAAAACCCCACATCTTCAGACCCCTAGATCTCTCCTCCTCTGTTGGGGTTGAGAGATAATCTGTAGGGTTCTGGTCACCTGTAACCTGACCTGATCAGGACAGTCATGACAGTGGCCTTTTATTGTCCCCAGCACAAGGTGCACCTGTGTGATCAGTTTATAGCACCTGTCAGGTGGATGGATTATCGTGGCAAAGGAGAAATGCTAACAGGGATGTAAACAAATTTGTGCACAAAATGTTAGAAATATTTTTGTTGTGCAAATTTAAAATTTCTGGGCTCTTTTATTTCAGA
Organism: Oncorhynchus mykiss; assembly: GCF_013265735.2. Taxonomy (NCBI): domain Eukaryota; kingdom Metazoa; phylum Chordata; class Actinopteri; order Salmoniformes; family Salmonidae; genus Oncorhynchus; species Oncorhynchus mykiss. The sequence continues at coordinate 918,711 of NC_048579.1, read as the reverse complement.
TCATGAAACGGCACATTGTTGGTGTTTATATTGTTGTTCAGTTTATTAACCTTAACCCTAACCATTATCCTTACCCTAACCCTTATCTAAACCTAACCCTAACTATTATTCTTACCCTAACCCTTATCTAAACCTACCCCTAACCCTAACCATTATCCGTACCCTAACCCTTATCTAAACCTAACCCTAACCATTTTCCTTACCCTAAACCTTATCTAAACCTAACCCCAGCTCTAACCCTTAACCATCATCCTTACCCTAACCCGTATCTAAACCTAACCCTACCCCTTATCTAAACCTAACCTTAACCATTATCCTTACACTAACCCTTATCTATACCTAAACGTAGCTATAACCCTAACCATTATCCTTACCCTAACCCTTATCTAAACCTAACCTTAGCTCTAACCCTAACCCTTACCCTAACCCTTATCTAAACCTAAACTTAGCTCTAACCTTAACCATTATCCTTACCCTAACCCTCATCTAAACCTAACATTAACCATTATCCTTACCTTAACCCTTATCTAAACCTAACCCTAGCTCTAACCCTAACCATTATCCTTACCCTAACCCTTATCTAAACCGAACATTAACCATTATCCTTACCCTAACCCTTATCGAAACCTAACATTAACCATTATCCTTACCCTAACCCTTATCTAAACCTAACCCTAGCTCTAACCCTAACCTTAACCATTATCCTTACCCTAACCCTTATCTAAACCTAACCCTAGCTCTAAACCTAACATTAACCATTATCCTTACCCTGACCCTTATCGAAACCTAACCCTAACCCTTATCCTTACCCTAACCCTTATCTAAACCTAAACCTAACCCTAACCATTATCCTTACCCTAACCCTTATCTAAACCTAACATTAACCATTAGCCTTACTCTAACCCTTATCTAAACCTAAACCTAACCCTAACCTTAACCATTATCCTTACCCTAACCCTTATCTAAACCTAACCTTAACCATTAGCCTTACCCTAACCCTTATCTAAACCTAACCTAATCATTATCTAAACCTAACCCTAACCATTATCCTTACAATGACCCTTATCTAAACCTAACCCTAAACATTATCCTTACCCTAACCCTTATCTAACCCTAACCCTAGCTGTAACCTTAGCGAGCAGTTGCTTAGTAACAGAACGTTTTTTGATAGTATGACCATCAATGATGGAACATCTGTACTATCTAAATAAAGTGTGACCTGAATGTGATATGTCAGGTCTATGGATGTGTTATCTAGAGCTTATCAATGTGTTATGTAGAGCTTATGAATGTTTTATGTAGGGATTAAGAATGTGATATGTCTTTGTTATGAATGTTCTGAAGTCCTTATGAATGTGTTATGTCAGGCTTATGAATGTGTCATTAAGTTCATATGTAGGTGCCCACTGACCTGGGAGCTGAGGGCATCCAGAGACAGGTCAACACGGCGCAGCTGCTTGCTCTGGGAGAACAGGGAGTGAAAGAAGGGGCTGTAGGCCGCAAGCACCCCCTTGTGGGCAGGGAAGGTACTGCGCTGGCGCACCAACACTATGTCCACATCACAGAGGTCAGGCTGGAAGAGACGCTGCTCGTTCAACCTGTCCATCAAACAGGTGAAATGAAGAGTCACATCCTCCACCACAGAGAACTCAGCTGACGGGAAGTCTGATGTCTTCTCTACTATGAGCTGAGGAGAGGAGAGGGGGAGAGGAGGGGGAGGGAGGGGAGGGAGGGAGGGAGGGAGGGAGGGAGGGAGGGAGGGAGGGAGGGAGGGAGGGAGGGGGGGGTGCAGGAGAGGATAGAGGAGAGATCGAGGGGGAGGGGAGGAGAGGAGGGAGGGGGAGGAGAGGACAGGAGAGGATTGGGAGGAGAGGACAGGAGAGGAGGGGGAGGAGGAGAATAAAAACAGTGTTATCATTGGATGAGGAGTACTTTCTATGACAAGTAGATTGCTGATAAAGATGTTTTGTGTTTATTACAGAAAGACCGTCGTTAGAGAAACATCTTTAGAAAGAGAGCAAATCATTAGCTTGGGATTCTCAGATGGATCTTAATTTGATCACTCTTGTTGCTGAGAATGTTTCTGCACAGAAGAAATGCAAACTTGTAGTGTTTTCAAGGTAATTTACACTTTAAAATGTCCAGCTTGATTTGCCGTAACGAAAAATCAATCAATCAAATGTATTTCTAAATCCCTTTTTACATCAGCCGATCTGTATCAATCTCTTCAAATCTCTGTTAATTATTATCCACGTAATAATTCACATTATCCTGTTGCTGCAGGATTATTTTCCTTCTGTAGCAAACTGGATCAAATTAAGATCCTACATCTGTATTACATTGTCTTTCAGAGGCTACTAAGACAAGGGCACAGACCACTGAGACAAGGGCACAGACCACTGAGACAAGGGCACAGACCTGAGAAGACAGTACAGACTACACTGTACAGTAGGGCTCATTCACAGTACAGACTACACTGTACAGTAGGGCTCATTCACAGTACAGACTACACTGTACAGTAGGGCTCATTCACAGTACAGACTACACTGTACAGTAGGGCTCATTCACAGTAGGGGTCAATCAGAAATCAAAGGTAGTTTGATCTGTGCTCACACCTCAATCTCCCAAGTGGGGTGTCTTATAGCACAGGAAGGGCAAGGTCTCCATCTGAACAGGACACACACACACACACACACACACACACACACACACACACACACACACACACGTCGTCTCTGAAAGATATATTGATACTCAGTGCCAACTCCTCAAATTAGCCCTCCCTCCTCCTCCTCCCATTATCTCTTGTCTCCTCTCCCTCCTCTTCCCATTATCTCCCTCCGCCTCCCATTATCTCCATTCTCCTCTCCCCGCTCCTCCCAATATCTCCCTTCTCCTATCATTATCTCCCGCCTCCTCCCATTATCTCCCTCCTCCTATTATCTCCCTTCTCTTCTCCTTCTCCTCCCATTATCTCCCTTTTCCCCTCCCCCATCCACCAATTATCTCCCTTCTCCTCTCCCTGCTCCTCCCATTATCTCCCTTCTCTCTCCGCTTCTCCCATTATCTCCTTTCTTCTGTCCTTCCTCCTCCCATTATCTCCCTTCTCTTCTCCTTCTCCTCCCTTCTCCTCTCCATCCTCCTCCCATTATCTCCCTTCTCTTCTCCTTCTCCTCCCATTATCTCCCTTCTCCTCTCCCTCCTCCTCCTAATATCTCCCTTCTCTTCTCCTTCCTCCTCCCATTATCTCCCTTCTCTTCTCCTTCTATTATCTCCCTTCTCCTCTCCCTCCTCCTCCCATTATCTCCCTTCTCTTCTCCCTCTCCTCCCATTATCTCCCTTCTCCTCTCCATCCTCCCATTAGCTCCCTTCTCCTCCCCCTCCTCCCATTAGCTCCCATCCCTCCCCTCCTCCCACCAGCTCCCTTGTTCTCCCTCCTCCTCTCATAATGTGGGCGATAGCCTAGTGGTCAGAGCTTTGGGCCAGGAACCGAATGGTCTCTGGTTCGAATACCTGAGCCGACAAAGTGAAGAATCTGTTGCTGTGCCATCTAGCAAGACAAAAAGCGGATTAGCTCCGGGGACGGCGTACTACTATGACTGACCCTGTAAAACAACACCTATCATACTACTATGGCAGACCCTGTAAAACAACACCTATCATACTACTATGACTGACCCTGTAAAACAGCACCTATCATACTACTATGGCAGACCCTGTAAAACAACACCTATCATACTACTATGACTGACCCTGTAAAACAACACCTATCATACTACTATGACTGACCCTGTAAAACAACACCTATCATACTACTATGACTGACCCTGTAAAACAACACCTATCATACTACTATGACTGACCCTGTAAAACAGCACCTATCATACTACTATGGCAGACCCTGTAAAACAACACCTATCAAACTACTATGACTGACCCTGTAAAACAGCACCTATCATACTACTATGACTGACCCTGTAAAACAACACCTATCATACTACTATGGCTGACACTGTAAAACAACACCTATCATACTACTATGACTGACCCTGTAAAACAACACCTATCATACTACTATGACTGACCCTGTAAAACCACACCTATCAAACTACTATGACTGACCCTGTAAAACAACACCTATCATACTACTATGACTGACCCTGTACAACAACACCTATCATACTACTATGACTGACCCTGTACAACAACACCTATCATACTACTATGGCTGACCCTGTAAAACAACACCTATCATACTACTATGGCGGACCCTGTAAAACAACACCTATCAAACTACTATGGCTGACACTGTAAAACAACACCTATCAAACTACTATGACTGACCCTGTAAAACAACACCTATCATACTACTATGACTGACCCTGTAAAACAACACCTATCATACTACTATGGCTGACACTGTAAAACAACACCTATCATACTACTATGACTGACCCTGTAAAACAACACCTATCATACTACTATGACTGACCCTGTAAAACCACACCTATCAAACTACTATGACTGACCCTGTAAAACAACACCTATCATACTACTATGACTGACCCTGTACAACAACACCTATCATACTACTATGACTGACCCTGTACAACAACACCTATCATACTACTATGGCTGACCCTGTAAAACAACACCTATCATACTACTATGGCGGACCCTGTAAAACAACACCTATCAAACTACTATGGCTGACACTGTAAAACAACACCTATCAAACTACTATGACTGACCCTGTAAAACAACACCTATCATACTACTATGGCTGACCCTGTAAAACAACACCTATCATACTACTATGACTGACCCTGTAAACAACACCTATCATATTACTATGACTGACCCTGTAAAACAACACCTATCATACTACTATGACTGACCCTGTAAAACAACACCTATCATACTACTATGACTGACCCTGTGAAACAACACCTATCAAACTACTATGACTGACCCTGTAAAACAACACCTATCATACTACTATGACTGACCCTGTAAAACAACACCTATCATACTACTATGACTGACCCTGTACAACACCTATCATATTACTATGACTGACCCTGTAAAACAACACCTATCATACTACTATGACTGACCCTGTACAACAACACCTATCATACTACTATGACTGACCCTGTGAAACAACACCTATCAAACTACTATGACTGACCCTGTAAAAAAACATATCATACTAACATACAAACTCCCTTCTTCCTTCCTCCTCTCATTAACTTGCTTCTAATCTCTCCTCCCTCCCTCCTCCTCTCATTATCTCCCACCTCCAAGCCTCCATCCTCCTCTCATTATCTTCCATCTCCTCCCTCCTACCTCCTCCCATTAACTCCATTCTCCTCCTCCATCCCTTCCTCCCACCTCCTCCCATTAACTACCTTCTCCTCTCTCCTCTGTCCGTCCCCCATTTGCTCCCTTCTCCTCTCTCCTCTGTCCCTCCCCTATTAGCTCCCTTATCCTTCCCCCTCCCTCCCTCCCACCTCCCCCCAATATCTCCCTCTTCCCTTCTCCTTTCATATTTCTGAATGACAGATGAGTTCCTGTACATGATGTCTACCAGGTGAGTAGCAACCTAGTCATGTCTGCTATCTAACACTAATAATGACATCTTTCACATTTCATCAAGCAACAACGCCAAACAAAACAGCATTTTAGATTTATGACCCCATCTCTCTTTCCTCCCCTCCCTCCGTCTCTCCTTCCCTCTCTCCATCCCTCTCCTTCCCTTCATCTCTCCTTCTTTTCTTTCTTCCTTCCTTCCTTCCACCCCCCCTCCCTGTAAATGTTGGTGTGTAACTGTGTGTTGTCTCTGTCATTACAGGGAGCAGCTCTTCTAACCAGCTTCTCAATCAGTAGACCTCCCATGATGCATTACTCATCTGCAGTGACCCGAAACAGGCGCAGGGGGACTACTGATTACTGGCACACCAAACCCAGAAGTGACGCAGAGGTTAAGCAGCGTTCCATCGTTACGCTCATACAGCATTCCATCGTTACGCACGCACACACTTTGCCGAGTTGGACTGGTTCTCCCTATAACCATCAACCCTATAGCATTCATACTGTAGATGTTGTCCAAGTCGCTAGTACTTTACTATTTTCATACAAAAAGCCCTGCCAACTGGGTGTTATGTACTGGTAGAGGCCCGCTTCCCACAGCAGAGCCAAGCTGGAGAGAGCAGAGTAGGGTAGATGCCAGATTTCAGAGAAATGCCAAGCGGGACAGAGCAGAGTAGAACACAGCAGAGTAGAACATAGCAGAGTAGAACAGAGCAGAACAGAGCAGAGTAGAGTAGAACAGAGTAGAACAGAGTAGAGCACAGCAGAGTAGAACACAGCAGAGTAGAACACAGCAGAGTAGAACAGAGCAGAGTAGAACAGAGCAGAACAGAGCAGAGTAGAGTAGAACCGAGTAGAACAGAGTAGAACACAGCAGAGTAGAACACAGCAGAGTAGAACACAGCAGAGTAGAACAGAACAGAGCAGAGTAGAACAGAGTAGAGTAGAACAGAGTAGAGTAGAACCGAGGAGAACAGAGTAGAGTAGAACAGAGTAGAGTAGAACAGAGTAGAACGGAGTATAATATAACAGAGTAGAACAGAGTAGAGTAGAAAAGAGTAGAAGAGATTGGAGTATAACAGAGTATAGTATAACAGAGTAGAGTAGAACAGAGTAGAGTAGAACAGAGCAGAGTATAACAGAGTATAGCAGAACAGAGCAGAGCAGAATATAGCAGAACAGAGCAGAGTATAACAGAGTATAGCAGAACAGAGCAGAACAGAGCAGAGTATAAAATAATAGAGTAGAACAGAGTAGAACAGAGCAGAGTATAGCAGAACAGAGCCGAGTATAACAGAGTATAGCAGAACAGAGCAGAACAGAGCAGAGTATAGTAGAGTAGAAGAGAGTAGAACACAGCTGAGTAGAACATAGCAGAGTAGAACAGAGCAGAACAGAGCAGAGTAGAACAGAGCAGAGTAGAATAGAGTAGAGTAGAACAGAGTATAGTATAACAGAATAGAACAGAGCAGAACAGAGCAGAGTATAACAGAGTAGAGTAGAATATAACAGAGTAGAACAGAACAGAGTATAACAGAGCAGAGTATAACAGAGTAGAGTATAACAGAGTAGAGTAGAACAGAACAGAGCAGAGTATAACATAGTAGAGTATAACAGAGTAGAGTAGAACACAGTAGAACAGAACAGAACAGAGCAGAGTATAACAGACCAGAGTATAACAGAGTAGAGTATAACAGAGTAGACTATAACAGAGTAGAGTAGAACAGAGTAGAGTAGAACAGAGGATAACATAGCAGAGTATAATAGAGTAGAGTAGAACAGAGCAGAGTAGAACAGAACAGAGCAGAATATAACAGAGCAGAACAGAGCAGAGTATACCAGAGCAGAACAGAGCAGAACAGAGCAGAGTATAGCAGAGCAGAGTATAAAAGAGTAGAGCAGAACAGAGCAGAGTATAACAGAGTATAGTAGAAGAGAGTAGAGTAGAACAGAGCAGAACTGAAAATAACAGAGTATAGCAGAACAGAGTATTGAAGAACAGAGCAGAACAGAGCAGAGTATAACAGAGCAGAGTATAACAGAGCAGAGGATAACAGAGTAGAACAGAACAGAGTATAACAGAGCAGAGTATAACAGAGTAGAGTAGAACAGAGCAGAGTATAACAGAGCAGAGTATAACAGAGTAGAGTATAACAGAGTAGAGTAGAACAGAACAGAGCGGAACAGAGTAGAACAGAGCAGAAAATAACAGAGTATAGTATAACAGAGTAGAGTAGAACAGAGCTGAACAGAGTATAACAGAGTATATTAGAACAGAGCAGAACAGAGCAGAACAGAGCAGAACAGAGTATAGCAGAACAGAGCAGAACAGAGCAGAGTAGAACAGAGTATAGCAGAACAGAGCAGAACAGAGCAGAGTAGAACAGAGTAGAGTAGAACAGAGCAGAGTATAACAGAGTATAGCAGAACAGAGCAGAACAGAGTATAGCAGAACAGAGTATAACAGAGTAGAGTAGAACAGAGCAGAACAGAGCAGAGTAGAACAGAGTATAACAGAACAGAGCAGAGTATAACAGAGTAGAGTAGAACAGAGCAGAGCATAACAGAGTATAGCAGAACAGAACAGAGTAGAGTATAACAGAGCAGAGTATAACAGAGCAGAGTAGAACAGAGTATAGCAGAACAGATTAGAACAGAGCAGAACAGAGCAGAGTAAAATAAATTTGAACAGAGTAGAACAGAGAAGAACAGAGCAGAATATAACAGAGTATCGCAGAACAGAGCAGAGTATAACAGAGTAGAGTATACCAGAGTATAACAGAGTAGAGTATAATAGAGTAGAACAGAGTAGAGTGTAAAATAATATAACAGAGTAGAACAGATTATAACAGAGCACAGTATAGCAGAACAGAGCAGAGTATAACAGAGTATAGCAGGACAGAGCAGAACAGAGCAGAGTATAACAGGGTAGAGTAAAACAGAATAGAACAGAGCAGAACAGAGCAGAGTAGAACAGAGTAGAGTATAACAGAGTAGAACAGAACCGAGAATTATAGAGCCGAGTATAACAGAGTAGAGTATAACAGAGTAGAGTAAAACAGAACAGAGCAGAGTATAACAGAGTAGAATATAACAAAGTAGAGTAGAACACAGTAGAACAGAACAGAGCAGAGCAGAGTATAACAGAGCAGAGTATAACAGAGTAGAGTATAATAGAGTAGAGTATAACACAGTAGAGTAGAACAGAGTAGAGTAGAACAGAGTAGAGTAGAACAGAACAGAGCAGAATATAACAGAGCAGAACAGAGCAGAGTATAACTGAGCAAAGTAGAACAGAGCAGAGTAGAACAGAGCAGAACAGAGCAGAACAGAACAGAGCAGAGTATAACAGAGCAGAGTATAACAGTATAGCAGAACAGAGCAGAACAGAGCAGAGTATAACAGAGTAGAGTAGAACAGAGCAGAGTAGAACAGAGCAGAGTAGAACAGAGCAGAGTAGAACAAAGCAGAGTAGAACAAAGCAGAGTAGAACAGAGTAGAGTAGAACAGAGCAGAGGATAACAGAGTAGAGTAGAACAGAGCAGAGTATAACAGAGTAGAGTAGAACAGAGTAGAACAGAGCAGAGTAGAACAGAGTATAGCAGAAGAGAGCAGAACAGAGCAGAGTATAACAGAGTAGAGTAGAACAGAGCAGAGTAGAACAGAGCAGAGTAGAACAGAGCAGAGTAGAACAAAGCAGAGTAGAACAAAGCAGAGTAGAACAGAGTAGAGTAGAACAGAGCAGAGGATAACAGAGTAGAGTAGAACAGAGCAGAGTATAATAGAGTAGAGTAGAACAGAGCAGAGTATAACAGAGTAGAGTAGAACAGAGCTGTGTATAACAGAGTAGATTAGAACAGAGCAGAGGATAACAGAGTAGAGTAGAACAGAGCAGAGTATAACAGAGTAGAGTAGAGTATAACAGAGTAGAACAGAGCAGAGTCGAGTATAACAGCGTAGAACAGAGCAGAGTAGAGTAGAACAGAGCATAACAGAGTATAACAGAGTAGAGTATAGTATAACAGAGCAGAGTAGAACAGAGCAGAGTCGAGTACAGTCTTTAACAGATGGAGGAATGAGGAAAATGACCCCTGACTGCCCAGCCACAGCCAGCTGGGGTTTACAGCTCTAGATAGTCTGTATTTCCCACAATAACAGTTCAGACAGACAGACAGACAGACAGACAGACAGACAGACAGACAGACAGAATGACAGAATGACAGACTGACGGACAGGGAGGATGACAGACAGGCGGACAGAGAGGCTGACAGACAGATGGACGGACAGACAGGCTGACAGGCGGACGGACAGAGGCTGCCAGACAGACAGAGAGTCTGTGAGACAGACAGAAGGGCTGTGAGACAGAGAGGCTGTGAGACAGAGAGACTGACAGACAGTTAGACTGACGGACAGAAAGGCTAACAGACAGACGGACAGACAGACAGAGACTCTGACAGACTTAGAGACTGACAGACAGAGAGACTGACAGACAGTTAGACTGAAGGACAGAAAGGCTGACAGACAGACGGACAGACAGAGACTCTGACAGACAGAAAGGCTGACAGACAGATGGACAGAGAGGCTGACTGACAGACAGAGAGACTGTGATACAGATGGACAGAGAGGGTGTGAGAAAGACAGAGAGGGTGTGAGACAGACAGAGACTGTGAGACAGATGGACAGAGAGGGTGTGAGAAAGACAGAGAGGGTGTGAGACAGAGAGGGTGTGAGAAAGACTGAGATTGTGTGAGACAGACAGAGAGGGTGTGAGACAGATAGAGAGGGTGTGAGACAGACAGAGAGGGTGTGAGACAGACAGAGAGAGAGAGGGTGTGAGAAAGACAGAGGAGAACAGACCTCTAAGAGCTGCTGCCATTTTAAACTTTTTATTGTCCTTCTGTTCGATGTAGTTCTATCACACAGACACAGAGGCCCAGAGAAGGGGAGCAGAAGACACATTAAAACCTTGGATTCTTTCTTATCCTCCAACCTATTCAGACTCCCCACACTGGGTCATGAGCAGAGCACAACTATTTAGTAGGGCCCTGCCTGTCTGTATCTAGGAGAACTGTGACACAGCTGAGCTAACTGTATAACACTGCTGTGGTCTTGGCTGGACACTCAACAGCTGACAACCAGCCACCCTGTAGTAGAACAGAGGAGAGGAGAGGAGAGGAGAGGTGAGGAGAGGAGAGGAGAGGAGAGGAGAGGAGAGGAGAGGAGAGGAGAGGAGAGGAGAGGAGAGGAGAGGAGAGGAGAGGAGAGGAGAGGAGAGGAGAGGAGAGGAGAGGAGGTTTCAGGCAAAAGTTGGCTTTATAAAAAACTGAAATTGTGATGCTTTCATACTCCCGAAGTAATCTATAAAACAGATAAGGATACTATTCGTCCTCTTGGTAAATTGGAACTACGTCACAGTAGAGAAGCTATTCGTCCTCTTGGTTAATTGGAACGGCGTCACAGTAGAGAAGCTATTCATCCTCTTGGTTAATTGGAACTACGTCACAGTAGAGAAGCTATTCATCCTCTTGGTAAATTGGAACTACGTCACAGTAGAGAAGCTATTCATCCTCTTGGTTAATTGGAACTACGTCACAGTAGAGAAGCTATTCGTCCTCTTGGTTAATTGGAACTACGTCACAGTAGAGAAGCTATTCATCCTCTTGGTTAATTGGAACAGCGTCACAGTAGAGAAGCTATTCATCCTCTTGGTTAATTGGAACTACGTCACAGTAGAGAAGCTATTCATCCTCTTGGTTAATTGGAACTACGTCACAGTAGAGAAGCTATTCATCCTCTTGGTAAATTGGAACTACGTCACAGTAGAGAAGCTATTCATCCTCTTGGTTAATTGGAACTACGTCACAGTAGAGAAGCTATTCATCCTCTTGGTTAATTGGAACAGCGTCACAGTAGAGAAGCTATTCATCCTCTTGGTAAATTGGAACTACGTCACAGTAGAGAAGCTATTCGTCCTCTTGGTAAATTGGAACTACGTCACAGTAGAGAAGCTATTCATCCTCTTGGTTAATTGGAACAGCGTCACAGTAGAGAAGCTATTCGTCCTCTTGGTTAATTGGAACTACGTCACAGTAGAGAAGCTATTTGTCCTCTTCGTTAATTGGAACTCCATTACAGTAGAGAAGCTATTCATCCTCTTGGTTAATTGGAACTCCATTACAGTAGAGAAGCTATTCGTTCTCTTGTTTAATTGGAACTACGTCACAGCAGAGAAGCTATTCGTCCTCTTGGTTAATTGGAACGGCGTCACAGTAGAGAAGCTATTCGTCCTCTTGGTTAATTGGAACTCCATTACAGTAGAGAAGCTATTCGTCCTCTTGGTTAATTGGAACTCCATCACAGTAGAGAAGCTATTCATCCTCTTGGTTAATTGGAACTCCATTACAGTAGAGAAGCTATTCGTTCTCTTGTTTAATTGGAACTACGTCACAGCAGAGAAGCTATTCATCCTCTTGGTTAATTGGAACGGCGTCACAGTAGAGAAGCTATTCATCCTCTTGGTTAATTGGAACGGCGTCACAGTAGAGAAGCTATTCATCCTCTTGGTTAATTGGAACGGCGTCACAGTAGAGAAGCTATTCGTCCTCTTGGTTAATTGGAACTCCATTACAGTAGAGAAGCTATTCATCCTCTTGGTTAATTGGAACTCCATCACAGTAGAGAAGCTATTCGTCCTCTTGGTTAATTGGAACTCCATCACAGTAGAGAAGCTATTCATACTCTTGGTTAATTGGAACTCCATCACAGTAGAGAAGCTATTCATACTCTTGTTTAATTGGAACTACGTCACAGCAGAGAAGCTATTCGTCCTCTTGGTTAATTGGAACGGCGTCACAGTAGAGAAGCTATTCGTCCTCTTGGTTAATTGGAACGGCGTCACAGTAGAGAAGCTATTCATCCTCTTGGTTAATTGGAACGGCGTCACAGTAGAGAAGCTATTCGTCCTCTTGGTTAATTGGAACTCCATTACAGTAGAGAAGCTATTCGTCCTCTTGGTTAATTGGAACTCCATCACAGTAGAGAAGCTATTCGTCCTCTTGGTTAATTGGAACTCCATCACAGCAGAGAAGCTATTCATCCTCTTGGATAATTGGAACTCCATCACAGTAGAGAAGCTATTCGTCCTCTTGGTTAATTGGAACTCCATCACAGCAGAGAAGCTATTCATCCTCTTGGATAATTGGAACTCCATCACAGTAGAGAAGCTATTCGTCCTCTTGGTTAATTGGAACGGCGTCACAGTAGAGAAGCTATTCGTCCTCTTGGTTAATTGGAACTCCATCACAGTAGAGAAGCTATTCGTCCTCTTGGTTAATTGGAACGGCGTCACAGTAGATAAGCTATTTCAATTTTTTCCTCTATTGGATCTGATCCGAAGCTTAAAAACCGGTTACAGTAGAACTTAAAGGTAGATCAGACCTTTTCCATTGACGTGTTGCTTCTGTAAGTCTGAATACCAGGGGAAAAAAATTCATCAACTTTGTTTCCACGTCATTTCAACCAAAAAATGTAATGTGATGACCTTGAATCAATGTAATGGTGATTCCTCTTTTTTTATACCAAACTTTTAGTTTGAGGCCCAGTAAGGCTTTATGTTTGAGTTTGAGGCCCAGTACGGTTTTATGTTTTAGTTCGAGGCCCAGTAAGGTTTGATTCGGGAGTTTGAGACCCAGTAAGGTTTGATATGGGAGTTTGAGGCCCAGTAAGGTTTGATTTGGGAGTTTGAGGCCCAGTAAGGTTTGATTTGGGAGTTTGAGGCCCAGTAAGGTTTGATCTGGGAGTTTGCGGCCCAGCAAGGGTTGATTGCCCTGAACTACTTCACAGAGTTATCCTGCCCTGAACTACTACATCACAGAGCTACCCTACCCTGCCCTGAACAAGTAACACAGAGCTACCCTGCCCTGAACTACTACATCACAGAGCTACCCTGCCCTGAACTACTACATAACAGAGCTACCCTGCCCTGAACTACTACATCACAGAGCTACCCTGCCCTGAACTACTACATCACAGAGCTACCCTGCCCTGAACTACAACATCAAAGAGCTACCCTGCCCTGAACTACGACATCACAGAGCTACCCTGCCCTGCCCTGAACTAGTACATCACAGAGTTACCCTGCCCTGAACTACTACATCACAGAGGTACCCTGCCCTGAACTACTACATCACAGAGCTACCCTACCCTGCCCTGAACAAGTAACACAGAGCTACCCTGCCCTGAACTACTACATCACAGAGCTACCCTGCCCTGAACTACTACATAACAGAGCTACCCTGCCCTGAACTACTACATAACAGAGCTACCCTGCCCTGAACTTCTACATGACAGAGCTACCCTGCCCTGAACTAGTACATCACAGAGCTACCCTGCCCTGAACTACTACATCACAGAGCTACCTTGCCCTGAACTACTACATCACAGAGCTACCCTGCCCTGAACTAGTACATCACAGAGCTACCCTGCCCTGAACTACTACATCACAGAGCTACCTTGCCCTGAACTACTACATCACAGAGCTACCCTGCACTAAACTACCACATCGCAGAGCTACCCTGCCCTGCCCTGAACTACTACATCACAGAGCTACCCTGCCCTGCCCTGAACTAGTACATCACAGACCTACCCTGCCCTGCCCTGAACTACTATAACACAGAGCTACCCTGCCCTGAACTAGTACATCACATCACAGAGCTACCCTGAACTAGTACATCACATCACAGAGCTACCCTGCCCTGAACTTGTACATCACATCACAGAGCTACCCTGCCCTGAACTAGTACATCACATCACAGAGCTACGCTGCCCTGAACTACTACATCACAGAGCTACCCTGCCCTGAACTACTACATCACTGAGCTACCCTGCCCTGAATGACTACATCACAGAGCTACCTGCCCTGAACTAGTACATCACATCACAGAGCTACCCTGCCCTGAACTAGTACATCACAGAGCTACCCTGCCCTGAACTACTACATCACAGAGCTACCCTACCCTGAACTACTACATCACAAAGCTACCCTGCCCTGAACTACTACATCACAGAGCTACCCTGCCCTGAACTACTACATCACAGAGCCACCCTACCCTGCCCTGAACTAGTACATCACAGAGCTACCCTGCCCTGAACTACTACATCACAGAGCTACCCTACCCTGAACTACTACATCACAGAGCTACCCTGCCCTGAACTACTACATCACAGAGCTACCCTGCCCTGAACTAGTACATCACATCACAGAGCTACCCTTCCCTGAACTAGTACATCACATCACAGAGCTACCCTGCCCTGAACTTGTACATCACATCACAGAGCTACCCTGCCCTGAACTAGTACATCACATCACAGAGCTATGCTGCCCTGAACTACTACATCACAGAGCTACCCTGCCCTGAACTAGTACATCACAGAGCTACCCTGCCCTGAACTACTACATCACAGAGCTACCCTACCCTGAACTACTAGCTATACGAGAGATCAGTCCCCTTAGAAGAGATCATCACCACCTAGCTGGGCTGGGAATGGTTAGCATGTAAAGACAGTCAGTTTGCTGCCATCTGCTTCAGTGTCTGTGTGATCCTACTATGACAGGCTCCCTCCCTGTCTGTCTGCACAGTACACCCTCCTCTCCCCCTCCTCCTGTTCTCTCTACACAGGCTCCCACCCTGTCTGTCTGCAGTCTGCACCGTATACCCCCTTTCCTCTCCCCCTCCTCCTCCTCCTCTCCTCCCCTCATTCCCTTCCCTCCTCAGGATATAAACCCAGGACTGACCTTGAGGAAGACACACACACACACACAGAGAGGCTAAAACTCCCTAGGGGAGCAGGACAGTGGAGGCACAGGCTTGAATGCCCACTGTTAAAAGTCTAAGCTGTGGCTAGGTGCATGAGTACATGTGACACTGCTGGTGAGCTCACTGAAATTCTAAATAAGGAGTCAGTCAGTATCAGAACGGGTGATTAATAATAAACTGGTCTTAAATACATCTACAACTAAAAGCATTACATTTTGGTTCAAAACATTCTCTAAGACCTAAACCTCAGCTGGAGGTGTGTATAAAGGGTGTGAACATTGAGAGAGTTGATGAAGCTAAACTCCTAGGTTTAACATGTGATGGTCATTTATCAGGGTCAAGTCAGACAGACAAAGTTCCTGTCAAGGTGGGGAGTGGTATGTCTTTTTTATGAAACGATGTCCTGTTTTTTTTAACACAAAAATCAACTGTACTACAGATGTAGGATCTTAATTTGATAACTGTTTTTGTTGTTGAGAACTATTCTGCATATCAGGTAATGCACACTTGTCATTTTTTTCAAGGTTTAAAAAGGATTCTAAAGTTTGTAATTTCTTTAAACTTGATTTGCCCTAACGATAAATGTATAAACCCCTACAAAAAAAGAATCCTTTAATTATAATCCACATAATATACTGAACAAATATAAAACGCAACATGTAAAGTGTTGGTCCATTTTTGAAAAGCAAAAAATAAATACAATTTGTACACAAATTTGTTTTCATCCCTGTTAGTGAGAATTTCTCCTTTGCCAAGAAAATCCATCTACCTGACAGGTGTGGCATATCAAGATGCTGATTAAACAGCATGGTCATTACACCTTGTGAAGAGGAAAATAAAAGTCCACTCTAAAATGTGCAGTTTTGTCACACAACACAAAGCCAGAGATGTCTCAAGTTTTGAGGGAGCGTGCAATTGGCATGCTGACTACAGGAATGTCCACCAGAGCTGTTGCCAGAGCTGTTGATTTCTCTACCATAAGCCTCCTCCAACGCTGTTTTAAAGAATTTGGCAGTATGTCCGACAAGCCTCACAACCGCAGACCACAAGCACTGTGCCTTCGGAAATTATTCAGAACCCTTGACTTTTACCACATCTTGTTATGTAAGAGCCTTATTCTAAAATTGATTAAACTGTTTTTATCCTCATCAATCTACAGACAATAGCCCAAAATGACAAAGCAAAAACAGGTTTTTAGATATTTTCGAACATTTATAAAATAAAAATAAACTGAAATATCACATTTGAATAAGTATTCAGACCCTTTACTCAGTACTTTGTTGAAGCACCTTTGGCAGCGATTAAAGCATCGACTCTTCTTGGGTATGACGCTACAAGCTTGACACAACAGTATTTGGGGACTTTCTCCCATTCTTCTCTGCAGATCCTCTCAATCTCTGTCAGGTTGGATGGGGAGCGTTGCTGCACAGCTATTTTCAGGTCTCTCCGGAGCTGTTCGATTGGGTTCAAGTTTGGGCTCTGTCTGGGCCACTCAAGTCTCGAAGCCACTCCTGTGTTGTCTTGGCTGTGTGCTTAGTTGTCCTAGTTGTCCTGTTGGAAGGTGAACCTTCGCCCCAGTATGACGTTCGGAGCGCTCTGAAGCAGGTTTTCATGAATGTTCATTGTTCCGTTCATCTTTCCTTCTATCCTGACTAGTCTCCCAGTCCCTGCCGCTGAAAAACATCCCCACAGTATGATGCTGCCACCACCATGCTTCACCGTAGTGATGGTGCCAGGTTTCCTCCAGACGTGACGCTTGGCATTCAGGCCAGAGAGTTCAATCTTGGTTTCATCAGACCAAAGAATCTTGTTTCACATGATCAGAGTCTTTAGGTTCCTTTGGGCAAACTCCAATGTGCCTTTTAATGAGGAGTGGCTTCCGTCTGGCCACTCTACCATAAAATCCTGATTGGTGGAGTGCTGCTGAGATGGTTGTCCTTCTGGAAGGTTCTCCCATCTCCACAGATGAACTCTGGAGCTCTGTCAGAGTGAGCATTGGGTTCTTGGTCACCTCCCTGACCAAGGTTTTTCTCCCCAGATTGCTCAGTTTGACTTGGCGGCCAGCTCCAGAAAGAGTCTTCTTCCATTTAAGAATGATGGAGGCCACTGTGTTCTTGGGGACCTTCAATGCTGCAGACATGTTTTGGTATCCTTCCCCAGATCTGTACCTCGTCACAATCGTGTCTCTGAGTTCTACGGACAATTCCTTCGACCTCATGGCTTGGTTTTTGCTCTCCCATGCACTCTCAACTGTGGGACCTTTTATAGACAGGTGTTGCCATGCACCTGCAAATTAGATTGCTCAGATGTGCGAGTGTGTTTTGAATTTTTTATAGACAGGTGTTTTAAAACAAACAGTGGTTTGTCCTTTAAAAGTTGCAGCGTACCGCGACGCAGCTTGCACGGTGCAGCAGAATTCTATGGCACATTATTTAACTGTGAACCACTGGTACCAGTAATGCAAGTTAGTGCTTTTGACCACCAGAGGGCATCTTTGAGAAGCATTTGATAAGCTTCAATAGTGGCTGTACAGTACTAGAGAATTTAAAACCTTTTTTGTAAGACCATAGTATATGGGACTGATTTTAAGAAATGTTGATTAATTAATTTGATTAATATTATGGTGTTTATGTTCCAAGAAAAATTAAAAACCATTTGGATTTCCATTAGGAAGGAAGAAAAAATATGCCGCTGTACAACGTGACAGTCGGGAGTCGGTTACAGTACTATTTAGCTACACACGGGAAACCGGGGTTAAATTCCCGACGGGGAGGAAGAGTAGGATGTCCTTGTAAATCAAAATGTGTTCTAAACTGACTTGCCAAGTTAAATAAAGGTTACACTAAGAACATAACATTTCTACACCCTAATTGTATAACTGTAGTCTAACCAATACCCAAACGGAGATTCAGTGAAATTAAAAAATCTCTGATTTATTAAGACCAGTCCCCATTGATTTATCTCTACCAGTCCCCATTGATTTATCACTACCAGTCCCCATTGATTTATCACTACCAGTCCCCATTGATTTATCACTACCAGTGCCCATTGATTTATCACTACCAGTCCCCATTGATTTATCACTACAAGTCCCCATTGATTTATCACTACCAGTCTCCATTGATTTATCACTACCAGTCTCCATTGATTTATCACTACCAGTCCCCATGCTTGTCTCAGAGCAGCGTGAAACGGTGCTAAAATAGTTGTAGTCTATTGCTTCAAATCCTATTGCTTCTAACTTCAATAGGCTCTTTAAATAAATAAGACCTACACCACTTCTAACAGCACATTACTCAACACTAGCGAGACTCATGTCGCCCACGGTAGGCCTACAGTATATCGAAAAATAAGATCTGACTCTCTGCCAGTAATTACATATAGAGGATTGGAGGATATTTCTGTAATTCAGTGATATTTATTCACATAGTAATTCGTTATGGATCCATAAATAAATAAACATCTGCATTTTGAAAGAGTATTTTTATCATTATTTTATTAACAAAAGTATAAAGATGCCATTATTAGTTACATTGTTTTAGTTTGAACGTGCAGACTGGCACTAAGAACAGAACAGCAGGAACGTTTCCCTAGTCATTACCGTTATTAGTGCAATGCTCCTTAAAGTGTTGTCAGTGGGGTGGGGGGTGGGGACCCGGGTGGGGGGTGGGATGGGGGCGGGGCGGGGCGGGGGCGGGGTCCCGGGTAGGCCTACGGTATATCCAAAAATATGGCGTGACTCTCCGCCATCAACTACATAAAGAGGATTGAAGGATTCTAAATTAAATCCAAAAGTCACTTCTAAAAAAATATATATTTCCGCTTTATTTAACCAGGTAGGCTAGTTGAGAACACCTTTATTTAACCAGGTAGGCTAGTTGAGAACACCTTTATTTAACCAGGTAGGCCAGTTGAGAACACCTTTATTTAACCAGGTAGGCCTGTTGAGAACACCTTTATTTAACCAGGTAGGCCAGTTGAGAACACCTTTATTTAACCAGGTAGGCCAGTTGAGAACACCTTTATTTAACCAGGTAGGCTAGTTGAGAACACCTTTATTTAACCAGGTAGGCCAGTTGAGAACACCTTTATTTAACCAGGTAGGCCAGTTGAGAACAAGTTCTCATTTACAACTGCGACCTGGCCAAGATAAAGCAAAGCAGTGCGACAAAAACAACAACACAGAGTTACACATAAACAAATGTGCAGTCAATAACACAATAGAAAAAATCAATATACAGTGTGTGCAAATGAGGTAGGATAAAGGAGGTAAGGCAATAAATAGGCCATAGTGGCGAAATAATTACAATTTAGCAATTAAACACTGGAGTGATAGATGAGCAGATGGATGTGCAGAAGATGAATGTGCAAGTAGAGATACTGGGGTGAAAAGGAGCAAAAATAAATAAATAACAGTATGGGGGTGAGGTAGTTGGATGGGCTATTTACAGATGGGATATGTACAGGTGCAGTGATCTGATCTGATCTACAGGTGCTGCTCTGACAGTTGGTGCTTAAAGCTAGTGAGGGAGGTAAAAGTCTCCAGCTTTAGTGATTGTTGCAATTAGATTCTGTCATTGGCAGCAGAGAACTGGAAGGAAAGGCGGCCAAAGTAGGAATTGGCTTTGGGGGTGACCAGTGAAATATACCTGCTGGAGCACGTGCTACGGGTAGGTGCGGCTATGGTGACCAGAGAGCGGAGATAAGGCGGGGCTTTACCTAAGAAAGACTTATAGATGACCTGGAGCCAGTGTGTTTGGCGCCGAATATGAAGCGAGGGCCAGCCAACGACTAGAGCATACAGGTCACAGTGGTAGGTAGTATATGGGGCTTTGGTGACAAAACGGATGGCACTGTGATAGACTACATCCAATTTGCTGAGTAGAGTGTTGGAGGCTATTTTGTAAATGACATCGCAGAAGTCAAGGATCGGTAGGATAGTCAGTTTTACGAGGGTATGTTTGGCAACATGAGTGAAGGATGATTTGTTGCGAAATAGGAAACTGATTCTAGATTTAATTTTGAATTGGAGATTTAATGTGAGTCTGGAAGGAGAGTTTACAGTCTAACCAGACACCTAGGTATTTTTAGTTGTCCACATATTCTAAGTCAGAACCGTCCAGAGTAGTGATGCTGGACGGGCGGGCAGGCGGGCAGCGATTGGTTGAAGAGCATGCATTTTGTTTTACTTTCATTTAAGAGCAGTTGAAGGCCACGGAAGGAGAGTTCTATGGCATTGAAGCTCATCTGGAGGTTAGTTAACACAGTGTCCAAAGAAGGGCCAGAAGTATACAGAATGGTGTCGTCTGCGTAGAAGTGGATCAGAGAATCACCAGCAGCAAGAGCGACATCATTGATGTATACAGAGAAGAGAGTCGGGAATTGAACCCTGTAGCACCCCCATAGAGATGGCCAGAGGTCTGGACAACAGTCCCTCCGATTTGACACACTGAACTCTGTCAGAGAAGTAGTTGGTGAACCAGGCGAGGCAATCATTTGAGAAACCAAGGCTATTGAGTCTGCCGATAAGATTATGGTGATTGACAGAGTCGAAAGCCTTGGCCAGGTCGATGAATACGGCTTCACAGTACTGTCTTTCATCAATGGCGGTTATGATATCGTTTAGGACCTTGAGCTCATGGGTCTCCCAGTGGGTATCAAACCTGCATCTGTTAGCACTGAGGGAGCCCCCATCCACTCAGGAGCCCCAATCCACTCAGGAGCCCCCATCTACTGAGGGAGCCCCCCATCTACTCAGGAGCCCCCATCCTCTGAGGGAGCCCCCATCCACTCAGGAGCCCCCATCTACTGAGGGAGCCCCGCATCTACTCAGGAGCCCCCATCCTCCGAGGGAGCCCCCATCCTCTCAGGAGCCCCCATACACAAAGTATCAAAATATAGAGGGGTGTTGGTAAAGGTATATTGTCCTGTTAATAGCCAATAATGGGCTATTATAATACTGTACATGGTGTCCAGATCAGGAAACCCAAAAATGTTTTTATTAAAGACTATCAGAAAGAATAATGGGCTGTTATAATACTGTACATGGTGTCCAGATCAGGATAACCGACACATGTCTTTATTCAAGACTATCAGAAAGAATGTTGGTACTTATTTATTTTGATCCAGAGCCTTGAATGAGTCACTCAGCTTTATTAAGGCCATAGAGGGAGAGAAATGCTGGGCCACTCTATGGGACTCCCAATCACGGTCGGATGTGATACATAATTAAACTTTATGCCATGCACGCCTCCAACTCAATCATCAAGTTTGCAGACGACACTACAGTAGTAGGCTTGATTACCAACAACGATGAGACGGCCTACAGGGAGGAGGTGAGGAGGTCAACAAAACAAAGGAGATGATCGTGAACTTCAGGAAACAGCAGAGGGAGCACAGAAGAGGGAGCAGTCCCCTAGTCCAAAATGAATTCACAGTGTCATGACGTTGGCCTGGGGCATAGGTTTATGACCTTCATAAATACCTCTCCCTCCCTTTTCTCTTCTCTAACCTACTGAGGTTACATTTAAAAACCCCTTGGCTAACATAGAGATTCTGGGAACATCAGAAGGTGGGGGGAAATTAACTATATTCTGGTAATCCGAACAATTGAACATATGCAGTGGTACTTAATGAATATGATGTCAGTTCGGTTGTCATCTGAGACATTCTCATTAATGACAAGATGACATAAACTCTACAGTGGAAAGTCTATACATCAGAGTTATCGGATTCACATGGAATTGTTGTTCAATTTAAATGTTTGAATATGAAATTATTTGTGATGGGATGAAATGTGATTTTAAACACAACTTTTCAAACACACCCTCCTCTTCCTTCCTATATAAGCTCTTGACTACAACATAACTTTCTGTTCCGCGGATGTGAGATGACGATCCCATGTCAGAATGGTTCAGGAAAAAACTACAGAACGTTGCCAACATCAGCATGAGCTTTGCTTGCGAATGGTATGAACTTTGAACTCTTATTCACGACAGAAGTGATACCTCCTAGCCGTTGAGTTAGCGACCGCAGCTGCAAACGAGGGCTAGGAAGGAACAGACAGAATATCCCATCTACCACACAACGACGTCATTACAACTTATCCAAGGGACCACCAGAGACATTCTTCAAAGGACAGAAGACTCGGTTTGGCAACACGGCCTTCCACCTACCACCAACCTACTGAAGCGCAGCTCAGAGTAAATTTTATTGCATTTTCCTTTTCCAAATGGGCGGTAATTTAGAATGCATGAGATACTGTATTTACGATAGCACAGCTTCTCCCCTTTGTTCCCCAGTCTCCCACTCTTTCACTCAAACCCAGCCCCCTTTTCCTTTGTGTAACAAGCTGTCATATCTGTTCCGCCCACTAGGGACGTTTCCTATGACGTAAAGAATTATCCAGGTATACCTCATTCTTTTTATATGTTATTCTGTGTGATTAGTTAGGTATTTAGTAAATAAATAATTTAACCCAATTTTGTATTGCTGATTCAACTTGTTAGCCAGGATTCTTGCAGATAACCAAGAATTTACAACTTTCAGAATATGAGACTGAAGTAAGATGACGATTAATGTGGACTGCTATTGATGTAAAATATTGCTAAATCTTTAAGAGTTTATTCGGAAGATAACAGCTCTATAAATATTTTTCCGTGGTGCCCGACTCTCTAGTTAATTACATTTACCTGATTAGCTCAATCAGGTGATATTAATTACGGAGAAAGTATTTTATCGAATAGCATGTCATAGCAATAAATCCGGCATAGCCAAAGACACAACAACGGCAACACAGTAATTACAGAGCCATGATCGTATGGAACTGCCTTCCATTTCCAATTACTCAATTAGGCCCTAAACTGCAAAATTATATAAACATAATGATGAAACAACATCTCATGGAACAGTAGGGACAGTGATAAATGGCTAAAAAAAACATGATGCAATCACTATTGCACTCCACACTGCCCTTTCACACCTGGACAAACGGAACAACTATTTGAGAATGCTATTCATTAACATCACTAAACTAAGGACCCCGGGGCTAAAATCCTCCCTCTGCAACTGGATCCTGGACATCATGACGGGCCGCCCTCAGGTGGTAAGGATAGGTAACAACACAACCGCCATGCTGATCCTCAACATGGGGCCCCCTCACGGGTGCGTGCTCAGTCCCTTCCTGTACTCCCTGTTCACTCATGACTGCACGGCCAGGCACGACTCCAACACCATAATTAAGTTTATCGATGACATAACAGTGGTAGGCCGACAACGAAGGAGACAGCCTATAAGGATGAGGTCAGAGACCTGAACGTATGGTGCAAGGACAACAACCTTTCCCTCAATGGATCAAGACAAATGAGATGATTGTGGACTACAGGAAAAGGAGAACTGAGCAAGCCCCCATTCTCATCGACGGGGCTACAGTGAAACAGGTTGAGAGCTTCAAGTTCCTTGGTGTTCGCATCACCAACAAATTAACATGGTCAAAGCACACCAAGAGAGTCGTGAAGAGGGCATGACAAAACCTATTCCCACCCAGGAGACTGAAAAGATTTGGCATGGGTCCTCAGATCCTCAAAAGGTTTTAGAGCTGCACCATAGAGAGCATTCTGACTGGTTGCATCACCGCCTGGTATGGCAACTGCTCGGCCTCTGACCGCAAGGCACTACAGAGGGTAGTGCGTACAGCCCACTACATCACCGGGGCCAAGCTGTCAGAGGAAGGCCATGAAAATGGTCAAAAAGTCTCCAGCCACCCTAATCATAGACTGTTCTCTCTGCTAATGCACGGCAAGCAGTACCGGAGTGCCAAGTCTAGGTCCAAGAGGCTTCTAAACAGCTTCTACCCCCAACCCATAAGATTCCTGAACTGCTAATCAAATGGCTACCCAGACTATTTTCATTGCCCCCCCCCCTCTTCTACGCTGCTGCTACTCTGTTATTATCTATGCATAGTCACTTTAAAAACACTACCTACATGTACATATTACCTCAATTACAATGACACCGGTGCCCCCGCACATTGACTCTGAACCGGTACACCCCTGTATTACTGTTGAAGTCGGAAGTTTACATCCACTTAGGATGGAGTCATTAAAACTAGTTTACATACACTTAGGTTGGAGTCATTAAAACTAGTTTACATCCACTTAGGTTGGAGTCATTAAAACTAGTTTACATCCACTTAGGTTGGAGTCATTAAAACTAGTTTACATACACTTAGGTTGGAGTCATTAAAACTAGTTTACATCCACTTAGGATGGAGTCATTAAAACTAGTTTACATCCACTTAGGTTGGAGTCATTAAAACTAGTTTACATCCACTTAGGTTGGAGTCATTAAAACTAGTTTACATCCACTTAGGATGGAGTCATTAAAACTCGTTTTTCAACCACTCCACAAATTTCTTGTTAACAAACTATAGTTTTGGCAAGATGGTTAGGACATCTACTTTGTGCATGACAAGTCATTTTTCCAACAAATGTTTACAGACAGATTATTTCACAGTATCACAATTCCAGTGGGTCAGAAGTTTATATACACTAAATTCCAGAAAATGATGTCATGGCTTTAGATGCTTCTGATAGGCTAATTGACTACATTTGAGTCAATTGGAGGTGTACCTGTGGATGTATTTCAAGGCCTACCTTCAAACTCAGTGCCTCTTTGCTTGACATCATGGGAAAATCAAAAGAAATCAGCCAAGACCTCAGAAAAAAATGGTAAACTTCCACAAGTCTGGTACATCCTTGGGAGCAATTTCCAAACCCCTTAACTCAGAAAACAAATTGTAGACCTCCACAAGTCTGGTTCATCCTTGGGAGCAATTTCCAAATGCCTGAAGATACCACGTTCATCTGTACCAACAATAGTACGCAAGCATAAACACCATGGGACCACGCAGCCGTCATACCGCTCAGGAAGGAGACGCTTTCTGTCTCCTAGAGATGAACGTACTTTGGTGTGAAAAGTGCAAATCAATCCCAGAACAACAGCAAAGGACCTTGTGAAGATGCTGGAGGAAACAGGTACTAAAGTATCTATATCCACAGTAAAATGAGTCCTATATCGACATAAGAACAACAAAGTCAAGGTATTGGAGTGGCCTTCACAAAGCCCTGACCTCAATCCTATAGAAAATGTGTGGGCAAAACTGAAAAAGAGTGTGCGAGCAAGGAGGCCTACAAACCTGATTCAGTTATACCAGCTCTGTCAGGAGGAATGGACCAAAATTACCCAACTTATTGTGGGAAGCTTGTGGAAGGCTACCCGAAACATTTGACCCAAGTTAAACAATTTAAAAGGCAATGCTACCAAATACTAATTGAGTGTATGTGAACTGCTGACCCACTTGGAATGTGATGAAAGAAATAAAAGCTGAAATAAATATTTCTCTCTACTATTATAAGAATTTCACATTCTTAAAATAAAGTGGTGATCCTAACTGACCTAAGACAGGGATTTTTACTAGGACTAAATGTCAGGAATTGTGAAAAACTGAATTTAAATGTATTTGGCTAAGGTGTATGTAAACTTCCGACTTCAACTGTAGTCTCACTATTGTTATTTACTGCTGCTCTTTAATATTTGTTATTCTTATCTCTCACTATTTTTATATATTTTTTCTTTTCTTTTTTGCGGTAATTTTCTTAAAACTGCATTGTTGGTTAAGGGGAGGTGTTATGACTGTCCTGATCAGGTCAGGTTACAGGAGACCACAACCCTACAGATTATCTCTCAACCCCAACAGAGGAGGAGAGATCTAGGGGTCTGAAGATGTGGGGGGTTTTATGACCCCTCACGCCCCTTGCAAATCTCAGGCCACAGACAAATTCCTTTGTCCTGTTACTATGGAGAACCAGCCTCAGAACATTAAACATGAAATCAAGGGACTTTGGAACAATGGTTTCCGTCAGCCACAATGGTGGTCATGACGATAGATGGAATATGAAAATGTATGTCATTTTGGTTTGTTATTAAAGGTTAATAGATGACGTTATTACGAAAACTTTAACATCAACAGTTTACCTAGTATATGTTTGATGTTTATACATTGTACGTTGTATGGAAAATGTCCAAATCAAAGAGAATATTTTGGTAAAGATGAAATGTGAAGTTAGTTGTCTAAAATTGGATTTGAATCAAATCTAGACCTTGCCCATAACTTGGTACGCCCATTGAAGTGCCCTAAAGGCGGTTACACCCACTTCTGACATGAGGGTATAAAACCTGTGAGTAAAGAATTTAGAGATTAGACTACGTAACCCAAGCTGCAGCTGAGGTCTAAAAAGTCAACAAACCCAAAACGCTTGGGTTTGAAGACAAAGATATATTTTTCTACCCAAGCTACGGATGAGTAGCTGTGTCTAACGGGTGAATTCAAGTCGAACCACCTAGCCTCCATCTCCCATTAATCGTGGGATCTAAAGGGTTTCATTCCTATGCTGTGAGCTCTGAGCTACAGAGCTGTCTGTCCTCAGAAGAGCCCTTCCAGAACAAGGGAGAGGAATCAGACCAAAAGGACACTGACATCGTGAGGACGACCAGAGAGTTGCGCCGGAGAAGTGCGTCATTGAGCAGCCTGGACGGTCGACGCGGAGAATCCACAGAGACCTTCCCCACGTAATTACATCATTATATTTTGACCCATAAGAACGTCAGTTTGGAGCAAGGCTAGGGTTAGAATAAGCATAGCTGACAAATTCACCCAAATGTATATTTCTCTCGTGTACATTCTCTTTTTCTCTCTCTTTTAAATCCCCATTTTGGGTGACATGTGCCATAGTGTGTTGGCCCGTCATACTAAGTTCTAATTAATAGCCTAGAATGTGCTTTTGTGTATGTATATATTTTATCATCATTTTAGCTTTCTAGTAGATGAATACTCAACTAAGATTGGTGTGGTACAAACTCATTGGTGAGACCCGGGTCCGTGTAGATTCCCGGATTATGTGACGTTCAGAACGAGACTGTAGACGTAACTGATTAATTAGCGGCTGTTGTAAAATCGATATTCTGATATTCTTTGAGTTAATTTGGGAAATAGAAACTCAATAAAAATGTATTTTCCCATGGTGCCCCAGGTTAATGAGTTAATAACTGCTTGATTCAGTTAATCACACAATTAGAAACTTGTAATCATTCGATGAGCAACAGTCGTCACATTAACTAATACAACGTCATGACAGAGGTATGGATATAGAGCTGTTAAATTATCTATGAGGGGAGGTATAGACATAGATATAGAGCTGTTAAATTATCTATGAGGGAAGGTATAGGTATAGATATAGAGCTGTTATATTATCTTTGAGGGGAGGTATAGACATAGATATAGAGCTGTTAAATTATCTATGAGGGAGGTATAGACATAGATATAGAGCTGTTATATTATCTATGAGGGGAGGTATAAACATAGATATAGAGCTGTTATATTATCTATGAGGGGAGGTATAGATATAGAGCTGTTATATTATCTATGAGGAGAGGTATAGACATAGATATAGAGCTGTTAAAGTATCTATGAGGAGAGGTATAGACATAGACATAGAGCTGTTAAATTATCTATGAGGGGAGGTATAGACATAGATATAGAGCTGTTAAATTATATATGAGTGGAGGTATAGACATAGATATAGAGCTGTTAAATTATCTATGAGGGAGGGTATAGATATAGAGCTGTTATATTATCTATGAGGAGAGGTATAGACATAGATATAGAGCTGTTATATTATCTATGAGGGGAGGTTGGAGACATATATATAGAGCTGTTAAATTATCTATGAGGGGAGGTATAGACATAGATATAGAGCTGTTATATTATCTATGAGGGGAGGTATAGATACAGAGGTGTTATATTATCTATAAGCGGAGGAATATATATATATATATATATATATATATATATATATATATATATATATATAGAGAGAGAGAGAGAGAGAGAGAGAGAGAGAGAGAGAGAGAGAGAGAGAGAGAGAGAGAGAGAGAGAGAGAGAGAGAGAGAGAGAGCTGTTATATTATCTATGAGGGAAGATATAGATATAGATATAGAGCTGTTATATTATCTATGAGGGGAGGTATAGATATATAGCAAAGTCGATATCCACATTTATAAACATAGTTATTTGTGGTGAAAAACTTTATTATAATATAATAATTCTATAATTTTAATATAATAATTCTATAATTATGATATAATAATTCTATAATAAGCTCTGAGCTGAGTTTTATGGTCAGTGGACCTTGTATCTCCAAGTCCTTGTCGGACTGGTTCATCTTTGGGAAAGCAATTAGCAACACCTATCCATTGGTCTGAGGAGAGGAGAGGAGAGACATGTCTGCAGGAGTTTGCTGCTCTGTGTTGGATTGGCTGCACTTGTCACAAGGACTAAAGTGAGCAGTGAGACCCTTACTCAACAGACAGAGAGAGAGAGAGAGAGAGAGAGAGAGAGATGGAGTGAGAGATAAATGGAGAGGAGAGGGAGAAAGATAGAGGGGGGAGAGAGAGAGAGATGGTATATTAAATTAAATGATCAAATATACAGACCACAAATTGAAATTGGCAATACTCAAACTCTTCAACATGATCCTCACTGCAGTTATTTTCCCCGATATTTGGAACCAAGGATTGATCACACCAACCGAGAGAAATATGACCCAAATAATTTGAGGAATTAGCGTTAACAGCAACTTGGAGATAATTCTCTGCAGTATCATAAATAGAAGAAAACTTCAATTCCTTGGTGAACACAATGTCCTGAGCAGATTGGATTTTTAACAAATTACCACAACAGACCACATGTACTGTATACCCTCCACACTAACTGACAAACAACCAAAACAAAGGCAAAATCTACTCATGTTTTGTAGACTTCAAACCACTGGTGATATCATCTGAGCGCGACGTATGTTATTTATTATCTACCCAATTTCGTGGTATCCAATTGGTAGTTACAGTCTTGTCTCAAAACACTGAAAGCTGAACGAGAGACCTCGTTTTATTGTTTTTGTAATGCTGACAGTTTTTCTATATACATTTATTTTATTTTGGATCCTGTTGGGCTTAGTTGCTGTGAGCGCTGCTGCTTGTCCTGGGATCCCACCAGGTTCTGCAGCGAGAGACACGGAAGCCCAGCTATCCTAACTGCCTCGGAGGTCTCAAATGGAGGTCACTATTGAACGTTTCCAGTGCTGTAGGAGCTGTGTTTACTTTGCTTTGTTCTGGGATAATGTGGACCGTGCTGACTTTCAATGTAGCAACTGCTTGCCTGCGGAGGAAGCGGCGAAGTGCGAAATGGCTACTCATAGCAAGCAAGTAGCAAACCTACACAAGATTCAGGGGAGTCCACGCCTGCCTACTTTTTCTTTTTCTTCCACCCCATTAGCCGGATGCCGCTCTGATCTGGTGGAAGTGTCAATGCCGTGTCGGCTCTCCACAGCCGACTGGCCGGTGCTCAGCAGAGTTCCATCCCCAAAAGGGTCTCCCCCTTCCCTTGAGAATGGAGCTGTTCTCAACCCAACCAACCAGCAATGGAGATACGTCACTCGCCGTGGAAGTTGAAGACAGCGTCTTCTGGCAACAGGGGTCTTCTTAGACATGTTGAGCCCGGACCTGACACAGACCAGAAACAGCTTTACCACCCTGGACCCAGAGGTTCCAACGCCTTCTTCCGTCTTCCTGTCAACCTCTCCGGTGGCTTCTTCCTTGGGGGCTTCCCAATCAAGATCCGATCCGGAGGTACCTGAGTCTTCATCCTCTGTTCTGTCACCCTCTCCGGTGGCTTCTTCCTTGGGCGCTTCCCAATCAAGATCCGATCCGGAGGTACCTGCGGCGTCGTCCTCTGTTCTGTCTCCCTCTCTGGTGGCTTCTACTTCGGGTTCAGATCCTCGGAGCTCCTACCCTCATCAGACTGTGAGGCTGTCTGAGTGACTGGACCATTTAACAATCGCCAGCTGTCATCATAGGCAGCTCTATGGTGAGAAACATATCGGTCCCCAAGGCAAAAACCCTGTGCTACCCAGTAGAACGAGTACAGGACATAACAAGGCTGCTTCAGACTGTTCTACCACAGATGCCGGGAGCTGACACAGTCATAGTCCATGTAGGGTCAAACGACATCAGGACGGCTAGCTCGGAACATCTGAAATTTGAATTTAAAGAACTGATTTTAGCATTAAAAGACTCAACCATCGTTGGGCCGTGGGTGTGAAAGATTCAGCAGACTGCTGGCATTAAACATCTGGCTAAAAGACTACTGTAGCCCTGCTGGAGTCACTTTAATAGATAACTTTGACACTTTCTGGAAACAGAAGATACTCTACAGGAATGACGGAGTCATTCCAAATCATCTTGGCTCCTGGACTCTGTCCACGCATTTCAAGGCTGAGTTGAAACAATGACTTATCAATGACCCAAGCCCAGCTCAGCTAATCCCTACCATTGTAACAATGAGTTGTCATAACGCTGCATTAAATGGGTATTTTCCTAGGGGCGTTGGCAGACACAATGTAAGTGACTTAATTTATGTCCATCTAACTGCCCTGAATACCTTTGTTAACTTGTTATGGCTGGGGGCAGTATTGAGTATCTTGGATGAATAAGGTGCCCAGAGTAAACTGTCTGCTACTCAGGTCCAGTTGCTAATATATGCATATTATTAGTAGATTTGGATAGAAAACACTCTGAAAGTTTCTAAAACTGTTTGAATTATGTCTGTGAGTATAACAGAACTCATATGGCAGGCGAAAACCTGAGAAATGCAACCAGAAAGTGGGAAATCTGAGGTTTGTAGTTTTTCAACTCATTCCCTATCGAATGCAGTGTCTATGGGGTCAAATTGCATTTCCTAAGGCTTCCACTAGATGTCACCAGTCTTTAGAACCTTGTTTGATGCTTCTACTGTGAAGTGGGGGCTCATAAGGGCTCTTTGAGTCATTGGTCTGGCAGAGTGCCACGAGATCGTGACGCTTGTTCATGTGAGAGTGAGCTCTGTTCCATTGCATTTCTACAGACAAAGGAATTCTCCGGTTGGAACATTATTGAAGAACTATGTTAAAAACATCCTAAAGATTGATTTTATACATCGTTTGACATGTTTCTAGACTATAACGGAACTTTTTGACTTTTCGTCTGCTCGTGCGTCATGAAGTTGGATTACTGGGCTGAACGCGCTAACAACAAGGAGGAATTTGGACATAAAGATGAACTTTATCGAACAAATCAAACATTTATTGTGGAACTGGGATTTCTGGGAGTGCATTCTGGTGAAGATCATCAAAGGTAAGTGAATATTTATAATGTTATTTCTGACTTCTGTTGACTCCAACATGGCGGACATCTCCTTGGCTTGATTTGTCGTCTGAACGCCGTACTCAGATTATTGCATGGTTTGCTTTTTCCGTAAAGTTTTTTTGAAATCTGACACAGCGGTTGCATTAAGGAGAAGTATATCTTTAATTCTGTGAATAACGGTTGTATCTTTTAACAATGTTTATTATGAGTATTTCTGTAAATTGATGTGGCTCTCTGCAAAATCACCGGATGTTTTGGAAGCAAAACATTTCCGAACGTAACGCGCCAATGTAAACTGAGATTTTTGGATATAAATATGCACTTTATCGAACAAAACTCACGTGTTGTGTAACATTATGTCCTATGAGTGTCATCTGATGAAGATCATCAAAGGTTAGTGATTAATTTTATCTATATTTCTGCTTTTTGTGACTCCTCTCTTTGGCTGGAAAAATGGCTGTGTGTGTTTTTGTGACTTGGCTCTGACCTAATATAATCAATCATGTGTTGTGCTTTCACTGTAAAGCATTTTTAAAATCGGACACGATGGGTAGATCAACAAGAAGTTTATCTTTAATTTGGTGTATTGGACTTGTTAATGAGTGAAAGTTACATATTTAAAAAAAATATTTTAGAATTTCCTTTCCATTCCGCCTTTTCAGCGGAATGTTGTCGAGGGGTTCCGCTCATAAGAAGTTTTAATACTGAGGTGGTGTGTCCTAGAAGGAAGACCACTGTTAATACTGAGGTGGTGTGTCCTAGTAGGAAGACCAATGTTAACACTGAGGTGGTGTGTCCTAGAAGGAAGACCACTGTTAATACTGAGGTGGTGTGTCCTAGTAGGAAGACCAATGTTAACACTGAGGTGGTGTGTCCTAGTAGGAAGACCACTGTTAACACTGAGGAGGTGTGTCCTAGTAGGAAGACCACTGTTACCACTGAGGTGGTGTGTCCTATAGGAAGACCACTGTTAACACTGAGGTGGTTTGTCCTAGTAGGAAGACCACTGAGGTGGTGTGTCCTAGTAGGAATACCACTGTTAACACTGAGGTGGTGTGTCCTAGTAGGAAGACCACTGTTAACACTGAGGTGGTGTGTCCTATTAGGAAGACCACTGTGTGCAGCTCACCCTGCACTATCAAATCTACTTCTGATGAACTTCCCAGTAGAGCATTAAAAACAATCAATCAACCTAGAAAAGTGCTAAAAATGTCCCATATTAACATATGTAGCCTGAGGTCCATGAAGTCAATAACTTGCTTTTTATTCATATTCTGACTATCTCTGAAACTCACTTAGATAATACCTTTGATGATACAGTGGTAGCAATACATGGTTATAACATTTACTGAAAATACAGAAATGGCAATGGTGGAGGTGTTGCTGTTTATATTCAGAACCACATTCCTGTAAAGCTTAGAGAGGATCTCATGTTAAATACTGTTGAAGTAATATGGCTACAGGTTCATCTGCCTCATCTAAAGTCCATTCTGGTGGGAAGCTGCTATAGACCACCAAGTGCTAACAGTCAGTATCTGGATAATATGTGAAACGCTTGATAATGTATGTGATATCAATAGAGAGGTATATTTTGTGAGTGATTTAAATATTGACTGGCTTTCATCAAGCTGCCCACTCAGGAGAAAGCTTCAAACTGTAACCTGGTTCAGGTTGTCAGTCAACCTACCAGGGTAGTTACAAACAACACAGGAATTAAATCATCAATATATTTGGATCACATCTTTACTAATGCTGCAGAAATGTGTTTTAAAGCAGTATCCAAATCCATAGGATGTAGTGATCACAATATAATAGCCATATCTAGGAAAACCACAGTTGGGCTGGGCCTAATATAGTGTATAAGAGGTCAGGCTGGGCCTAATATAGTGTATAAGAGTTCATACAATAAGTGTTGTAGTGATTCATATGTTGTTGATGTAAATAATATGTGCTGGTCTGTGGTGTGTAATGAGGAGCAACCAGACGTTGCACTTGACACATTTATGAAATCGCTTATTCCAGTTACTAATAAGCACCCATTTAAGAAAATGACTGTAAAAACGGTTAAATCCCCTTGGATTGATGAGGAATTTAAAAATGGTATGGTTGAGAGGGATGAGGCAAAACGTATGGCAAATAGGTCTGGCAGACCAAATGATAAATGGTAAACATGCTGCAAATTAAAAAATAATGTGACTAACTCTCTCTCTCTCTCTCTCTCTCTCTCTCTCTCTCTCTCTCTCTCTCTCTCTCTCTCTCTCTCTCTCTCTCTCTCTCTCTCTCTCTCTCTCTCTCTCTCTCTCTCTCTCTCTCTCTCTCTCTCTCTCTCTCTCTCTCTCTCTCTCTCTCTCTCTCTCTCTCTCTCTCTCTCTCTCTCTCTCTCTCTCTCTCTCTCTCTCTCTCTCTCTCTCTCTCTCTCTCTCTCTCTCTCTCTCGACGTAAGAAAGGCTTTATAAATACATTTGATTGATTGAGTGAGGGAAGCAAAAGTCATTCCGCTACCCAAGAATAGTAAAGCCCCCTAGGTAGCCTAGTGGTTAGAGCGCTGGACTAGTAACCGGAAGGTTGCAAGATCAAATCCCTGAGCTGACAAGGTACAAATCTGCCGTTCTGCTCCTGAACAAGGCAGTTAACCCGCTGTTCCTAGGCAGTCATTGAAAATAAGAATTTGGTGTTTGACCTGATAGAATGCTACGCAACAAGAATAGCAGTTAAACAAATTACTGATGATTGGCTCATGGCTGTCTGCTGCTGGAAAAACATATGAACATATAACACACATATGTGTTATGGCTTACCCCCTGCTATAATATGGTTACCCCCTGCTATAATGTAGACAAAGAGATACTTGTCTAGCAGAAAACAGAGGGTGTTCTTTAATGGAAGCATCTCAAACGTAATCCAGGTTGAAGCAGGAATTCCCCAGGGTAGCTGTTTAGGCCCCTTGCAGTTGTCTCAGAACATGGCAGCACGGCTGGCCCTTAAAAGTACATGCAGAGTTAACATGAATGACATGCATGCCAATCTCTCATGGCTCAAAGTGGAAGAGAGATTGACTTCCTCATTACTTGTTTTTGTAAGAAATGTTGACAAGCTGAATGTACCGAGCTGTCTGTTTAATATACTAGCACACATCTCAGAAACCCATGCATACCCCACAAGACATGCCACCAAAGGTATCTTCACAGTCCCCAAGTCTGTAACAGACTATGGGAGGCATACAGTACTACATAGAGCCATGACTACATGGAACTCTATTCCACATCAGGTAAATGATGAAAGCAGTAGAATGTATTATCAAAAAATATATATTGTGTAACTGCCTTAATGTTGCTAGACCCCAGGAAGAGTAGCTGCTGCCTTGGCAGGAACTAATGGGGATCCATAATAAACCCCAGGAAGAGTAGCCGCTGCCTTGGCAGGAACTAATGGGGATCCATAATAAACCCCAGGAAGAGTAGCCGCTGCCTTGGCAGGAACTAATGGGGATCCATAATAAACCCCAGGAAGAGTAGCTGCTGCCTTGGCAGGAACTAATGGGGATCCATAATAAACCCCAGGAAGAGTAGCTGCTGCCTTGGCAGGAACTAATGGGGATCCATAATAAACCCCAGGAAGAGTAGCTGCTGCCTTGGCAGGAACTAATGGGGATCCATAATAAACCCCAGGAAGAGTAGCTGCTGCCTTGGCAGGAACTAATGGGGATCCATAATAAACCCCAGGAAGAGTAGCTGCTGCCTTGGCAGGAACTAATGGGGATCCATAATAAACCCCAGGAAGAGTAGCTGCTGCCTTGGCAGGAACTAATGGGGATCCATAATAAACCCCAGGAAGAGTAGCTGCTGCCTTGGCAGGAACTAATGGGGATCCAAAATAAACCCCAGGAAGAGTAGCTGCTGCCTTGACAGGAATATAAGCAAATTTCTGTTTGAAAAAGCTATCCTTAGCTTTTCTAACTGCCTGTGTATATTTGTTCCTAACTTCCCTGAAAAGTTGCATATCGCGGGGGCTATTCGATGCTAATGCAGTACGCCACAGGATATTTTTGTGCTGGTCAAGTGCAGTCAGGTCTGGAGTGAATCACGGGCTATATCTGTTCCTGGTTCTACATTTTCTGAATGGGGCATGCTTATTTAAGATAGTGAGGAAAGCACTTTTAAAAGAATAACCAGGCATCTTCTACTGACAGAATAAGGTCAATATCCTTCCAGGATACCCCGGCCAGGTCGATTAGAAAGGCCTGCTTGCTGAAGTGATTTAGGGTGCGTTCGACAGTGATGAGGGGTGGTCGTTTGACCGCAGTCCCATTACGGACGCAAGCAATGAGGCAGTGATTGCTGAGATCCTGGTTGAAGACAGCAGAGGTGTATTCGGAGGGCAAGTTGGTTAGGATGATATCTATGAGGGTGCTCGTGTTTACAGATTTGGGGTTGTACCTGGTAGGTTCATTGATCATTTGTGTGAGATTGAGAGCATCAAGCGTAGATTGTAGGATGGCCGGGGTGTAAATCATGTCCCAGTTTAGGTCACCTAACAGCATGAGCTCTGAAGATAGATGGGGGGAAATCAATTCACATATGGTGTCCAGGGCACAGCTGGGGACAGAAGGTGGTCTATAGCAGGAGGCAACCGTGAGAGACTTGTTTCTGGAAAGGTG
The DNA here is from genome assembly GCF_013265735.2 of Oncorhynchus mykiss. Taxonomy (NCBI): domain Eukaryota; kingdom Metazoa; phylum Chordata; class Actinopteri; order Salmoniformes; family Salmonidae; genus Oncorhynchus; species Oncorhynchus mykiss. Next base: position 882,350 of record NC_048579.1, on the reverse strand, counting down.
GATTTTTAAAAGTAGAAGTTCAAATTGTTTGGGCACAGACCTGGATAGTATGACAGAACTCTGCAGGCTAGCTCCGCCCCCTTTGGCAGTTCTATCTTGTCGGAAAATGTTATAGTTAGGGATGGTATTTTCAGGGTTTTTGGTGGCCTTCTTATGCCAGGACTCAGACACGACTAGGACATCCGTGTTGGCAGAGTTTGCTAAAGCAGTGAGTAAAACAAACTTAGGGAGGAGGCTTCTAATGTTAACATGCATGAAACCAAGGATTTTACAGTTACAAAAGTCAACTAATGAGAGCACCTGAGGAGTAGGAGTGGAGTTAGGCACAGCTGGGCCTGGATTAACCTCTACATCACCAGAGGAACAGAGAAGGAGTAGGATAATGGTACGGTTAAAGGCTATAAGAACTGGTCGTCTAGTGAGTTCGGAACAGAGAGTAAAAGGAGCAGGTTTCTGGGCGCATTAAGATAGATTCAAGGCATAATGTACAGACAAAGGAGTGGTAGGATGTGAGTTCTTTGGGGGTAAACCTAGGCATTGAGTGACGATTAAAGAGGGTTTGTCTCTAGAGACATCAATTAAACCAGGTGATGTCACCGCATATGTGGGAAGTGGGACAAGAGGGGTAGCTGAGGCATATTGAGCAGGGCTGGAGGCTCTACAGTGAAAAAAGACAATAATCACTAACCAAAACAGCAATGGACAAGACATATTGACATTAGGGAGAGGCATGCATAGCCAAGTGATCATATGGTCCAGTGAGTAGCTGGCAGAGCTGGAGACACGGCGATTCAGACAGCTAGCGGGCCGGGGATAGCAGGCTAGCAGAAAGGCCTTAGAAGGACGTCGCGACGGAAGAAGTCTGTTGGAGCCTCCTCGTGCGGTGACGTCGGCAGATCAGTCGTCATGGATCAGCAGAGCTCCATGTAGTAAAAGGGTCCAGGCCAATTGTCAAAATTGGTATAATAGCCCCAAAAAATTGTCTGATGGACTATTTCAGCTAACAGTCCGGTACGCTCTAGACAGCTAGCGGGCCGCGGCTAGCAGGATAGCAGGTTGGCATTCAGGGAACGTCGCAACGGAGGAGCCTGTTGAAAACCGTATCGACAATAAAAGGGGTCCAGGCCAATTGACAAAATAGGTATTGTAGCTCAAGGAGCGGCTGATGGACCTCTTCAACTTGCCGTGAGATGGGCCTAGCATAGGCTAGCTCCAGGCTAATTGGTGCTTGCTTGGTGCTTGCTTAGGTGCGGAGACGTTAGCCAGGAGAAGCCAGTCGGATAGCAGCTGGCTAGCAGCGATGATCCAGGTGAAGAGGTTCAGAACTTGAGGTAGGAATCCGGGGATAAGCTCTGTGTTGATTCGGGCTGTGCAGACTGGCAGGAGTTGTCCGGGCTAAAGGTTAGCTGATGACCGCTAGCGGTAGCTAGCTGACTACTAGCTAATAGCTAGTTAGCTGGCTAGCTTCTGTTGGGGGTTCCAGTTCTAAAGTAAAGAAAATAACAGATCCATACCACATTGGGTGAGGCGGGTTGCAGGAGAGTATGTTAAAGTTGGGGTTAAGAAAAATATGCAAAGAAAAAAGATATGTAAAGATATATACATGACAAGACGAAGACAAAAGACGCCTGACTGCTACACCATCTTGGATTTACTAATGTGACAATGTAAGTAATTTAACTTGCCAAGTCAATAAAGTCTACTGAATTTTGAGAGAGAGAGAGAGAGAGAGAGAAAGAGAGAGGTTGGCATGAAGGAATGCCCTGAATAGGTTGTTATGTAAAATTCTCAGCACCCTTTGATGGTAGGTAGAAGAGAAGGATGGGAGAGCGCGAGAGAGAGAGAGCAATTGTCTATTCCATTTGCTTTGGCAATGTAAACATACTGTATGTTTCCCATGCCAATAAAACCCATTGAATTAAATTGAGAGAAATATGTAGTAGCAATGTCTTCTATTCTGTGAAAAAGTACTTTGTAAAAATAAGGAAAACATATTTAAAGATGAACAATGCAGAAATCACTCTGCCAATTCCTGGTTGCAAAAATTCTATGTTTGCTTAATTTCAGTTTATGTGACAAAACAAAGCAAGTATATTGTAGAGAATCATTGTACCATCTAAATTACTGTGATATATATTTTCCATAACTAACTTTTCCATAACTCTTGTATTTTCAGCTGTTTGAAACTGGTGTACAAAAAACGAAAGCAAAAGACGCAAAAACTAAATTTAAGAACACGAAGCATAGAAATAGTGCACATAGAACAGACCTACAGATTATTCGACTGGTTTCAATGAGAATGACAGATCTATAACAATATGTCTATGTGAATTTTGTGGGGTCATCAAAAAATGTAGATAATGCTGTTTTAATAATTCTATCAACTGTCACCATCTATCAAATGTTTACAAACTTGAAGAACATGAAGGCAAAGTTACAAATTAGTCTGGTGGGGTTTTTACAGTGAAGATGAATTGTGACATTATTAAAACAAACTCCCCCCTTTCTGATGTAACTAAATTAGTTCATCTCTATTCTGAAACAGCAATGTAAACTAAATTAGTTAATCCCTACTCTGAAACAGCAATGTAAACTAAATTAGTTAATCCCTACTCTGAAACAGCAATGTAAACTAAATTAGTTAAACTCTACTCTGAAACAGCAATGTAAACTAAATTAGTTCATCTCTATTCTGAAACAGCAATGTAAACTAAATTAGTTCATCTCTATTCTGAAACAGCAATGTAAACTAAATTAGTTCATCTCTATTCTGAAACAGCAATGTAAACTAAATTAGTTCATCTTTATTCTGAAACATGGACAAAGCCCTTACCCGTGGTATATTGGCCATATATCACAAACCTCCGAGGTGCCTTATTGCTATTATAAACTGGTTACCAACATAATTAGAGCAGTAAAAATAACTTTTGTCATACCCGTGGTATACTGATATACCATGGCTGTCAAACAACCAGCATTCAGGGCTCGAACCACCCAGTTTATAATCCCTATTCTAAAACAGCAATGTAACTAAATTAGTTAATCCCTCTTCTAAAATAGCAATGTAATTTGAGTAAATTATCTAGAGCACATCAGTGTTTACCAACAGATTAAAGAAACATTCTGTGTCACATCAGCAAGTTGAATGAACCCATTCCCCTCTATCTATCCCTATCCTCTAACCCTATATATCCACACCGCTTAGCAGTTTACCCTCTGCATGTAAAAGTAAAAAGAAAAGTGAAAAAACAAATCTAAAACAACAGAACAGAGCTGTTTCCCCAACAGAACAGAGCTGTTTGACCAACAGAACAGAGCTGTTTGACCAACAGAACAGAGCTGTTTGACCAACAGAACAGAGCTGTTTTGACTAACAGAACAGAGCTGTTTTGACCAACAGAACAGAGCTGTTTTGACTAACAGAACAGAGCTGTTTTGACCAACAGAACAGAGCTGTTTCCCCAACAGAACAGAGCTGTTTGACCAACAGAGCAGGCAGAACAGAGCTGTTTCCCCAACAGAACAGAGCTGTTTCCTCAACAGAACAGAGCTGTTTCCCCAACAGAACAGAGCTGTTTCCCCAACAGAACAGAGCTGTTTCCCCAACAGAACAGAGCTGGCAGAACAGAGCTGTTTGACCAACAGAACAGAGCTGGCAGAACAGAGCTGTTTCCCGAACAGAACAGAGCTGTTTGACCAACAGAACAGAGCTGTTTCCCCAACAGAACAGAGCTGTTTTGACCAACAGAACAGAGCTGTTTTGACCAAAATAACAGAGCTGTTTCCCCAACAGAACAGAGCTGTTTGACCAACAGAGCAGAGCTGTTTGACCAAAATAACAGAGCTGTTTCCCCAACAGAACAGAGCTGTTTCCCCAACAGAACAGAGCTGTTTCCCCAACAGAACAGAGCTGTTTCCCCAACAGAACAGAGCTGTTTGAACAACAGAACAGAGCTGTTTCCCCAACAGAACAGAGCTGTTTTGACCAACAGAACAGAGCTGTTTCCCCAACAGAACAGAGCTGTTTGACCAACAGAGCAGAGCTGTTTCCCCAACAGAACAGAGCTGTTTCCCCAACAGAACAGAGCTGTTTCCCCAACAGAACAGAGCTGTTTCCCCAACAGAACAGAACTGTTTCCCCAACAGAACAGAACTGTTTCCCCAACAGAACAGAGCTGTTTCCCCAACAGAACAGAGCTGTTTCCCCAACAGAACAGAGCTGTTTCCCCAACAGAACAGAGCTGTTTCCCCAACAGAACAGAGCTGTTTGACCAACAGAACAGAGCTGTTTCCCCAACAGAACAGAGCTGTTTCCCCAACAGAACAGAGCTGTTTCCCCAACAGAACAGAGCTGTTTGACCAACAGAACAGAGCTGTTTCCCTAACAGAACAGAGCTGTTTCCCCAACAGAACAGAGCTGTTTGACCAACAGAACATAGCTGTTTCCCCAACAGAACAGAGCTGTTTCCCCAACAGAACAGAGCTGTTTCCCCAACAGAACAGAGCTGTTTCCCCAACAGAACAGAGCAGGCAGAACAGAGCTGTTTCCCCAACAGAACAGAGCTGGGAGAAAATATCTGTTTCCCGGCACCAGGGAGGGCAGGTTAACACAGTGCTAGGACCAGGCTAACAGAACAAGGACAGGCTAATGGCACCAGGCTAACAGAACAAGGACAGGCTAATGGCACCAGGGAAGACAGGTTAACACAGTGCTAGAACCAGGCTAACAGCACCAGAGATTGCTAACAGCACCAGAGAGGGCAATAGTACCGTTTGTCCATTTCGAGACGCTGTAGCCAGTATATACAGTGCCTTGCGAAAGTATTCGGCCCCCTTGAACTTTGAGAACTTTTGCCACATTTCAGGCTTCAAACATAAAGATATAAAACTGTATTTTTTTGTGAAGAATCAACAACAAGTGGGACACAATCATGAAGTGGAACGACATTTATTGGATATTTCAAACTTTTTTAACAAATCAAAAACTGAAAAATTCGGCGTGCAAAATTATTCAGCCCCCTTAAGTTAATACTTTGTAGCGCCACCTTTTGCTGCGATTACAGCTGTAAGTCGCTTGGGGTATGTCTCTATCAGTTTTGCACATCGAGAGACTGACATTTTTTCCCATTCCTCCTTGCAAAACAGCTCGAGCTCAGTGAGGTTGGATGGAGAGCATTTGTGAACAGCAGTTTTCAGTTCTTTCCACAGATTCTCGATTGGATTCAGGTCTGGACTTTGACTTGGCCATTCTAACACCTGGATATGTTTATTTTTGAACCATTCCATTGTAGATTTTGCTTTATGTTTTGGATCATTGTGTTGTTGGAAGACAAATCTCCGTCCCAGTCTCAGGTCTTTTGCAGACTCCATCAGGTTTTCTTCCAGAATGGTCCTGTATTTGGCTCCATCCATCTTCCCATCAATTTTAACCATCTTCCCTGTCCCTGCTGAAGAAAAGCAGGCCCAAACCATGATGCTGCCACCACCATGTTTGACAGTGGGGATGGTATGTTCAGCTGTGTTGCTTTTACGCCAAACATAACGTTTTGCATTGTTGCCAAAAAGTTCAATTTTGGTTTCATCTGACCAGAGCACCTTCTTCCACATGTTTGGTGTGTTTCCCAGGTGGCTTGTGGCAAACTTTAACCGACACTTTTTATGGATATCTTTAAGAAATGGCTTTCTTCTTGCCACTCTTCCATAAAGGCCAGATTTGTGCAATATACGATTGATTGTTGTCCTATGAACAGAGTCTCCCGCCTCAGCTGTAGATCTCAGCAGTTCATCCAGAGTGATCATGGGCCTCTTGGCTGCATCTCTGATCAGTCTTCTCCTTGTATGAGCTGAAAGTTTAGAGGGACGGCCAGGTCTTGGTAGATTTGCAGTGGTCTGATACTCCTTTCATTTCAATATTATCGCTTGCACAGTGCTCCTTAGGATGTTTAAAGCTTGGGAAATATTTTTGTATCCAAATCCGGCTTTAAACTTCTTCACAACAGTATCTCGGACCTGCCTGGTGTGTTCCTTGTTCTTCATGATGCTCTCTGCGCTTTTAACGGACCTCTGAGACCATCACAGTGCAGGTGCATTTATACGGAGACTTGATTACACACAGGTGGATTGTATTTATCATCATTAGTCATTTAGGTCAACATTGGATCATTCAGAGATCCTCACTGAACTTCTGGAGAGAGTTTGCTGCACTGAAAGTAAAGGGGCTGAATAATTTTGCACGCCCAATTTTTCAGTTTTTGATTTGTTAAAAAAGTTTGAAATATCCAATAAATGTCGTTCCACTTCATGATTGTGTCCCACTTGTTGTTGATTCTTCACAAAAAAATAAAGTTTTATCTTTATGTTTGAAGCCTGAAATGTGGCAAAAGGTCGCAAAATTCAAGGGGGCCGAATACTTTCGCAAGGCACTGTACTTCCTCAAAATAGTCTAAGCTAAGCTAATCTACGCTAACTCAAGAAACCTGTCATTAATTTTGACTTTTTGCAGAGATCTTAGTCGCGCAATTTTATGTCTAAGACGTTTAGTGCAGTATTTCTCAATTAATACATTTTTATGAAAGCGAGTCGTCTACCATTGATTGACAAAGAATTTATTGAAGAATCCCTTCTGTTGACCAATCACTGAAAGAGGGGTGTAGACTTCGGCTTGACTCAAGAAAAAAAATGTGTGCCCAAACCAGAAAAATTACCGAATTCCAGAGCGAAAAAATACGTCACAAAATGTTGACATAATAAATGCACAAACTGGGAAGCATGCTGAAACCTTAATTGCACCAGGGAGGGAGGGCAGTCTAACGGCACCAGAGAGGGCAGTCTAACGGCACCAAGGAGGGAGGGCTAACGGCACCAGGGAGGGAGGGCTAACGGCACCAGGGAGGGAGGGCAGTCTAACGGCACCAGGGAGGGAGGGCAGTCTAACGGCACCAAGGAGGGAGGGCTAACGGCACCTGGGAGGGAGGGCAGTCTAACGGCACCAAGGAAGGATGGCTAACGGCACCAGTGAGGGAGGGCTAACGGCACCAGGGACGGAGGGCTAACGGCACCAGGGACGGAGGGCTAACGGCACCAGGGATGGAGGGCTAACGGCACCAAGGAGGGAGGGCTAACGGCACCAAGGAGGGAGAGCTAACGGCACCAGGGAGGGAGAGCTAACGGCACCAGGGAGGGAGAGCTAACGGCACCAGGGAGGGAGAGCTAACGGCACCAGGGAGGGAGAGCTAACGGCACCAAGGAGGGAGGGCTAACGGCACCAAGGAGGGAGGGCTAACGGCACCAAGGAGGGAGGGCTAACGGCACCAAAGAGGGAGGGCTAACGGCACCAGGGAGGGAGGGCTAACGGCACCAGGGAGGGAGGGCTAACGGCACCAGGGAGGGAGGGCTAACGGCACCAAGTAGGGAGCGCTAACGGCACCAGGGAGGGAGGGCTAACGGCACCAGGGAGGGAAGGCTAACGGCACCAGGGAGGGAGGGCTAACGGCATCAAGGAGGGAGGGCTAACGGCATCAAGGAGGGAGGGCTAACGGTACCAAGGAGGGAGGGCTAACGGCACCAAGGAGGGAGGGTAACGGCACCAGGGAGGGAGGGCTAACGGCACCAAGGAGGGAGGGCTAACGGCACCAAGGAGGGAGAGCTAACGGCATCAGGGAGGGAGGGTTAACGGCACCAAGGAGGGAGGGCTAACGGCACCAGGGACGGAGGGCTAACGGCACCAGGGACGGAGGGCTAACGGCACCAAGGAGGGAGGGCTAACGGCACCAAGGAGGGAGAGCTAACGGCACCAGGGAGGGAGAGCTAACGGCACCAGGGAGGGAGAGCTAACGGCACCAGGGAGGGAGAGCTAACGGCACCAGGGAGGGAGAGCTAACGGCACCAAGGAGGGAGGGCTAACGGCACCAAGGAGGGAGGGCTAACGGCACCAAGGAGGGAGGGCTAACGGCACCAAAGAGGGAGGGCTAACGGCACCAGGGAGGGAGGGCTAACGGCACCAGGGAGGGAGGGCTAACGGCACCAGGGAGGGAGGGCTAACGGCACCAAGGAGGGAGCGCTAACGGCACCAGGGAGGGAGGGCTAACGGCACCAGGGAGGGAAGGCTAACGGCACCAGGGAGGGAGGGCTAACGGCATCAAGGAGGGAGGGCTAACGGCATCAAGGAGGGAGGGCTAACGGCACCAAGGAGGGAGGGCTAACGGCACCAAGGAGGGAGGGTAACGGCACCAGGGAGGGAGGGCTAACGGCACCAAGGAGGGAGGGCTAACGGCACCAAGGAGGGAGAGCTAACGGCATCAGGGAGGGAGGGTTAACGGCACCAAGGAGGGAGGGCTAACGGCACCAGGGAGGGAGGGCTAACGGCACCAAGGAGGGACGGCAATCTAGCGCCACCAAGGAGGGAGGGCAATCTAGCGCCACCAAGGAGGGAGGGCAATCTAGCGCCATCAAGGAGGGAGGGCTAACGGCATCAAGGAGAGAGGGCTAACGGCACCAAGGAGGGAGGGCTAACGGCACCAAGGAGGGAGGGCTAACGGCACCAAGGAGGGAGGGCTAACGGCACCAAGGAGGGAGAGCTAACGGCATCAAGGAGGGAGGGCTAACTGCACCAAGGAGGGAGGGCTAACGGCACCAGGGAGGGAGAGCTAACGGCATCAAGGAGGGAGGGCTAACTGCACCAAGGAGGGAGGGCTAACGGCACCAGGGAGGGAGAGCTAACGGCACCAAGGAGGGAGGGCTAATGGCACCAAGGAGGGAGGGCTAACGGCACCAGGGAGGGAGGGCTAACGGCACCAGGGAGGGAGGGCTAACTGCACCAAGGAGAGAGGGCTAACGGCACCAAGGAGGGAGGGCTAACGGCACCAAGGAGGGAGAGCTAACGGCATCAAGGAGGGAGGGCTAACTGCACCAAGGAGGGAGGGCTAACGGCACCAGGGAGGGAGAGCTAACGGCACCAAGGAGGGAGGGCTAATGGCACCAAGGAGGGAGGGCTAACGGCACCAGGGAGGGAGGGCTAACGGCACCAGGGAGGGAGGGCTAACTGCACCAAGGAGAGAGGGCTAACGGCACCAAGGAGAGAGGGCTAACAGCACCAAGGAGGGAGGGCTAACGGCACCAAGGAGCGAGGGCTAACGGCACTAAGGAGGCAGGGCTAACGGCACCAAGGAGGGAGGGCAGGCTAACGGCACCAGGAAAGGAGCGCGGGCAGGCTAACCCCGTTGACCTGACCCAGATATTATCCAGCAGAGCCTCCCTCTACATCCAGATGTGATGCACCATGGGATTACTAACTCCACTGCTGTCTCCCTCCACCTCTCTACACACAAAGCCACATGCTGCTCTAATGAGGCATCCCAACATGACCCCGCAGTCCATCTACCCTGGTCTGTCTGCACGAGCACAGCTCTCTCTATCTCTGTGTTAATCTCTCTTTCTCTCTCTCCCAGTTTATCTCGCTCTCCCTGCCTCTCTTTCCTCTCTCTCCCCCCTTTCCCCCCTCGCTCTCCCTTGCCTCCCCCCTCTCTCCCTGCCTCTCCACCTCTCCCTCTGTTATCGCATTCTCTCAGGGTCTTCAGCTGAAATCAAGTGTAATAAAAGCAACATAGGGTTCCCTCTTATGTGACTTATGGTTTGACTAGAAATATAAATATTTAAATTAGGTTAATTACTATGTTATTATTATTATGACACATACTTATCTCCATCTGACCCCTAGGACATTGCTGTCATGGACAACTGTAAATTAGAATATAGTCATTTAAAACTTCAATGATAACCAACTTTAGCATACTACTCCAACATATAAAATATTAACTTGTGCGATCAAACTACTGCAAAGAAATATTGACTATATGATCTCAGAAAGGAAAGAATTTCAGGGCCTGGCAGAATCCAACTAGTGCTCACAGTCTTGCGTTAGAATTAGACCTTCATCCATGTTTTGCAAACATTACATTTTCGAAGTTGTTGCTGACGTCATATTTTGAATTGTTTAAAGGTTAAATGATTAAATCTGAATGTTCAACGTTAGGCTTAAGTACTACATTAATATCGACATCTTAAGGTTAGGCATTAGCTCCGAATGGTTAAGGTAAGGGTTAAGGTTTGGGATAGGTTTAAAACAAAACTCCCATCTGCAATCCCAAACCACAACACACTAGCAAAACCGAATCCTACTGGAAGGTAAGCGGGCTCACTGTTGCCCCTAGGGTCCGGTTTCTACGTCATCTCCCAACATCTCTCAGACACGGAAGGACGTCGAATACTGACTTGTGTCACGGTGACCTGGCTGGCAGAATCAGTGATCTTGCATTTTAAGCAAATCTGTGATATTTGTGACCGTGGCGAGAGGAGAAGGATGGGGTTTGGGGTGGGCAGTGTCTCTAGACTGTGACATTAAGCTTTATGCTAATTTATCAGGGACAGCCAGTACGCAGATGTCTTGTATTGAAGTTCAGACGAGAATCACCTGCAACTTACAGAGACCACAATGTTACCATGTCATAACCTACAGACAGCGCATTTAGCTACATTGTTGCTGTATTGTTTACTGTAGGCTGCTAGTGTATTAATATAAATGATGAAGTAAACGTGTTATAACACAGCCAGCTGTGTTTTTTCCATAGTGGCCCGTTAGTTTCACTCTCTCTCCCCGTATGTAAATATTCACCCGTCACGATCTGATCCTTGCCGAGACATCCCGATATTAAAGAATTTAACTCTTTCTGTGCAACAATGTAGCTATCGTAGCCATTACATTCTTGTAACAGCTCCAAATGTCAACTTGAGTTCCATGCAAGTTGCAAACTTTACCACGAATAAGTAAATGCAAGAAGTAGCATTAATGACAAATAAAGCAACAAACATTGTGGGACAGAACTAGAGTAAGTTATCAGCCTAGCTAAGTAGCTCAAATGTGGAAGAGATCAAGAAGGGACCAAAAAATTATACAAACGCAGCGCTCTACTGTACCATTTTGATCCGAGGTTTCGAGGCAAAAAGGAGTCCCAATATAACTCCTTATGCATCGACTTCCGTTGGCCATGAAAATGTTCGTTGGATTTTCACATTTCTTCAGTTTCTTCTTCTCCTCAATGTTTTTTCGCCTTCCTAGCATTCAGACAGACAAAAATGCAGAGGCTGCTTTTGCAGAAGGAATTGGTGATTGGAGCTCAGGGATCATATGGGCTTTTTGTCAGAAGTTTTAAAGGGACACGGTACTGCATTAAATACACATTCAAACCTACCGATTTTTTTCTTCTTCTGGGTTTTAAATGTGTGGTTATTAAATTAGGGGTCTGTCAAGGCCGACCACTAATCAGCAGAAAAACATAAGCCCCTGTCTTCAAAAGGTGTGCTTCTGAGGTGGGAATGGCATAATGCAGACTGACACGGTGGAATTATAAACTGGTAAAATGATGTAATGCTGCTAGTTTACTGTAACCTACAGTAAAGGTTTCATACAGAGTGGAACATCCTGTGGAATAGGGCAGTATAGATTTGTTTTACTTTCACAGTTTTATATTGACTTATGACTGAGCAACAACTGTGATAAAGAACTGCTTGTAGAGAGAGAGAGAGAGAGAGAGAAAGGGAGGGAGGGAGAGAGAGAGAGAGAGAGAGAGAGAGACAGACAGACAGACAGACAGACAGACAGACAGACAGACAGACAGACAGACAGACAGACAGACAGACAGACAGACAGACAGACAGACAGACAGACAGACAGACAGAGAACAAAGAAACCCCAGAATCTGATTAATTTCATCTCAGGTTGCCAGTCATCAGTTAGACCCCTGAAAGCAACCAAGACCACTGAAGGCATGCAGTGTATCAGTGAGACACCTGAAGGCATGCAGTGTATCAGTGAGGCCCCTGAAGGCATGCAGTGTATCAGTGAGACACCTGAAGGCATGCAGTGTATCAGTGAGACACCTGAAGGCATGCAGTGTATCAGTGAGACACCTGAAGGCATCCAGTGTATCAGTAAGACACCTGAAGGCATCCAGTGTATCAGTGAGACACCTGAAGGCATGTAGTGTATCAGTGAGACACCTGAAGGCATCCAGTGTATCAGTAAGACACCTGAAGGCATCCAGTGTATCAGTGAGACACCTGAAGGCATCCAGTGTATCAGTGAGACACCTGAAGGCATCCAGTGTATCAGTAAGACACCTGAAGGCATGTAGTGTATCAGTAAGGCCCCTGATGGCATGTAGTGTATCAGTGAGGCCCCTGAAGGCATGTAGTGTATCAGTGAGGCCCCTGAAGGCATCCAGTGTATCAGTGAGGCCCCTGAAGGCATGCAGTGTATCAGTGAGACACCTGAAGGCATCCAGTGTGTCAGTGAGACACCTGAAGGCATGTAGTGTATCAGTAAGGCCCCTGAAGGCAGCCAAGGACACAACCAGACAGTCTTTTAAAGGTGCACTATACAGAAACCGCCCCAACATTTCCTGGTTGCTAATATTCTAGTAGATCTCCTGATGTCAGTTTGTGACAAAACAAGCAGACTATACCATTTAAACCACAGATAATCATTACACCATTTAAACCACAGATAATCATTACACCATCTAAACCACAGATAATCATTACACCATTTAAACCACAGATAATCATTACACCATCTAAACCACAGATAATCATTACACCATTTAAACCACAGATAATCATTACACCATCTAAACCACAGATAATCATTACACCATCTAAAATACAGATAATCATTACACCATCTAAACGACAGATAATCATTACACCATTTAAACCACAGATAATCATTACACCATCTAAACCACAGATAACCATTACACCATTTAAACCACAGATAATCATTACACCATCTAAACCACAGATAATCATTATACCATCTAAACCACAGATACTCATTACACCATTTAAACCACAGATAATCATTACACCATCTAAACCACAGATAATCATTACACCATCTAAACCACAGATAATCATTACACCATTTAAACCACAGATAAACATTATACCATCTAAACCACAGATAATCATTACACCATTTAAACCACAGATAATCATTACACCATCTATACCACAGATAATCATTATACCATTTAAACCACAGATAATCATTATACCATCTAAACCACAGATAATCATTACACCATCTAAACCACAGATAATCATTATACCATCTAAACCACAGATAATCATTATACCATTTAAACCACAGATAATCATTGTACCATTTAAACCACAGATAATCATTACACCATCTCAACCACAGATAATCATTACACCATTTAAACCACATTTAATCATTATACCATCTAAACCACAGATAATCATTACACCATCTCAACCACAGATAATCATTACACCATTTAAACCACAGATAATAATTACACCATCTAAACCACAGATAATCATTACACCATCTAAACCACAGATAATCATTACACCATCTAAACCACAGATAATCATTACACCATCTCAACCACAGATAATCATTACACCATTTAAACCACAGATAATCATTATACCATCTAAACCACAGATAATCATTATACCATCTAAACCACAGATAATCATTACACCATTTAAACCACAGATAATCATTACACCCTCTAAACCACAGGTAATCATTACACCATTTAAACCACAGATAAATCATTACACAATTTAAACCACAGATAATCATTACACCATCTAAACCACAGATAATCATTATACCATCTAAACCACAGATAATCATTACACCATTTAAACCACAGATAATCATTATACCATCTAAACCACAGATAATCATTACACCATCTAAACCACAGATAATCATTATACCATCTAAACCACAGATAATCATTACACCATTTAAACCACAGATAATCATTACACCATCTAAACCACAGATAATCATTACACCATTTAAACCACAGATAATCATTACACCATCTAACCCACAGATAATCATTACACCATTTAAACCACAGATAAACATTACACCATTTAAACCACAGATAATCATTACACCATCTCAACCACAGATAATCATTACACCATTTAAACCACAGAAAATCATTACACCATCTAAACCACAGATAATCATTACACCATCTAAACCACAAATAATCATTACACCATTTAAACCACAGATAATCATTATACCATCTAAACCACAGATAATCATCACACCATTTAAACCACAGATAATCATTACACCATCTAAACCACAGATAATCATTACACCATTTAAACCACAGATAATCATTACACCATCTAAACCACATATAATCATTACACCATTTAAACCACAGATAATCATTACACCATTTAAACCACAGATAATCATTACACCATTTAAACCACAGATAATCATTATACCATCTAAACCACAGATAATCATTACACCATCTAAACCACAGATAATCATTATACCATCTAAACCACAGATAATCATTACACCATTTAAACCACAGATAATCATTACACCATCTAAACCACAGATAATCATTACACCATTTAAACCACAGATAATCATTACACCATCTAAACCACAGATAATCATTACACCATTTAAACCACAGATAATCATTACACCATTTAAACCACAGATAATCATTACACCATCTAAACCACAGGTAATCATTACACCATTTAAACCACAGATAATCATTACACCATCTCAACCACAGAGAATCATTACACCATTTAAACCACAGATAATCATTACACCATTTAAACCACAGATAATCATTATACCGTCTAAACCACAGGTAATCATTACACCATCTCAACCACAGATAATCATTACACCATTTAAACCACAGATAATCATTACACCATCTAAACCACAGATAATCATTACACCATTTAAACCACAGATAATCATTATACCATCTAAACCACAGATAATCATTACACCATCTAAACCACAGATAATCATTACACCATTTAAACCACTGTGTTAGAGCCGATTTGGACATATTTGTATAAAAGACAGAATATACAGAGCTCTATGTACATTTGTGTAAATATATTAAACATGAATATATGTGATGAAATATTAGGTACCTTTATGATTTATATTTACCCTATTGAGATATATTAATTTGTTAGTGTAACTCAGTTTTTGCCGTATTCACCCACTTCTGTGTGACTCCAACACCACCGTCGTGCTGACAACACCACAGTGGTAGGCCTGATCACCGATGACGATGAGCCAGCCTATAGGGAGGAAGTCAGAGATCTGGCAGTGTGATGTCAGGACAGCAACCTCTCCCTCAATGTCAGCAAGACTAAGGATCTGATCGTGGACTAAAGGAAACAGAGAGGATTCACAGACATGCACTAATACACAATCCCATATAAGCGTCTAAAACGATATAAAGAGTTTAAAACGTGCTGTAAGTTCGCTCCACAGCTAGCTTGAAATGTCACTGATTGAGCCATCCAATTGGTGCCTTTTGGGTGGCTCAAACCATTGGTATGCTTTCAAGGAGGAGGGTCATGTGTGTTTTCGAGCAGAGGATCACTGGTTCGAGCCCAGTGTGGGACAGGGACAGAGGAAGAAGATATGAGCTGCGTTTGAGAATACTAACCGTACTAATTGAGTATGTAGTATGCTTATTGGTCATGGTATGGATATAGTAAGTATTCCAAAAGTTCCCGGATGTCATACTAAATTTGCCAAAATACGAAGTATACAAGCAGTGGACACCATTGCCGTGCTTTTAGGGCCCATAATGAAATCCTTCAGAAACTGGGTGTGGCTTCACAACCTTTTTAGTTATGAAGAAAATGGCAGAAAATCTGCAGTGGAAGTCCGACGAGAGCAGATACAAATTATTTGCTTTAAATAATTAGGACAAATTTTAAGCAATGTAATAAAGTAATGATTTTTCAAATAAGTTACATGTCATGTTGGCTGACAATTTGTTAGCTACGCTATCCTTACGACAACATAGCATATCATTACAGCATACTGTATGTACCAGTATGTTAGCGTTACTTGGCTACTAATACATCAAACTTGCAGGTATATTAACTATATGCTATCTAACTACCCAACTGTGTGTTCGGAAATTGCGTTTTGCACTCAGAAAGTTCACTGGACGCTCTGGCCGAGGATTAGTGTTGATCCGAGCATTCTGACCTCACAACTGCAGTCAAGCACCCAAGCTAACCGGCTAACGTTGGCTACCTTGCTAGCTACTTCCAGACAGAAATGAGAGAACCACCCCACTCTAACCATTTTACTCGCCCTAGCAGAGCTGGTTAGGCTGTTTTCATGTTATCGTTGATGACTGTTAATGTGCTGCTGGCAACAATTTAATTACAATCACCTTTCACCTGTCACCTTTCACCTGTCACCTTTCACCGCAGTGCGACATAGGTGGATGTGGTGGATTGAGACGCATCCAATGCAAAAATATATTTTTATTACGCTAATTAGCATGGTGGTATAATGATTCTCACAACTAGCAGGTAGCAGGTTAGGAGATTGAACTTGGCAGGTTAGGAGATTGTAACGGTTTTCCTCCTCTTCTGAGGAGGAGTAGGAAGGATCGGACCAATACGCAGCGTGGTAAGTGTCCATGTTCATATTTATTTTAACTCAGAACACTAAGACAAAATAACAAAACTAGACCAACAGGAAACAGTTCTGTCTGGTGCAGACACAGAGTGGAAAAACTACCCACAACCCATAGTGGGAAAACAGGCTGTCTAAGTATGGTTCTCAATCAGAGACAACGATAAACAGCTGCCTCTGATTGGGAACCATACCAGGCCAAACACAGAAATACAAAAACATAGAACAACACATAGAATGCCCACCCCAACTCACGCCCTGACCAAACTAAAATAGAGACATAAAAAAGGAACTAAGGTCAGGACGTGACAGGGATTTAGGTTAAGGTTAGGGAAAAAAAGTTAGGGTTAGCTAAAATGCAACAATTGTCCCCAAAGCGACTCGAGCATGTTTAGGTACAACCAGGCCTGCTCTGAGAACAGGCTTGGTTACCATTAATGCCATGCTGCGAACCCACACGCCTGGCTAGTGTTACAAAGTCAACTAACAAAACAGATAGCCTTTATTGAAATTGTATCTGGCTTGAATTCAATTCTAGATATGGCTGAGAACAAAAATAGATTGAGCGTCAATGTTGTCGGGATATAACGTTAGTTATATTATAAAAACTAGTTAGCTAGCTACTGTTGCTAAGATACGAGAGAGTGGCTAGTTTTCAGTTTGCGTCGCAGCTCTGTACCTAGAAACGATAAATCTTCAATGACGACATGCTGCATTTTTCACTTTGAATGAGACTGTATGATCTGTAATCCTAATTCTGTCCATAATTTTCTGTTTGTCCTTCAACAAAAATGTCATATTAGCCTGTTAGCCCTCATGTAATTAGTTAGCTTTCCTTCATTGTTTGCTGTAAAATAAAGAGAAAATATTGTTTTTAATTAAATCAACAACACCTTTCTTCAATATTCAAACGGAAGGAAGTGTTCATAAATAATTGTTCTCTGTGATTCGTGTGTCGCTGTTGACAACTTTGTGGAATTTCTTGGAGGTCATTTAAAAAAAAGTGCCTATTAGATAACGCTAAGGAATTAAACACCTATTTTGCAAGAACACCTGCAAACCGATCGAGGTGCCATCTGGTGATCATTTAGAGAATGGAGTTCTCAGCTGAGGTCCCAAATTCGTTCAGGAATATGGAGTACTGACAGAGAAAAGAGGGGAAAAACTCACTTTAACATGCATTGGCCAATCAAAACCTAATATAGACGTGACTATCGTTGTGTCTATAATATATATATACATACACACATACACTTTACGTGATAGCCTTTAGCCGCACCCTCATACTACTCCTCTGTTCCGCGGGTGATGTGGAGGTAAACCCAGGCCCTGCATGTCCCCAGGCACCCTCATTCGTTGACTTCTGTGATCGAAAAAGCTTTGGTTTCATGCATGTCAACATCAGAAGCCTCCTCCCTAAGTTTGTTTTACTCACTGCTTTAGCACACTCTGCTAACCCTGATGTCCTTGCCATGTCTGAATCCTGGCTTAGGAAGGCCACCAAAAATACTGAGATTTCCATATCCAACTATTACATTTTCCGTCAAGATAGAACTGCCAAAGGGTGGGGAGTTGCAGTATACTGCAGAGATAGCCTGCAAAGTAATGTAATACTTTCCAGGTCCATACCCAAACAGTTCGAACTACTAATTTTAAAAATGACTCTCTCCAGAAATAAGTCTCTCACTGTTGCCGCCTGCTACCGACCTCCCTCAGCTCCCAGCTGTGCCCTGGACACCATTTGTGAATTGATCGCCCCCCATCTAGCTTCAGAGTTTGTTCTGTTAGGTGACCTAAACTGGGATATGCTTAACACCCCGGCAGTCCTACAATCTAAGCTAGATGCCCTCAATCTCACACAAATCATCAAGGAACCCACCAGGTACAACCCTAAATCTGTAAACAAGGGCACCCTTATAGACGTCATCCTGACCAACTGGCCCTCCAAATACACCTCCGCTGTCTTCAACCAGGATCTCAGCGATCAATGCCTCATTGCCTGTATCCGCTACGGATCCGTAGTCAAACGACCACACCTCATCACTGTCAAACGCTCCATAAAACACTTCTGCAAGCAGGCCTTTCTAATCGACCTGGCCCGGGTATCCTGGAAGGATATTGACCTCATCCCGTCAGTTGAGGATGCCTGGTCATTCTTTAAAAGTAACTTCCTCACCATTTTAGATAAGCATGCTCCGTTCAAAAAATGCAGAAATAAGAACAGATATAGTCCTTGGTTCACTCCAGACCTGACTGCCCTCGACCAGCACAAAAACATCCTGTGGCGGACTGCAATAGCATCGAATAGTCCCCGAGACATGCAACTGTTCAGGGAAGTCTGGAACAAATACACGCAGTCAGTCAGAAAAGCCAAGGCCAGTTTCTTCAGGCAGAAATTTGCATCCTGTAGCTCTAACTCCAAAAAGTTCTGGGACACTGTAAAGTCCATGGAGAACAAGAGCACCTCCTCCCAGCTGCCCACTGCACTGAGGCTAGGTAACACGGTCACCACCGATAAATCCATGATTATCGAAAACTTCAACAAGCATTTCTCAACGGCTGGCCATGCCTTCCTCCTGGCTACTCCAACCTCGGCCAACAGCTCCGCCCCCCCCCCCCCCCCCCGCAGCTACTCGCCCAAGCCTCTCCAGGTTCTCCTTTACCCAAATCCAGATAGCAGATGTTCTGAAAGAGCTGCAAAACCTGGACCCAGCTGGGCTTGACAATCTGGACCCTCTATTTCTGAAACTATCCGCCGCCATTGTCGCAACCCCTATTACCAGCCTGTTCAACCTCTCTTTCATATCGTCTGAGATCCCCAAGGATTGGAAAGCTGCCGCAGTCATCCCCCTCTTCAAAGGGGGAGACACCCTGGACCCAAACTGTTACAGACCTATTTCCATCCTGCCCTGCCTATCTAAGGTCTTCAAAAGCCAAGTCAACAAACAGGTCACTGACTATCTCGAATCCCACCGTACCTTCTCCGCTGTGAAATCTGGTTTCCTAGCCGGTCACGGGTGCCCCTCAGCCACGCTCAAGGTACTAAACGATATCATAACCGCCATCGATAAAAGACAGTACTGTGCGGCCGTCTTCATCGACCTGGCCAAGGCTTTCGACTCTGTCAATCACCATATTCTTATCGGCAGACTCAGTAGCCTCGGTTTTTCTGATGACTGCCTTGCCTGGTTCACCAACTACTTTGCAGACAGAGTTCAGTGTGTCAAATCGGAGGGCATGTTGTCCGGTCCTCTGGCAGTCTCTATGGGGGTGCCACAGGGTTCAATTCTCGGGCCGACTCTTTTCTCTGTATATATCAATGATGTTGCTCTTGCTGCGGGCGATTCCCTGATCCACACCTACGCAGACGACACCATTCTGTAAACTTCCGGCCCTTCCTTGGACACTGTACTATCTAACCTCCAAACGAGCTTCAACGCCATACAACACTCCTTCCGTGGCCTCCAACTGCTCTTAAACGCTAGTAAAACCATATGCATGCTTTTCAACCGTTCGCTGCCTGCACCCGCACGCCCGACTAGCATCGCCACCCTGGATGGTTCCGACCTAGAATATGTGGACACCTATAAGTACCTAGGTGTCTGGCTAGACTGTAAACTCTCCTTCCAGACTCATATCAAACATCTCCAATCTAAAATCAAATCTAGAGTCGGCTTTCTATTTCGCAACAAAGTCTCCTTCACTCATGCCGCCAAACTTACCCTAGTAAAACTGACTATCCTACCAATCCTCGACTTCGGCGATGTCATCTACAAAATAGCTTCCAATACTCTACTCAGCAAACTGGATGCAGTTTATCACAGTGCCATCCGTTTTGTTACCAAAGCACCTTATACCACCCACCACTGCGACCTGTATGCTCTAGTCGGCTGGCCCTCGCTACATATTCGTCGCCAGACCCACTGGCTCCAGGTCATCTACAAGTCCATGCTAGGTAAAGCTCCGCCCTTATCTCAGTTCACTGGTCACGATGGCAACACCCACCCGTAGCACGCGCTCCAGCAGGTGTATCTCACTGATCATCCCTAAAGCCAACACCTCATTTGGCCGCCTTTCGTTCCAGTTCTCTGCTGCCTGTGACTGGAATGAATTGCAAAAATTGCTGAAGTTGGAGACTTTTATCTCCCTCACCAACTTCAAACATCTGCTATCTGAGCAGCTAACCGATCGCTGCAGCTGTACATAGTCTATCGGTAAATAGCCCACCCAATTTACCTACCTCATCCTCATACTGTTTATATTTATTTACTTTTCTGCTCTTTTGCACACCAGTATCTCTACCTGTACATGACCATCTGATCATTTATCACTCCAGTGTTAATCTGCAAAATTGTAATTATTCGCCTACCTCCTCATGCCTTTAGCACACAATGTATATAGACTCTCTTTTTTTCTACTGTGTTATTGACTTGTTAATTGTTTACTCCATGTGTAACTCTGTGTTGTCTGTTCACACTGCTATGCTTTATCTTGGCCAGGTCGCAGTTGTAAATGATAACTTGTTCTCAACTAGCCTACCTGGTTAAATAAAGGTGTTCTCAACTAGCCTACCTGGTTAAATAAAGGTGTTCTCAACTAGCCTACCTGGTTAAATAAAGGTGTTCTCAACTAGCCTACCTGGTTAAATAAAGGTGTTCTCAACTAGCCTACCTGGTTAAATAAAGGTGTTCTCAACTAGCCTACCTGGTTAAATAAAGGTGTTCTCAACTAGCCTACCTGGTTAAATAAAGGTGTTCTCAACTAGCCTACCTGGTTAAATAAAGGTGTTCTCAACTAGCCTATCTGGTTAAATAAAGGTGTTCTCAACTAGCCTATCTGGTTAAATAAAGGTGAAAAATAAGAATAATTTAAAAAAGAAGTAACCGTATATGTTCCCAATAGAAAAGGAGGCCTCTTCAGTAGCCTGATCCCAGATCTGTTTGCACTCTTGCCAACTAACCAACTATATTGCTGTCATTGTCAACTTTGCCATGACAATAAGTAACAGGGACTAGGCATGATAGCGAAAACAGACTATCAGACTAGCTGTATAGACTGTTTTAGACCCACAGGAATCACCAGGACATCAGGGCGGAGACAGAAACAGACTGGCTATCAGACTAGCTGAATAGACTGTTTTAGACCCAAAGGAATCACCAGGACAGAGACAGAAACAGACTCCTGAATCATCAGGACAGAGACAGAAACAGACTCCTGAATCATCAAGACAGAGACAGAAACAGACTCATGAATCATCAGGACAGAGACAGAAACAGACTCCTGAATCATCAGGACAGAGACAGAAACAGACTCCTGAATCATCAAGACAGAGACAGAAACAGACTCATGAATCATCAGGACAGAGACAGAAACAGACTCATGAATCATCAGGACAGAGACAAAAACAGACTCATGAATCATCAGGACAGAGACAGAAACAGACTCATGAATTATCAATACAGAGATCATCAATTCAATCTCTCTACCTGGACAGAGCCCTCCATCTCTCTGCCTGCCAGAGCCCTCCATCTCTCTGCCTGGGCAGAGCCCTCCATCTCTCTGCCTGGGCAGAGCCCTCCATCTCTCTGCCTGGGCAGAGCCCTCCATCTCTCTGCCTGGGCAGAGCCCTCCATCTCTCTGCCTGGGCAGAGCCCTCCATCTCTCTGACTGGGCAGAGCCCTCCATCTCTCTGACTGGGCAGAGCCCTCCATCTCTCTGACTGGGCAGAGCCCTCCATCTCTCTGACTGGGCAGAGCCCTCCATCTCTCTGCCTGGGCAGAGCCCTCCATCTCTCTGCCTGGGCAGAGCCCTCCATCTCTCTGCCTGGGCAGAGCCCTCCATCTCTCTGCCTGGGCAGAGCCCTCCATCTCTCTGCCTGGGCAGAGCCCTCCATCTCTCTACCTCGGCAGAGCCCTCCATCTCTCTACCTCGGCAGAGCCCTCCATCTCTCTAGCCTGGGCAGAGCCCTCCATCTCTCTAGCCTGGGCAGAGCCCTCCATCTCTCTAGCCTGGGCAGAGCCCTCCATCTCTCTAGCCTGGGCAGAGCCCTCCATCTCTCTACCTGGGCAGAGCCCTCCATCTCTCTACCTGGGCAGAGCCCTCCATCTCTCTAGCCTGGGCAGAGCCCTCCATCTCTCTAGCCTGGGCAGAGCCCTCCATCTCTCTAGCCTGGGCAGAGCCCTCCATCTCTCTACCTGGGCAGAGCCCTCCATCTCTCTACCTGGGCAGAGCCCTCCATCTCTCTACCTGGGCAGAGGCCTCCATATGTCTACCTGGGCAGAGCCCTCCATCTCTTTACCTGGGCAGAGCCCTCCATCTCTCTACCTGGGCAGAGCCCTCCATCTCTCTACCTGGGCAGAGCCCTCCATCTCTCTACCTGGGCAGAGGCCTCCATATGTCTACCTGGGCAGAGGCCTCCATCTCTTTACCTGGGCAGAGCCCTCCATCTCTCTACTTGGGCAGAGCTCTCCATCTCTCTATCTGGGCAGAGCCCTCCATCTCTCTACCTGGGCAGTAGTCACTTTTGCAAGAATGACTTCTACTGCAGGTCAGACTGTGGAACGACTTCTGGAAGGACTTCTACCGCAGGTCAGACTGTGGAACGACTTCTGGAAGGACTTCAACTGCAGGTCAGACTGTGGAACGACTTCTGGAAGGACTTCTACTGCAGGTCAGACTGTGGAACGACTTCTGGAAGGACTTCTACTGCAGGTCAGACTATGGAACGACTTCTGGAAGGACTTCTACTGCAGGTCAGACTATGGAACGACTTCTGGAAGGACTTCAACTGCAGGTCAGAATGTGGAACAGATTCTGCAAGGATTTCTGCTGCAGGTCAGACTGACTGTGAGGAGCGGGACCTGTGGGAGTGGCTAGACATCCTGCTGCTCCGCCTCTCCTCTGGCTCCAGCTTTAGATGGAGACCTCTCCTCGCTGGAGCTGCTGTCCTGACTTCAGGCCCTCTAGTTCAGCCTGGCTGTCTTCCGCACCTCGTCGAACAACGAGACCCAGATGCACCCTGCTCTGGCTCTTGATCTGGATGCTGACTCCCCCCTGGGTCCTCCTGACCTGACTCTGGGTCCTGCTGCCCTGGGGCCTGATGCCTCCCTGGGGCTGGTGGTGGGGCTGGGTCTGGGACCCGCTGTGCTCCGAGGTCTGGTGGGGAGCAGACGGGCCACGGAGGAGGGGTTTGGGTTCAGGGACTGCAGAGCGGCCATCCCAATTTAGAAGATTCCATTGGGGTTGACAGGAGGTCCAGCAGCTCTGCCTGCTGCAGTTTCCTGCTGCTGCCCACTAGGTAGCATCACAGCTTGCAGAGAGGCTGTAGACTGTTGTTCTATAACAGGTGAGAGGAACACATCTCCATTCTTTAAGGTGCATCTCAGAGGAGCCAGGGTTTTTAGACTGATGTCTGGTGACCAAGAGGGCCTGGTGGCTTGGGGGAGGGTTCAGGGAGGTCTGTGTGTTTTGGGTTGCAGATCTCCATAGCATCTACTACTGTTTCTGGCTGCTCCATCTTTGGCAGGTTAGCAGTGAGGTTGTGAGGTTTAGTATGTTTTGGGTTTGAGTTGGCAGTTGTTTTTTTTGTTTATCTCCTCTGTATCTTCCATGCTGTGAGGCGTTGGCTGTACTGAACCGTTTCTGTTGGGTGAAGCTGGAATTCTCTCCTTGTCCTCCTTTTTCAGACATGGGGATTTGCCTTGTCTTCCCCTGACAGCTCTCTTAGGACTATCCTTTACAGCAGAATTGTCACGCCCTGACCTTAGAGCTTTTTCTTTCTTTATTTTGGTTTGGTCAGGGTGAGATTTGGGTGGGCATTCTATGTTATTTTTTTTAATGTTTTTGTATTGTAGAGCTCCTATTCTTGCGTTTGTGTTTACGTTTGTTCTTCGTCCTGCTCTTGAGTCTCTCTGCCCCTGGTCCATTCTCAGGGTTTCCTTACAATGGGGTGGCAGTATGGAGTCGAAGTGTGTACAGGTGCAGGAGGCACCAGCGCTTCGGAGTTTCCAGGAGTTTTGTTCATATTACTGTGCACACACACACGATAACATACGCACTATACACACACATGGATTTAGTACTGTAGATATGTGGTAGTGGTGGAGTAGGGGCCAGAGGTCACACAGTGTGTTGTGATATCTGTGAATGTACTGTAATGTTTTTAAAATGGTAAAATCTGCCTTAATTTTGCAGGACCCCAGGAAGAGTAGCTGCTGCCTTAGCTAATGGGGATCCATGATAAACCCCGGGAAGAGTAGCTGCTGCCTTGGCTAATGGGGGTCCATAATAAACCAGAGGAAGAGTAGCTGCTGCCTTGGCTAATGAGGATCCATAATAAATACAAATACACAGTGTTCGTGTTCTGACTCGGAGCTGGCCTCACCCTCCTCCTTCTCTAATAGGAACATCTTGGGCAGCATCTTCTCAGAGTCTCTGAGTCCCACCCACTTAGAGCTGCCAGTCTCTGGTCAAGAACCTCCTCTGATCTAACCTCAGACTTCTGGTTGTTCACCAGGCTTTTCTTTCTACCTAGTTTATCCCTGTTACTGTCCCATTCTGGCCTGCTGCTGGGTTCCTCCAAGGACTTTTGGTTTGTTTTCAGACCCTTTGCATCCATTGCCTGAGGACGTCCTTGTTCTGATAACGGGCGAAAGAGCTTCTGTCCCTTGGAACCAATATGCCTGGGTCCAGGAATGTGTTCGCTGGCTGTTCCATCATCAGATACAAATGTGGATCTGGGCATCATGAGCGGTGAGGTACTTATCCAGGTTCTTGATCCACTTCAGAGCGCTGTAATTCTGCCGCCAGTCCTTGTCTAGCTTTGTCTTTTCAATGGACTGGGTCTCGTCTATGGACTGTCTCTTGTCGATGCCTTTCTTCTAGGATTCTGACCTACTTTAGGAGAAGGACCTTCTGTCGTAGTGACCGGGCGACCTCGTCCTGGACCGGAAGTGATTCCTGAAGCGGCTCTGAGACTGGCTGTAGGATCCTGTAGGATCCACTGTGTGAATGTCTCTGGTATCTGTGGGTCTTCTAGACCTGGCTCTTCTCCAGGTGGGAGGTCTCTGGGAGGTCCTTCAACATGTTAGAGGTTGTGGACTGTTTCTCAGTATTGGGGGATGTGGGGCCCATGGGAGGGTAAGACGGTAAGAAGGTTTCCATGGTTTCTGGCCTGGTTTCCAGCGTGAGGAAGGGGGGCTGTCGCTTATGGGGATGACTAGGGCGTTCTCAGGGGCTGGGGTGGCAGGGCGGGCCTTGGCTTTGGTCTCTACACCCTTCATTGCCCCTGAGGCTGAGGCGTCTGGCTTTAGCCTGCTAACGTCAGCCATCTTGGGTTTCTTGGAGGATCTGGTTGCCTTCCTCCCCTTGAGCAGTGACAAAGACCTGGACCAGTAGCATTTATAGGAGCTATGTATTATATATAGTAGTTGTAGTAACTATGTATTATATTAGCTCTAGTAGTAGCTCTATTTTATATAAAGTAGTTATATTAAATATTAATCATCTATATAGTAGTTATAGTAACTATGTATTATCTATATAGTAGTTATAGTAGATATGCATTATATTTTGTAGTTATAGTAACAATGTATTATATATAGTAGTTATAGTAACTATGTATTATATATAGTAGTTATAGTAGCTATGTATTATATATAGTAGTTATAGTAGCTATGTATTATATAGTAGCTATATTTTATGTAAAGTAGTTATATTAAATATGAATTTTATATATATATATATACACAGTAGTTATAGTAGCTATGTATTATATATAGTAGTAACAATAGCTAGTTATAGTAACTATGTATTATATACTATATATATATATATATATAGTAGTTATAGTAACTATGTATTATATATATAGAAGTTATAGTAGCTATGTATTATTTTTAGTAGTAACCGGAAGGTTGCAAGTTCAAACCCCCGAGCTGACAAGGTACAAATCTGTCGTTCTACCCCTGAACAGGCAGTTAACCCACTGTTCCTAGGCCGTCATTGAAAATAAGAATTTGTTCTTAACTGACTTGCCTAGTTAAATAAAGGTAAAATGAAAAAATATATATATAGTAGTTATACTAACTATGTATTATATATAGTAGTTATAGTAGATGTATTATTTATAGTAACTATGTATTATATATATATAGTAAATATTGTAATTATGGATTATATATATAGTAGTTATAGTAACTGTGTATTATATATAGTAGTTATAGTAACTATGTATTATATATAGTAGTTATAGTAACTATGTATTATATATATAGTAGTTATAGTAACTATGTATTATATATAGTAGTTATAGTAACTATGTATTATATATAGTAGTTATAGTAACTGTGTATTATATATAGTAGTTATAGTAACTATGTATTATATAGAGTAGTTATAGTAACTATGTATTATATATATAGTAGTTATAGTAACTATGTATTATATATAGTAGTTATAGTAGCTATGTATTATATATATATAGTATTTATAGTAACTATGTATTATATAGAGTAGTTATAGTAACTATGTATTATATAGTAGTTATAGTAGCTCTATTTTATGTAAAGTAGTTATATTAAATATGAATTATTTATATATATATATATATAGTAGTTATAGTAGCTAAGTATTATATATAGTAGTTATAGTAACTATATATTATATATAGTAGTTATACTAACTATGTATTATATATAATAGTTATAGTAGCTATGTATTATATATATATAGTATTTATAGTAACTATGTATTATATAGAGTAGTTATAGCTATGTATTATATAGAGTGGTTATAGTAACTATGTATTATATATAGTATTTATAGTAACTATGTATTATATAGAGTAGTTATAGCTATGTATTATATAGAGTGGTTATAGTAACTATGTATTATATATAGTAGTTATAGTAGCTATGTATTATATATATAGTATTTATAGTAACTATGTATTATATATATAGTAGTTATAGTAACTATGTATTATATATATTTTATCTAATCTAATCAAATAATATTTTATTTGTCACATAGACATGGTTAGCAGATTTGAATGAGAGTGTTGCGAAATGCTTGTGCTTCTAGTTCCGACAGTGCAGCAATATCTAACAAGTAATCTAACAATTCCCCAACAACGTCCTAATACACACAAATCTAAAGGGGTGAATGAGAATATATGCATGTAAGTATGTGGATGAGCGATGGCCGAGTGGCATAGGCAAGGTGCAGTAGATGGTATAAAATAGAGTATATACACATGTGATATGAGTCATGTATTGTAAACAGTATTAAAGTGACATTATTTAGAGTGCATTGTATAAAGTGACTAGTGATCCATTAAGTGGCCAGTGATTGGGTCTCAATGTAGGCAGCAGCCTCTCTGAGTTAGTGATGGCTGTTTAGCAGTCTGATGACCTTGCGATAGAAGCTGTTTTCAATTCGGTCCCAGCTTTGATTTCCCTGTACGGACATCGCCTTCTGGATGATAGCAGGGTGAACAGGCCGTGGCTCAGGTGGTTGATGTCCTTGATCTTTTTGGCCTTCCTGTGACATCGGGTGCTGTAGGTGTCATTGAGGGCAGGTAGTTTGCTCCCGGTGATGCGTTGTGCAGACAGCACCACCCTCTGGAGAGCCATGTGACAGGGGCCCCCAAGGGGTGCGTGCTTAGTTCCCTCCTGTACTCCCTGTTCACCCATGACTGCATGGCCAGGCACGACTCCAACACCATCATTAAGTTTGCTGATGACACAACGGTGGTAGGCCTCATCACTGACAACGATGTGACAGCCTATAGGGAGGTGGTCAGGAGACTGAAAAGATTTGGCATGGGTCCCCAGATCCTCAAAAAGTTCTACAGCTGCACCCTCGAGAGCATCCTGACCGGTTGCGTCACTGGCTGGTATTGCAACAGCTCGGCGTCCAACCGGGAGGTGTTACAGAGCGGGCGTAGAGCCCAGTATTAGTATTATTAGGGATCCCCATTCCTGGGGACCAAACACATTAAGGCACTTAACATTACATATAAAACAAAATATAAAACAGTACATCACATAACATTATTACACCACTACATAGAGTGCATTCGGAAAGTATTCAGACCCATTGACTATTTCCACATTTTGTTACGTTACAGCCTTATTCTAAAATATATTTTTTTTTTTCAAATCCTCAATCTACACGCACTACACGATAATGAGGACGCAAAAAAAAAAACGTATGACATAAAAATCTGAAACATCACATTGACATAAATATTCAGACCCTTTACTCAGTACTTTGTTCAAGTCTAGGCTCTGACTGGGTCAAGGACATTAAGAGACTAGTCTCAAAGTCACTCCTGCGTTGTCTTGGATGTGTGCTAGGGTCGTTGTCCTGGTGGAACATGAACCTTCACCCCAAACCTGCTGTGGAGCAGGTATTCATCTCGCTGTACTTTGCTGCATTCATCTTGCCCTTGATCCTGACTAGTCTCCCAGTCCCTGCCGCTGAAAAACATCCCCACAGCATGATGCTGCCACCACCATGATTCACCGTAGGGATGGTGCCAGGTTTCCTCCAGACGTGAAGCTTGGCCTTCAGGCCAAAGAGTTCAATCTTGGTTTCATCAGACCAGACGATATTGTTTCTCATGGTCTGAGAGTCTTTAGGTGCCTTTTAGCAAGCGCCACGAGGGCTGTCATGTGCCTTTTACTGAGGAGTGGGTTCTGTCTAGCCACTCCAGCATAAAGGCCTGATTGGTGGAGTGCTGCAGAGATGGTTGTCCTTCTGGAAGTTTCTCCCATCTCCACAGAGGATCTCTGGAGCCCTGTCAGAGCGACCATCGGGTTTTTGGTCACCTCCCTGACCAAGGCCCTTCTCCCCCAATGACTCAGTTTGGCCAGGCAGCCAGCTCTAGGAAGAGTCTTGTTAGTTCCAAACATATTTAATTTAAGAATGATGGAGGACCCTGTGTTCTTGGGGACCTGCTATCCTCTCCCAAATCTGTCCCTCGACAGAATGCTCTCTCGGAGCTCTACGGATAATTCCTTCGACCTCATGGCTTGGTTTTTGCTCTAACATCCACTGTCAACTGTGGGACCTTATATAGACAGGTGTGTGCCTTTCTAAATCATGTCCAATCAATTGAATTTACCACAGGTGGACTCCAATCAAGTTGCAGAAACATCTCAAGGAGTCACGCCCTGACCCTAGAGAGCCTTTTTATGTCTCTGTTTGGTTTGGTCAGGGTGTGATTTGGGGTGGGTATTCTATGTTCTTTAGTTCTATTATTTGTATTTCTATGCTTTGGCTGGGAATGGTTCTCAATCAGGGACAGCTGTCTATCGTTGTCTCTCATTGAGAACCATACTTAGGTAGCCCTTTTTCCCCACCTGTCTTTGTGGGAGGTTAACTTTGTTTGTGGCCCTTTAGCTTCACGGTTGTTTTGGATTGTTTATTGTTTTTGTCGGCGTCATAGAAATAAAGGAATATGTACGCTCACCACCCTGCGCTTTGGGCTACTTCTGTTGACGGCCGTGACACAAGGATCATAATTGGAAACAGGATGCACCTGAGCTCAATGTCGAGTCTCATAGCAAAGGGTCTGAATGCTTATGTAAATAAGGTATTTTTTAAAATACATTTCCAAACATTCTTAACCTGTTTTTGCTTTGTCATTAAGGGTATTTATTGTGTGTAGATTACTAAATAAACATCTATTTTAGAATAAGGCTAAAATGGATTAGCCCTCCACGCCCACAGAACAGCCTCAATTCGCTGGTCATGGTCTATAGAAGGTGTCGAAAGTGTTCCACAGGAATGCTGGCCCATGTTGACACCAATGCTCCCCACAGTTGTGTCAAGTTAGCTTCATGTCCTTTGGGTGGTGGACCATTCTTGATACACACAGGAAACTGTTGAGTGTGGAAATGCCAGCAGTGTTGCAGTTCTTGACACAAACCAGCGCGCCTGGCACCTACTACCATACCCCCGTTCAGCAGGCACTTATATATGTTGTCGTGCCCGTGAATGGAACACACACACACAATTCATGGCTCAAGTGTCTCAAGGCTTAAAAATCCTTCTTTAACCTGTCTTCATCTACACTGATTGATGTGGATTTAACAAGCGACATCAATAAGGGATCATAGCTTTCACCTGGATTGAACTGGTCAGTCTATGTCATGGAAAGATCAGGTGTTCTTAATGTTTTGTCCTCTGTGTATAAAGGGTTATAGGGTGGTGCAATTTCCTTTTCCAAACAAATGTGTAATGTAACAATATGCAACAAACCGTCTAGTCTGCCAGAAAGACACACGAAGAAGAAGAATACCCGACCAAGTGACCTCTCAACTCTGATCATGCTGTACCCTCTATGGGTCAGGCAGTTCAGAAGGGGGAGAAGGGGAGGGGTTCACCAACACAGCTGATATAACCTAGAGGATTTAGAGAGTGGGAGGGAGAATGTTATCGAGACAACAAGGTAGTTAAAGAGACAGTGTTCAAGAGGAATCTGTGTGTATGTCTGTGGCCTCACCTGGTGTCCACACTAAGTGGCTGCAGAGTACTGAAAAACAAGCCCATTCACACGAACACGAGGACAAACCATACAGCGTAGTTATAGAAATAATGGAGTGTCTTACTATTCTCCATGGTCGGCCATCTTGTCTATTATTTGAAGGTGGAAGGAGCCACAGTTATACACCTGAGCCTGCTTACTGCACAACACAATCCATCAATCAGATTGATTAAATATTGTGTAGGTGTGGGTTGTAGGGTGTCTAACTGTTCTACATTTTTGGAATATGTGTGACTCTTAAAAGAGCCTGCTTGGTTTTTGTGCAGACATCATGCGCTGTTGACCCACATCCTTGCAATATTCTGCAGAACAGCAGACCTCTCCTCTGTCACATGGTGGAGAGCTGCAGGTCCCCACCTGGTCCTCGTGTCCATTCTTGTGTAGTCATACAGGACACAGGTAGCCTTTACACAAGCCTATGCTTTAGCAGGGTGGACCCAATGACTGGGCGGTACATTCGCAACTGGGACGCAAGAATGCCGAAGGGGCACTCGATGGTCAGCCTGTCCCGGGAGAGGCGGTATTTAAAGACCCTGTTCCTACTGGGGATGGTCACTCCAAGGAAGGGCCGCATGATGTTTCTCCGGAGAGGAAAGGTCTCGTCTCCCATGAAGACATGGGGCAGGGGTCTCCGGGCTTGCAGGACCACATGCTTGCCATCCACTGATCCCAGAAAATGAGGAAAGTTCCACTGTTCTTCAAAGGCAACAGTGATGATGCTCCAGTCGTCCTTAGTTGGGACAGGCATGAATTCCCCCATGAGACAGTCCCACATTTCCCTGGTCACACTCCTGATGATAAACCGCACCGTGCATCAACCCAAGCATTTCACTATAAGGTGAAATGCACCTGTTGTATTCAGCATTTCACTGTGATGTCTACACCTGTTGTATTTGGCGCATGTGACAAATAATATTTAATTTGATCTATAGGAATACGGAAGGTAATGTCATTATTAGACAAACAGGCTTCATTATACTCAAATTAATATATTATGTTACTTTCATCTCCGTCCTCAGTTTCTCTCTAGGGACTAGATTATCTCCGTCCTCAGTTTCTCTCTAGGGACTGGATTATCTCCGTCCTCAGTTTCTCTCTAGGGACTGGATTATCGCCGTTCTCAATTTCTCTCTAGGGACTAGATTATCTCCGTCCTCAGTTTCTCTCTAGGGACTAGATTATCTCCGTCTTCAGTTTCTCTCTAGGGACTGGATTATCTCCATTCTCAATTTCTCTCTAGGGACTGGATTATCTCCGTTCTCAATTTCTCTCTAGGGACTAGATTATCTCCGTCTTTAGTTTCTCTCTAGGGACTAGAAATACACAAAAGTACTTGCTCTATCCAGAGTAGCCAGCCTACTCTCTCCCTTATTTGACAGCTGCTATCCGTTGACCTTCTTCCATGGCTGTTAACTAGCTACCTACAAATGCATTTGGAGACTCCAACACCCTCCATTAAGTTCGCTGACATCATCAGACGACATGACGGTGGTAGACCTGAACACTGACGACGATGAAACAGCCTAATGGGAGTTCGTCAGGCTTGCCAAGTTAAATAAAGATTAAATAAAATAATTGATGGGGCTGTTGTGGAACAGGTCGAAAGCTTCAGATTCATCAGTGTCCACATCACTAAGGAACTGTCATGGTTCACATGGCATGGATTCCTAGTTCCTCAAAACGTTCTTCAGCTGCACCATCGAGAGCATCCTGACCAGTTGCATTACCGCCTGGTGTGGCAACTGCTCGGCATCTGACCGTAAGGCACCACAGAGGGCAGTGCGTCTGGCCCAGTATTGTACATCACTGAGGCCAAGCTTTCTGTCATCTAAGACCTATATACTAGGCCATGTCAGAGGAATGGCCAAAAAATTGTCAAAGACTCCAGTCACCCAAGTCGTAGACTGTTCTCTCTGAAACTGGCTCTCATGAGGTCTGCCACAGGAAAGGAAGACCCAGAGTTACCACTGCTGCAGAGGATAAGTTCATTAGAGTTACCAGCCTCAGAAATTGAAGCCCAAATAAATGCTTCACATAGTTTAAGTAACAGACATCTCAGCATCAACATGGTCAAAGTGCTGAAAAGAAAACACTACTAAAAAGACACCAATAATAAGAAGAGATTTGCTTTGGCCAAGAAACACGAGCAATGGACATTAGACAGGTGGAAATCTGTCCTTTGGTCTGATGAGTCCAAATGAGAGATTTTTGGGTCCAACCTCAGTGTCTTTGCGAGATGCAGAGTAGGTGAACGAATGATCTCTGCATTTGTGGTCCCCACCATGACGCATGGGTTGGAGGTGTCATGGTGGTTTGCTGGTGACACTGTCTGTGATTTATTTAGAAGGTACACTTAACCAGCATGGTTGACACAGCATTCTGCAGCGATACGCCATCCCATCTGGTTTGCGCTTAGTGGGACTATCATTTGTTTTTCAACATGACAGTGACCCAACACACCTCCAGGCTGTGTAAGGGCTATTTGACCAAGAAGGAGAGTGATGGAGTGCTGCATCAGATGACCTGGCCTCCACAATCACCTGACCTCAACCCAATTGGGATGAGTTGGACTGCAGAGTGATGGAAAAGCAGCCAACAAGTTCTCAGCATATGTGGGAACTCCTTCAAGATGGTTGCAAAAGCATTCCAGGTGAAGCTGGCTGAGAGAATGCCAAGAGTGTGCAAAGTGGTCATCAAGGCAAAGGATGGCTACATTGAAGAATCTAAAATATAATTTAACACTTTTTTTGGTTACTACATGATTCCATATGTGTTATTTCATAGTTTTGATGTCTTCACTATTATTCTATAGTGAATAGTTAAAATAAAGAAAAACCCTTGAATGAGTAGCTGTGTCCAAACTTTTGACTTGCACTGTATAAGGGCTGTTAAGTATTATTGTTTCCAGAAAGGAGTGTGTGTGTATATATACTTATGACCGGTAGTGTGTATGTTTGGCCTGGCGAAGAAGAAGCTGATAATTATGAGGGTTTTGGAAGAAATTGGTCTGCTGGTCTCTGGAAGAAATTATGAGTCCTCGATGTCTGAAACCGAGTGAAGACAGAGTATAAATGTATTCGACACAAGAACGATGTGGACTCGAGACCGGAACCGAAATTTGGACCGACTCCACCTTCCCCAATGCATCCTTCACCATTAACATCAAATGGATCTCCAAAAAAATGCAGAATTGTTAATGAATCTCAGTTCAACAAGAAACTGCTTTTAGCTCCTTCTTCTTCATGTCTTCATTCTCACCAACTTCATTCACGCCAACTCAATCAAACAGTGCTTCTGCTTCCACTATTACAAAGCATATGACTGTATAAGCCCAAAACCAAACTGATTCCAGCTCCACCACAGCCTATGTTTCCAATAGGAGCAAGTTAAGCAAGGAGGTGGGCAGAGCCAAGCACGAACTAGCAAGATCCTAGGCTTGTTGTAGCATGTATTTGCATATTTCCGTTAGAGAATGCTTACTCTGTGAAGGGCACGTGTTCAATAACTCAATTTGCCCTAGCACTCCTTTTAAACAATACCATTTTTGGAAACTTTGGCAAAAGCTGAAGTCTAAAAAGGGGTAAAAGTCTACTTATCCACTCTGTTCATAACAGATTCTACTTATCCACTCTGTTCATAACAGATTCTACTTATCCACTCTGTTCATAACAGATTCTACTTATCCGCTCTGTTCATAACAGATTCTACTTATCCGCTCTGTTCATAACAGATTCTACTTATCCGCTCTGTTCATAACAGATTCTACTTATCCGCTCTGTTCATAACATATTCTACTTATCCGCTCTGTTCATAACAGATTCTACTTATCCGCTCTGTTCATAACAGATTCTACTTATCCGCTCTGTTCATAACAGATTCTACTTATCCACTCTGTTCATAACATATTCTACTTATCCGCTCTGTTCATAACAGATTCTACTTATCCGCTCTGTTCATAACAGATTCTACTTATCCGCTCTGTTCATAACATATTCTACTTATCCGCTCTGTTCATAACAGATTCTACTTATCCACTCTGTTCATAACAGATTCTACTTATCCGCTCTGTTCATAACAGATTCTACTTATCCACTCTGTTCATAACAGATTCATGTTTTGGGAAAAGAAAACTGTATTGAGATTGAATGTTTCATCGATGAGAAATGTGCAGAATGTCGTCCCAGTTCTATCTCGTGCCATACTCTCCCACTGCCAGACACTGGACTTCCTCTCCTCACCATGGGGTTTTGTCTTTGGGCAAAAGGCCATCCTCTGTCCTCTCTCTTCCATGATCTGGAAACCGATAAGTGGTTGAGGAATCTGTCAATTCGTTAGTAGGCTAACGGAAGAGTATCCGCGTAGATGGCGTCCTTTGGCGAGAAAGTACAAGTTCATCGAGGACACTCATGTGTATCCTACCGCAGAATAGTTTTGAAATCTGCCACACACCTCTTAAATCTGTTTTTTTTTTTTATCAGAGGAGAAAAACATGCACATGTTTAAACAATCAAAGTCTAAGCCCTGTCTTAGCCGGGGGTTCTACTAAGCTATGAGGAATTGTTTTAAGAAGGTCATAACAAGGATCATTTAGCTATTTGATTTGGAATTTTAAAACCCATTGAAGTATAAAAAAAATATATTCAAAAATGATTTGATCCATTTATTTTGGGCCTTACTGCTATTAGCCCATACAAATGCATTGAACAACAGATTCAATACACGGAACGACAGATTCAATACACGGAACAACAGATTCAATACACGGAACAACAGATTCAGGACACGGAACGACAGATTCAATACACGGAACAACAGATTCAATACACGGAACAACAGATTCAGGACACGGAACAATAGATTCAATACACGGAACAACAGATTCAATACACGGAACAGATTCAATACACGGAACAACAGATTCAATACACGGAACAACAGATTCAATACACGGAACAACAGATTCAATACACGGAACGACAGAAAGTCCAACAAAAATATCAAAAGGAAGTTTGTTCTGAAGTATCTCTCATATACTAGGATATTTTAACATGTATTTAAGCCCATATTTTTGCCATTTTTTGCCTGTCCTAGAGAAAAACAACCGAAACGTACATGCTAGTGAGAGTCTCACCTTCGCACAGAGGGGCCATATTAGTGTGTAGCCCAAAAGGTTCCAAAACTACAGACAGAATTTGGCTGTACCGATGTCTTACGAGTCTTCTGAACCATCTTGTTAGTGAGAGTCTCATCTGTCAATATAGGGGTCATAGTTTATAGTCCAAACAACTCGGACCGATTGCCGGGATTTCGCCTGCCTTCCCACCATTGAGACAAAGACTCCCATTGTTAGAGTGGAGACATGAGCATCTAGTCATTGTGGGGTGGCAGGTAGCCTAGTGGTTAGAGTGTTGGGCCAGTAAACGAAAAGATCGATCCCCGAGCTGACATGGTAAAAATCTGTCGTTCTGCCCCTGAACAAGGCAGTTAACCCACTGTTCCCAGGCTGTCATTCTGCCCCTGAACAAGGCAGTTAACCCACTGTTCCCAGGCTGTCGTTCTGCCCCTGAACAAGGCAGTTAACCCACTGTTCCCAGGCTGTCATTCTGCCCCTGAACAAGGCAGTTAACCCACTGTTCCCAGGCTGTCATTCTGCCCCTGAACAAGGCAGTTAACCCACTGTTCCCAGGCTGTCATTGTAAATAAGAATGTGTTCTTAACTGACTTGCCTAGTTATATAAAGGTTAAATAAAATATACATAAAGATCTCTGGTGAATTGGAAAGTAAAGTTGGCAGGTGCACAGTTAGGATGCTGGATTGCCCTAAAGTAAATAGATGTTTCTCCAAAAAGAATTTAATTGCTCCTATCTAAATAAAATACTTCACCAGGGAGCATGACTCAGCCACAGAGGATCATTTGCTTCTTTTAAAATGTTTTGCTGTGGATTGTTTCAAATCCCCAGTGTGTTTGGGAAGCCCGCAATTTGGGATGTAATGTTACAATGTTTTACTTCACTAGCAATAGCTCAAGTCAAGACAGAAAGGGAGGCAGACAGGCGGAGTATGTTGTGGAAATATTGAATCAAATATTTCTCAGATACCGGAACTTGTAAATTCAAAAAGACTATAATACAACAGTAACAGAAGCCGAGCAATTCCATGGAACAACTGCATTTTCTTTTTACAGACCTCAGGCTTTATAGGTTTCCACCTTCAGGTAACACACATGGTCCCTCCCCTCTATGTAGATGAGTAACACCCCTTGGCCTCTATAGGTTTCCTCCTTCAGATAACACACATGGTCCCTCCCCTCTATGTAGATGAGTAACACCCCTTGGCCTCTATAGGTTTCCACCTTCAGATAACACACATGGTCCCTCCCCTCTATGTAGATGAGTAACACCCCTTGGCCTCTATAGGTTTCCACCTTCAGATAACACACATGGTCCCTCCCCTCTATGTAGATGAGTAACACCCCTTGGCCTCTATAGGTTTCCACCTTCAGATAACACACATGGTCCCTCCCCTCTATGTAGATGAGTAACACCCCTTGGCCTCTTGCCACCATTATCTTCTTGTCCCAATTCTTGCTTGTTAACACCCACATCTGCTCAGTTTAGATTATAATGGCAGCGCCATAGTGTTAATACAAAAAATAATACATTTCTTACATATATACTTTCCTAATAATACTTGATTAGTTCAAGCATATGTTCTTATTACAGACATATGGCGTGTGGTGCCTGCATGAATTAACTAAAGTACACATTTTCTGCTTAAGTTCTGTTTTTACATGTCTAGTGATTAACTCCATGTTGACCCAGTCTGTACACTCCCATGGATTCTGCTTAAGTTCTGTTTTTACATGTCTAGTGATTAACTCCATGTTGACCCAGTCTGTACACTCCCGTGGATTCTGCTTATGTTCTGTTTTACATGTCCAACGGTTAACTCTTTGTTTATCCAGCTCTGTTCGTTCACCTGAGCTCAGCCTTTATTCTGTTTACACAAGTCTATTAATTAACCCTATGTTTTCTGTCTCAATACTTCAGGGAGAACAGTCTGGATACTGGAAAATCAACCATAGTCATGCATTTTCACCTACAAGTAGAGAGGTTGTGATTGAAAGAACCTGAATTTATGATATTTTCTAATGTTTGTATTTGTCGGCTTTAGGCCTATGCATTTCACTTAGTCGAGGATGGAAGTTAGAGGCCTACTGCTGCATCTCTGAGTTTAACACTCATTTCTTTAGCCGCCAATGGACCACAGTGTATCAATGTGTCCTTATGGCAGAGGCTAATGCTCTTGCCATAGTTACATTTTTACTTTTTGAATTTATACTTTTTACTTCTGATTTTTATGATTAACAACATGACAATGACTTTGAGAAACGAAAACGTTATTATTGAAATGGATCATAACTGGCACACAGATCGGTAGAAAAGGTAGCACTACACAGCTGATTCAAATAATCAAAGCATGATGATGAGTTGGTCATTTAAATCAGCTGTGTACTGTTAGAGGGGACACCGGACCGAGTTTGGAAAACTCTGGGAAGTCCCAACCCTAACCGTAAAGTTTATTGAGCTACTGTTTCTTTAAAAAAAAAAAAGCGCGGAACCCGGAAAGAGATTTGTTTTCATCTTTACCCATAATGCTTAACAAAATATTAAGAAAGCTAGTGGGTCTTTCGAAGTATTGGACAACAGTCTACTTTAAATTACATGTACAGTAATTAGCAAAACACAACTAAAGTGTCTACTTTCATTCACATGTTGTATCACAACAATTTGAGATAAACAAAATGTACCGACGAATGTTAAGGTAAGGTACACATAGTAGCTAGCTGCTAACGTTATTAGCCAGCCACGTTTGCAACAAGCAATGTTTATGTTCGCCACAGTGCGTTTATTTGTGTGATATTTATTCCTAAAATAATTATGGAGACCCGTGCATCTAAAGTCAATCACTCTGACTGAAAGTCAGGCTTGCTGCTGAACACATTGCTAATTTTAGACTCATATTTCACTGGTTGTGACAATGAAACATGCATTCAGCCATCTAACTAGTGTAGCCATCTGTTTGCAGGAAGGGCGAACCTTCGCCTGGAGACCCGACGTTGAGTTGTATTGATTCAACGTCGGGCATAAATGAGCGTTTGGATCAGGAAAGTTTCCTCAGACGACCTCTACAAGCCAGAATGTTGACATACAATTATATTTTAATTTACCGGTTGTCGGTGCGGTAGGTCTTTTTGCAGATAAGATGTGACGGATCTCCTCGTTTCAGTCTTATGTAGCAACATTTGAAGTGGTGTTTTTTACATTGGATAAAAGTAGAGACTAGAAAATGGTATCATACACTGCAATTGAGGAACAATGGGAAAGCAATTATGCTTTGAAAGTTGATCAACTTGTAACCTCACTTTTGAGAAAATGGCCCCTGAATGTTTTGGTAAACCTATTGGAGAGCTTTTTGTCCACACTAGGGCTGTCCCCTACTACAAAAAAATAAAAATAATCTTGGTCTATCGAAAGTCATATGTTCATGCGACCAATCTATTTCTCTAA
The DNA here is from genome assembly GCF_013265735.2 of Oncorhynchus mykiss. NCBI lineage: Eukaryota > Metazoa > Chordata > Actinopteri > Salmoniformes > Salmonidae > Oncorhynchus > Oncorhynchus mykiss. Next base: position 842,661 of record NC_048579.1, on the reverse strand, counting down.
TATTTTAAAAGTATTTTCCATACATAGACACGCCCTATGTATTAGCGGTAAATGTACTAGTGATATGTAATGGGGAATTGATTTAACTAACAATCAAATGTAAACAATTCGCACAATGAAGTTATGAAATAATAATGAATTTGCACAAATTGGCGGGAGAGTGCATTGTGCAACTGGGCTGGAGCGGAACAAAGTGGAAAATGTTAAGGGGTCTGAATACTTCCCGAATGTACTGTATATATATTTACTGCTCGACTAAAACCGTCTCGGTCGACCAACAGCCTAACAATCAACTAGTTGACTAATTGGGGTCAGCCCTATTCTACACGCATTAAGCATCATTTACACCCTCTTATAAATTACACAGAAACCAAACGCTTGTGCGCCATCGTGCATAAATGTGTTTTGTCCCCCCACACGAAACGTGATCACGACACGCAGGTTAAAATATCAAAACAAACTCTGAACCAATTATTTTAATTTGGGGACAGGTCAAAAAACATTTATGGCAATTTAGCTAGTTAGCTTGCACTAGCTAGCTAATTTGTCCTGGGATATAAACATTGAGTTGTTGTTTTACCTGAAATGCACAAGGTCCTCTACTCTGCCAATTAATCCACACACAAAATGTTCAACCGAATCGTTTCTAGTCATCTCTCTTCCTTCCAGGCTTTTTCTTCTCTTAACTTTATATTGCGATTGGCAACTTTCCTAAATTAGGTGCAATTACCGCCACCGACCTTGTTTGTCTTTCAGTCACTCACGTGGGTATAACCAATTAGGACATGGCACGTGGGTATCTGCTTCTATAAACCAATGAGGAGATGGCACGTGGGTATCTGCTTCTATAAACCAATGAGGAGATTGGAGAGGCAGGACTTGCAGCGCATCTGCGTCACAAATAGAACTGACTTCTATTTTAGCCATTGGCATCACAGAGGCTCGTTGGCACGTGCAATAATTGAATAATGTATCTACATTATTTTGCGACGCGAGCGAGCGGTGTAGTCAGCCTGTTAGCCCCACCCATCTCTTTAACATGTGAGGCTAAACAGAGTAGGGTGGTGTACTAAACCAATTATTTCAAGACTGAAGGCTGCTTTATACCTTGTCTATTGACATGTCTGTTGTAGAGGTCGACTGATTTTAATAATCAATAGCGATTTTAATAATCAATAGCGACCAAAAAAAGCCGATACCGATTATTCGGCCGATTTTAAATATATATATATTTCTTTTTTTAATAAAATTATTTGTAATAATGACAATTACAACAATACTGAATGAACACTTATATTTTAATATAATACATAAATAAAATCTATTTAGTCTCATAACTAATGAAACATGTTCTATTTGGTTTAAATATATAAAAAATTGCAATGTAAACAAGCTAATGTTTAAGTTCCTTGCTCAGAACATGAGAACATATGAAAGCTGGTGTTTCAATATTCCCAGTTAAGAAGTTTTAGGTTAGTTATTGTAGGAATTATAACGCGTTGACTATTTCTCTCTATACCATCTGTATTTCATATACCTTTGACTATTGGATGTTCTTATAGGCATTTTAGTATTGCCAGCCTAATCTCAGGAGTTGATGGGCTTGAAGTCATAAATAGCGCTGTACATCAAACATTTCTAAGAGCTGCTGGCAAACGCAGTAAAGTTTGAATGAACGCGTACGAGCCTGCTGCTGCCTACCACCACTAATGTGAGATCTTAATCTGACTTTGGTGCTGGTCATGTTGTTCTTCAAGTCTCTGGTAAACACACACTATAGAAAATCAATGTTTATTTGTCACATGCACAGGATACAGAAGGTGAAATGGTTACTTGCATATTGGAGTCTTTTGTTTAGACATGCAGCTAGCTGCCTCCCGTGTGGCGCAGCGGTCTAAGGCACTGTGTCGATTTGTTTGAGGCATCGCTGCGTAACTCTGTTTTTGTTGTACTGCTTTACTTTTTCTTGGCCAGGTCACAGTTGTCAATGAGAACTTGTTCTCAACTGGCTTATCTGGTTAAATAAAGGTGAAATAAATAAACAAAACTACAGTCCTGGGTATTATCCCAGGCTGTGTCACAGCTGGCCGTGACAGGGAGACAATTGGTCCAGCGTTGTCCGGGATAGGGGAGGGTTTGGCCGGCCGGGATTTTCTTGTCTCATCGCAATCTAGCGACTCCTTATGGCGGGCTGGGAGCCTACAAGCTGACTTTGGTCGCCAGCTGGGCGGTGTTTCATCTGACACATTGGTGCGGCTGGCTTCAAGGATTAAGCGAGCAGCAGACCTGCCAACATGCATGCATTTAGCGTACCAGCTATGCAATTCTCTGTCCATGTATGTAGGTACGAGATCCATGTTAAAAGTACGCAGAAATGAAAAGGGCATGCTTTTATTATATATTATTTTTTACATTTAAAAAAAAAAACATTTTAATAAAAAATAAATCCACTGAGTAAATTTAACATCCCGATTCTCGAACTTCAGCACACAGACATATGTTTTCTGCCCCTCGTTCTGTTTGTTGTGATGCTGAATTTGCCGGCTGTTAGGTAAACACATGGACAAATCCCTTTTTGACTCCGTGTGTTGTGGAAAGGTAAACACATTTGTTTCTAGCTAACATTAGATAGACATTCAGTGGGCTCTAAAGTGCCAGCAGTTCACTCGCCATCTGCTAGTAAATGAAATGAAATGCAAATACGAAAAATAACTGGTCTCATTTGTGCGAGTGAGATATGCATTTAAATCTGCTTCCCATTAGGTGTATTTTTCCCGTAACATTACGAGGATCACGCAGCCTCAGACTGTAACTGTAATTATGATCCAAGTCACAAAAAGCATTACAAAAGTTTAATCAAAAATAAATATAAACATCTTCGCATTAAATGGAGTCGGGAGTTTAGAAGACTGAGCGATGCACAATGAATGAGTGTCCGGTATTAGCTATAGAAGCAATGCTTCTAAAATGGCTTTGCACTGGATTTGAGATTTTATACATTTAGAAAATCTGAAATTATGTTTGCACTGCAAAGAAATACAATGGGTACCTTTTACATAGGCTGAAACACTAGTGAACAGTGTTCAGATTCCCTGTAGCCTACCGAACAGCGGTTAGATTCCTAGCCTACTTAAGCATTGTGTAGCCAGTTTGAGGTCTGTGTTGACGTGATCGTTGTTTTTATGTTTTCAAAATGATTTTGCTTTTAGTGTTGATTAGGAACCGTGTATAAAAAGCCAATACTTGTGAGCTGGCCCTAGTGATTGGCCCTGTTTGAGAGGTGACAAGTGTTCCTCTACTATGGAGACTAAACTTGGGGGCATGTGCTAAGAAAAATGTTATAGATAATTATCTCCATGTTTGTTATCATCATCTGCTCATCTATCACTCCAGTGTTAACCTGCTAAATTGTAATTACTTCGCTACTATTGCCCATTTATTGCCTTACCACCTCATGCCATTTGCACACACTGTATATAGAATTTCTTTTTTTCTCTATTGTGTTATTGACTGTACGCTTGTTTATTCCATGTGTAACTCTGTGTTGTTTGTCGCACTGCTTTGTTAGCAGCTAACTGTTAGCCTACTACTACTACTACTACTGAGCTGATGCACCACCTAGTGACTGACAACTGGCTAGCTAATTGTTAGCCTGCTACTGAGCTGATGTACCACCTAGTGACTGACAACTGGCTAGCTAACTGTTAGCAGCTAACTCTTAGCCTACTACTACTGAGCTGATGTACCACCTAGTGACTGACAACTGGCTAGCAGCTAACCGTTAGCAGCTAACTCTTAGCCTACTACTACTGAGCTGATGTACCACCTAGTGACTGACAAGTCCCTCCATGTTTGGTTCCTAATGAATACACCCCTGACTGCGGTACTGACTTCATACCAGATGTGTCTCAGTTGTAATGGAGTCTCTGAGTCTCCTGCCCTGCCCTGTCCTCTGTATTTTGTATTGCGCTGTGCTAAATGTTTTCCTGTGATATCGTTGCAGGCTATGTGAACCCAGTGGCCTGTGTGGACCATGTCTCTGATCCTGTTTGCCCTGGTGGTGCGGGTCAGGGATGGTCTGCCTCTCTCAGCCTCCACTGACTTCCAACACAACCCAGAGCTGCAGGAGAGGAAGCAGCAGCTACGGACCATCTCCAAGGCCCTCAGCCTGTTCCCTGACAGAGGGGTGGTCAAGGGCCATGACCTCAATATATAGTAAGATATATCTTTCTTTATCGTATATACTATACCTGGTGTGTAAGTATAGATGCGTGTGTGTAAGTATAGATGTGTGTGTATATATCTATATGTATAGATATGTCTATAGATATGTCTATAGATATGTGTATAGATAGATAGATATGTGTATAGATAGATAGATGTGTATATATATATACATATTAAGGACACACACACACTTCAGAAAGTATACACACCCCTTTAACCTTTACAACATTTTGTTACAACCTGAATTTAAAATTATTTATATTGAGATTTTTTGGTCACTGGCCTTCACACAATACCCCATAATGTCAGTGGAACTATGTTTTTACATTTTTGGGGGGCAATTAATTAAAATCTGAAATGTCTTGAATGAAAAATTATTCAACCCCAATGTTATGACAAGCCTCAATAAGTTCAGGAGTAAAAATATGCTTAATAAGTTGCATGGACTCACTTTGTGTGTAATAATAGTGTTTAACATGACTTTTGAATGACTATCTCACCTTTGTACTCCAGACAAACAATTATCTGTAATGTCCCTCAGTCGAGCATTGAATTACAAACAGATTCAACCACAAAGACCAGGGAGATTTTCCAATGCCCTGCAAATAAGGGCACCTATTGGGAGATTGGTAAAAAAACAACAACAAAAAAACAGACATTGGATATCCCTTTGAGCATGGTGAAGTTATTATTTACACTTTGGATTGTGAATCGATACACCCAGTCACTACAGAGATAGGCGTCCTTCCTAACTTCACAATGAGGCCAATGGTGACTTTAAAACCGAGTTTAATAGCTGTGATGGGATAAAATGGAGGATGGATCAACATTGTAGTTACTCCACAATAGTACCTAATTGACAGAGTGAAAAGAAGGAATCCTGTACAGAATACAAATATTCCAAAACATGCATCCTGTTTGCAATAAGGCTCTAAAGTTATACTGTAAAAACACATCTGGCAAATCCAATACAACACATTACTGAGTACCATCAAGACCTGAAATTAGATGTCAAGACATGATCAACAAACAGTTTGACGGAGCTTGAAGAATCTTGAAAAGGTTCATAGGTAAATGTTGCCCAATCCATGTGTGGAAATGTCATCGACTTACCCAAAAAGACTCACGGCTGTAGTTGCTACGAAAGGTGCTTCTACAAAGTATTGACGCAGGGGTGTGAATACTTATGTAAATTGGATTTCTGTATGAGTCAATACATGTTAGAATCACCTTTGGCAGTGATTTAAAGCTGCATTTCTGGGTAAGCCACACCTAGATTTGTACAATATTTGCACATTATTGTTAAAATGATTTAAGCTCTGGCAAGTTGGTAGATGATCATTGCCAGACAGCCATTTTTCAGTCCTGCCATAGATGTTAAAGCCGATTTCAGTCCAAACTTTAACTAGACCACTCAGGAACTTTCAACTACTCCAGTGTAGATTTGGCTTTGTATTTTGGGTTATTGTCCTGCTGAAAGGCGAATAACATAACACGATGCAGCCACATGCTTGAAAATGTCAAGAGTGGTCCTCAGTGACGTGTGGGATTTCGGCTTTTAATTTTTAATTTCTAAAAACATAATTCCACGTTGACATTATTGTGTGTGTGTGTGGTCACTGGCCTACACACAATCTCAATGTAATCCATTTTAAATTCAGGCTGTAACACAAAATGTGTTTAAGTCTAGGGGTGTGAATACTTTCTGAAGACACTGTACCTCAACAGAGAGTAATTGGAAAGAGAAAGTTGCTCAGGGAAGATTAGATGTTAAACAGAATTGGTTGAACAGATCAGAAACCAGTCTCCACATTTTGAAAGGATTCAGAAACTGTCCTGCTGCATACTGTGGGCAAGCTGTGCCCAGCTGTTTGTTCACTACCCCCCCAACTCCCCTCCTTTCCTCCTCCCTCTAGTTTCCTCTCCAGTGAGGGCGTATCCTACATGAGCGTATGTGACGCCAGGCTCCCTGCAGCCATGGCCTTCTGTTTTCTAGAGGACCTGCGCTGGGAGTTCACAGCTCATATGGACAACGCCAAGGTTGCCCTGGCAGCCAGGCCGTACCCCTTTCTGGAGTTCGGTATGTAGAAGAGGGAGAGGGGTGGTGGAGGGTTGAGAAGTGTGGAGGTGTAGACAACCCTGTTCCTGGAGTACCACAGGACCCTAGAGCAGGGGTAGACAACCCTGTTCCTGGAGTACCACAGGGCCCTAGAGCAGGCGTAGACAACCCTGTTCCTGGAGTGATGCAGGTACTGCAGGATTTTGTTCCAACTAGGCATCACACCTGACCAACTGAGCTGTTTGATCAATTCAGGGAATGCCTAAGTTCAACACGTCTGGTCTTCCAGGTTAGATAAATCAAAACAAGGGTTGCCTACCCCTGGACAGGAGCCTTGGTGCTACAGTCCAGTAGGTAGCCTAGTGGTTAGAGCCTTGGTGCTCTAACTAACATTAATATGAATTGAACAGAGGTCATCTGAAGTTCATCAAAATATTTGATTTATCCCATGAGGCAGGCAGGAGTCCAGATACTTAAAAACGGCATACAATATCATTGCTGCAGTAGCAGTATAATTAGAAGATATTATATTAGACAACGGCATAGCCTGGCTGTAGGAGCAGTATAACTAGAAGATATTCTATTCTATTAGACAACAGCATAGCCTGGCTGTAGCAGCAGTATAACTAGAAGATATTCTATTCTATTAGACAACAGCATAGCCTGGCTGTAGCAGCAGTATAACTAGAAGGGTTAATATTCTATTCTATTAGACAACAGCATAGCCTGGCTGCAGCAGCAGTATAACCAGAAGGGTTAATATTCTATTCTATTAGACAACAGCATAGTCTGGCTGTAGCAGCAGTATAACCAGAAGGGTTAATATTCTATTCTATTAGACAACAGCATAGTCTGGCTGTAGCAGCAGTATAACCAGAAGGGTTAATATTCTATTCTATTAGACAACAGCATAGCCTGGCTGCAGCAGCAGTATAACCAGAAGGGTTAATATTCTATTCTATTAGACAACAGCATAGCCTGGCTGCAGCAGCAGTATAACCAGGGGGGTGGTCCAGCGCTGGAGGTCACTCTGACCGAGGTACAGGAGGATCTGAAAACCCGCCCTTTGCAGATCCTCACTCTGGAGGAGGTGGAGTTTACCAACGGGTCAGCCAATGGCCACGCGGAACAACTTTCTGAATCCGGTAAGAATCTGAGGAGGAGGACCTTTGCCTCTAACCAGAGATCAATGTTGCACTGTATTACTTCAGTTAAACGTTGCTTGATCCTGTGTTGTGTTGCATCGGTCCTCCAGGTCAGAACCAGAGGTTGGAGCCAGTGACCGCCCCAGGAATCCTCTCACTGGTCCTCAACATCATGTGTTCTTCTCTGAACCTCATCAGGGGAGTTCACCTCATAGAGTACACCTTCCAGGTACACTATTAAACATATAGGATACACCTTCCAGGTACACTATTAAACATATAGAAGACACCTTCCAGGTACACTATTAAACATATAGGAGACACCTTCCAGGTACACTATTAAACATATAGGAGACACCTTCCAGGTACACTATTCTATTAAACACATAGAAGACACTTTCCAGGTACACTATTAAACATATAGGAGACACCTTCCAGGTACACTATTAAACATATAGGATACACCTTCCAGGTACACTATTCTATTAAACATATAGAAGACACCTTCCAGGTACACTATTAAACATATAGAAGACACCTTCCAGGTACACTATTAAACATATAGGATACACCTTCCAGGTACACTATTAAACATATAGGAGACACCTTCCAGGTACACTATTAAACATATAGAAGACACCTTCCAGGTACACTATTAAACATATAGGAGACACCTTCCAGGTACACTATTAAACATATAGGAGACACCTTCCAGGTACACTATTCTATTAAACACATAGAAGACACCTTCCAGGTACACTATTCTATTAAACATATAGAAGACACCTTCCAGGTACACTATTAAACATATAGAAGACACCTTCCAGGTACACTATTATATTAAACATATAGAAGACACCTTCCAGGTACACTATTCTTTTAAACAGAAAGAAGACACCTTCCAGGTACACTATTAAACATATAGGAGACACCTTCCAGGTACACTATTCTTTTAAACAGAAAGAAGACACCTTCCAGGTACACTATTAAACATATAGAAGACACCTTCCAGGTACACTATTAAACATATAGAAGACACCTTCCAGGTACACTATTAAACATATAGAAGACACCTTCCAGGTACACTATTAAACATATAGAAGACACCTTCCAGGTACACTATTCTATTAAACATATAGAAGACACCTTCCAGGTACACTATTAAACATATAGAAGACACCTTCCAGGTACACTATTAAACATATAGGAGACACCTTCCAGGTACACTATTCTATTAAACATATAGAAGACACCTTCCAGGTACACTATTAAACATATAGAAGACACCTTCCAGGTACACTATTAAACATATAGGAGACACCTTCCAGGTACACTATTAAACATATAGGATACACCTTCCAGGTACACTATTAAACATATAGAAGACACCTTCCAGGTACACTATTCTATTAAACATATAGAAGACACCTTCCAGGTACACTATTAAACATATAGGAGACACCTTCCAGGTACACTATTAAACATATAGGATACACCTTCCAGGTACACTATTAAACATATAGAAGACACCTTCCAGGTACACTATTCTATTAAACATATAGAAGACACCTTCCAGGTACACTATTAAACATATAGAAGACACCTTCCAGGTACACTATTCTATTAAACATATAGAAGACACCTTCCAGGTACACTATTAAACATTTAGAAGACACCTTCCAGGTACACTATTCTATTAAACATTTAGAAGACACCTTCCAGGTACACTATTCTATTAAACATATAGAAGACACCTTCCAGGTACACTATTAAACATATAGAAGACACCTTCCAGGTACACTATTAAACATATAGGAGACACCTTCCAGGTACACTATTCTATTAAACATATAGAAGACACCTTCCAGGTACACTATTAAACAAATAGAAGACACCTTCCAGGTACACTATTATATTAAACACATAGAAGACACTTTCCAGGTACACTATTCTATTAAACATATAGAAGACACCTTCCAGGTACACTATTAAACATATAGGAGACACCTTCCAGGTACACTATTAAACATATAGGAGACACCTTCCAGGTACACTATTAAACATATAGGAGACACTTTCCAGGTACACTATTCTATTAAACATATAGAAGACACCTTCCAGGTACACTATTAAACATATAGGAGACACCTTCCAGGTACACTATTAAACATATAGGAGACACCTTCCAGGTACACTATTAAACATATAGGATACACCTTCCAGGTACACTATTCTATTAAACACATAGAAGACACCTTCCAGGTACACTATTCTATTAAACATATAGAAGACACCTTCCAGGTACACTATTAAACATATAGGATACACCTTCCAGGTACACTATTCTATTAAACATATAGGAGACACCTTCCAGGTACACTATTAAACATATAGGAGACACTTTCCAGGTACACTATTCTATTAAACACATAGAAGACACCTTCCAGGTACACTATTCTATTAAACATATAGAAGACACCTTCCAGGTACACTATTAAACATATAGGAGACACCTTCCAGGTACACTATTAAACATATAGGAGACACCTTCCAGGTACACTATTCTATTAAACACATAGAAGACACCTTCCAGGTACACTATTCTATTAAACATATAGAAGACACCTTCCAGGTACACTATTAAACATATAGGAGACACCTTCCAGGTACACTATTAAACATATAGGAGACACTTTCCAGGTACACTATTCTATTAAACATATAGAAGACACCTTCCAGGTACACTATTAAACATATAGGAGACACTTTCCAGGTACACTATTCTATTAAACATATAGAAGACACCTTCCAGGTACACTATTAAACATATAGGAGACACCTTCCAGGTACACATATAGGAGACACTTTCCAGGTACACTATTCTATTAAACACATAGAAGACACCTTCCAGGTACACTATTCTATTAAACATATAGAAGACACCTTCCAGGTACACTATTAAACATATAGGAGACACCTTCCAGGTACACTATTAAACATATAGGAGACACCTTCCAGGTACACTATTAAACATATAGGAGACACTTTCCAGGTACACTATTCTATTAAACATATAGAAGACACCTTCCAGGTACACTATTAAACATATAGGAGACACTTTCCAGGTACACTATTCTATTAAACATATAGAAGACACCTTCCAGGTACACTATTCTATTAAACATATAGGAGACACCTTCCAGGTACACTATTAAACATATAGGAGACACCTTCCAGGTACACTATTAAACATATAGGAGACACCTTCCAGGTACACTATTAAACATATAGGATACACCTTCCAGGTACACTATTCTATTAAACACATAGAAGACACCTTCCAGGTACACTATTCTATTAAACATATAGAAGACACCTTCCAGGTACACTATTAAACATATAGGATACACCTTCCAGGTACACTATTCTATTAAACATATAGGAGACACCTTCCAGGTACACTATTAAACATATAGGAGACACTTTCCAGGTACACTATTCTATTAAACACATAGAAGACACCTTCCAGGTACACTATTCTATTAAACATATAGAAGACACCTTCCAGGTACACTATTAAACATATAGGAGACACCTTCCAGGTACACTATTAAACATATAGGAGACACCTTCCAGGTACACTATTCTATTAAACACATAGAAGACACCTTCCAGGTACACTATTCTATTAAACATATAGAAGACACCTTCCAGGTACACTATTAAACATATAGGAGACACCTTCCAGGTACACTATTAAACATATAGGAGACACTTTCCAGGTACACTATTCTATTAAACATATAGAAGACACCTTCCAGGTACACTATTAAACATATAGGAGACACTTTCCAGGTACACTATTCTATTAAACATATAGAAGACACCTTCCAGGTACACTATTAAACATATAGGAGACACCTTCCAGGTACACATATAGGAGACACTTTCCAGGTACACTATTCTATTAAACACATAGAAGACACCTTCCAGGTACACTATTCTATTAAACATATAGAAGACACCTTCCAGGTACACTATTAAACATATAGGAGACACCTTCCAGGTACACTATTAAACATATAGGATACACCTTCCAGGTACACTATTATACATATAGGATACACCTTCCAGGTACACTATTCTATTAAACATATAGGAGACACCTTCCAGGTACACTATTCTATTAAACACATAGAAGACACCTTCCAGGTACACTATTAAACATATAGGATACACCTTCCAGGTACACTATTCTATTAAACATATAGGAGACACCTTCCAGGTACACTATTCTATTAAACATATAGGAGACACCTTCCAGGTACACTATTCTATTAAACATATAGGAGACACCTTCCAGGTACACTATTCTATTAAACATATAGAAGACACCTTCCAGGTACACTATTAAACATATAGGAGACACCTTCCAGGTACACTATTAAACATATAGGAGACACCTTCCAGGTACACTATTCTATTAAACATATAGGAGACACCTTCCAGGTACACTATTCTATTAAACATATAGAAGACACCTTCCAGGTACACTATTAAACATATAGGAGACACCTTCCAGGTACACTATTAAACATATAGGAGACACCTTCCAGGTACACTATTCTATTAAACATATAGAAGACACCTTCCAGGTACACTATTAAACATATAGGAGACACCTTCCAGGTACACTATTAAACATATAGGAGACACCTTCCAGGTACACTATTCTATTAAACATATAGAAGACACCTTCCAGGTACACTATTATATTAAACACATAGAAGACACCTTCCAGGTACACTATTCTATTAAACATATAGGAGACACCTTCCAGGTACACTATTAAACATATAGGAGACACCTTCCAGGTACACTATTAAACATATAGGAGACACCTTCCAGGTACACTATTCTATTAAACATATAGAAGACACCTTCCAGGTACACTATTAAACATATAGGAGACACCTTCCAGGTACACTATTAAACATATAGAAGACACCTTCCAGGTACACTATTCTATTAAACATATAGAAGACACCTTCCAGGTACACTATTAAACATATAGGAGACACCTTCCAGGTACACTATTAAACACATAGAAGACACCTTCCAGGTACACTATTATATTAAACATATAGGAGACACCTTCCAGGTACACTATTAAACATATAGGAGACACTTTCCAGGTACACTATTAAACATATAGGAGACACCTTCCAGGTACACTATTAAACATATAGGATACACCTTCCAGGTACACTATTAAACATATAGAAGACACCTTCCAGGTACACTATTAAACATATAGAAGACACCTTCCAGGTACACTATTATATTAAACATATAGGAGACACCTTCCAGGTACACTATTATATTAAACATATAGGATACACCTTCCAGGTACACTATTCTATTAAACATATAGGAGACACCTTCCAGGTACACTATTAAACATATAGGAGACACCTTCCAGGTACACTATTAAACATATAGAAGACACCTTCCAGGTACACTATTCTATTAAACATATAGGAGACACCTTCCAGGTACACTATTAAACATATAGGATACACCTTCCAGGTACACTATTATATTAAACACATAGAAGACACCTTCCAGGTACACTATTATATTAAACACATAGAAGACACCTTCCAGGTACACTATTCTATTAAACATATAGGAGACACCTTCCAGGTACACTATTAAACATATAGGAGACACCTTCCAGGTACACTATTATATTAAACACATAGAAGACACCTTCCAGGTACACTATTCTATTAAACATATAGGAGACACCTTCCAGGTACACTATTAAACATATAGGAGACACCTTCCAGGTACACTATTAAACATATAGAAGACACCTTCCAGGTACACTATTAAACATATAGAAGACACCTTCCAGGTACACTATTATATTAAACATATAGGAGACACCTTCCAGGTACACTATTCTATTAAACATATAGGAGACACCTTCCAGGTACACTATTAAACATATAGAAGACACCTTCCAGGTACACTATTCTATTAAACATATAGGAGACACCTTCCAGGTACACTATTCTATTAAACATATAGAAGACACCTTCCAGGTACACTATTCTATTAAACACATAGGAGACACCTTCCAGGTACACTATTCTATTAAACACATAGAAGACACCTTCCAGGTACACTATTCTATTTAGCCATGTCTAATTCAACTTGGCTGATCATGTCTTATATTCTGCCAATGTTGTAGTCCACTCATAAAGACCCACTTTCTGTCAATGTGAACACTGTGTTCTATGGTTCTTACGTCCTGTTTGCTACAGGATGATTATGAAGGAATCTGGAACGTGGTGGCGTTTCTGCTGGCGTTCCTGTGCTGTGTCGGTCAGTGTCACCTGTATCTGTTCCACTCTTCTCTGAAGAGGGTCAAGTCCCTGGCACTGCTGAGTGTGGTTGTGGTCTGTAACTGCTTCCTGTTTGGTCTGAGGAATGTCTGGCAGCTGCTGTTCCACCTGGCGGTGGCTGTCCTCATCACCCTCCTCACCCTCAACCGGAAACTACACGACAGAACCAATGACTGTGGGGTCTGAAGGATGGGGGACCATTTAGTGCGTAGCACCATCGCAGTAGGCTATGTACAGGCCGGTAGGGGAGGAAGAGGATCCAACCCAGACAGACGTCTCCTATCATGTCCAGTGGGATATAACATTGTTTTGTTTGTATAAGGATAATTTGTTGCTTTATTTCCATGTTTATTTGCACTGCGTTTACGTAGCGTCCCAGGCAGGTTTGAGGGGTAGTGGAGGCCCTAACCACGGGGGGGGGGGGTGTTGGATGGTCCTCAAATCGTCTTTTAGAAATGAATTCCAGATGAAGACAATAGTTTTGAACAAATTACTTGAATGATATGAATTTGTAATACTGACTGTCTAATTAAAGGGCATCCGTGTGACATTAGACTATAGCCAGTCAGACAGTAGGTCTACATTGGACGAGGTAATTGAGATTACATCATCAGTGACGTAAAGAACACTCACTGTCCAATCAGACCACTGCTGTAGCTCAGTTAAGTGATAATCAACTACCAGTCTGATTCTCCAGGGTCTAAATGCAGCTAGTCTCACTAGAATAGGAAATGTACTGTGCTTTCAATTCAATTTGCTTTATTGCTTTCTTTTGCATTCTGTAGAATTGACGAATCAAAATGTCTCACCAAAGTATTTTCTGTTGTTTATGCAGAAAGCTTCCCAAGCAAGCAGGTGCTTGACATATCCCTCTAGTTTTACAACCACAACACCAGGTGTTATTCCTCTTCATGGTGGTCAGTATTGAGGAGTTAATACATATTTTTTAGATCATGGTTTTATACTTTACATGGCTAAGTAAGGTATTATATTATCAATATAATGTATCTAATTTGTTGTTCAAGAAGGCTGTTGGTAATAGTATGTTGCTTGGTAACAATGGTTGTAGTTTAATTTTTTTCTTCTTATATCTAAAACATGGAAATCATAAGTTTAAAATGAATACAGAAACGTTTTATATTGTGTAGTTAAAATAGATTTTGTAACACCGTAATAATGTAGTGACAGTGTATGTTGCTTTTTGTAGTCCTAAAACGATCGATCGATTGATGCTTTTGGGGCTTCTGAGTGGCGCAGCGGTCTAAGGCACTGCATCTCAATGCTAGAGGCGTCACTACAGACCCTGGTTTGATTCCAGGCTGTATCACAACCGGCCGTGATTGGGAGACCCATAGGGCGTCGCACAATTGGCCCAGCGTCGTCCGGGTTTGGCCGGTGGTAGGCTGTCATTGTAAATAAGAATTTGTTCTTAACTGACTTGCCTAGTTAAATAAAACAAATATATAGACGTGATTTGGGCTCCTTCCAGTCTGTGATATTTCTCATGTCTAGTCTAAGGGCCCTGTTCATGTTTTTACAGCTTGTATAGTAATCTGGTAAATAAGAAATATAATTAATTTCAGCAGAATTTGAGCTGAAAAGACATATTTGGAAGAAACTATTTACCGCTTTTTCTATGATTGAGAGACAGTTTGAATACAAATTGTGAATTGAAGATTCATACCCGCTCTACTGAAATGAACAAATCTTGGTGATGTGTAAATATTTGTGTTCCTCAAGAACCTGAGCACTGGTAATGGAATGTCCAATAGTTTTAGATCCAAGACCAGTGAGTTTGCACTACGGTTGGCTTGTTTAGTGTTAACTACTGAACTCATCTGGTTGAGGGAACAATGTGGGGGTTGCAGGAAGACCCCCCCCCCCCCCCTAGGTTAAGCTGCTGTAACTGATAGACCAATATGTTGAATACATTTTTTTTGTATAATTGAGTTTTGTTCTGTGTAATGATGGCTGCTTTAATGTCAAGGAGTCCTTTACAGTTTCCTTAAATTGTCAATTGAAGTGGGGGAGAGAGCGTGTTAACGTTTCAGTCTACAAGGGGTAACATTCAGGCCCTCCTTTTCAAAGTGTTGGGTGTGTCTTTCATAACCAAAATTGATTAGAGATACCTGTATTAACACATGGTTTACCTATTGTGTGGTTTGTATTTTCTAAAGTAAAATAAACCACTGTCTGAAAGGTGCAGTAATCTGAATCAAATTGACCAAATTAATTATGTTGATTGTTGCCATAAATGTTCTAAAAAAGTATGATGTCATTTCAAATCAAACGATGTTCAAATCCTGTCTTATTTATAAACTACAGTGCTTTGCTATGAACAACATCCAGCATGTAGTTAACTGAAGAACACCTTTACCTCGTTTATCCAGCATGTAGCGAACTGAACATGTTTACCTCATTTATCCAGCATGTAGCGAACTGCCTCATTCATCCAGCATGTAGCTAACAGAAAAACATGTTTACCTCATTCATCCAGCATGTAGCGAACTGAAGAACATGTTTACCTCATTCATCCAGCATGTAGCGAACTGAAGAACATGTTTACCTCATTCATTCAGCATGTAGCGTACAGAAGAACATGTTTACCTCATTCATCCAGCATGTAGTGAACTGCCTCATTCATCCAGCATGTAGCTAACAGAAAAACATGTTTACCTCATTCATCCAGCATGTAGCGTACAGAAGAACATGTTTACCTCATTTATCCAGCATGTAGCGAACTGCCTCATTCATCCAGCATGTAGCTAACAGAAAAACATGTTTACCTCATTCATCCAGCATGTAGCGAACTGAAGAACATGTTTACCTCATTCATCCAGCATGTAGCGAACTGAAGAACATGTTTACCTCATTCATTCAGCATGTAGCGTACAGAAGAACATGTTTACCTCATTCATCCAGCATGTAGTGAACTGCCTCATTCATCCAGCATGTAGCTAACAGAAAAACATGTTTACCTCATTCATCCAGCATGTAGCTAACAGAAGAACATGTTTACCTCATTCATCCAGCATGTAGCGAACTGAAGAACATGTTTACCTCATTCATCCAGCATGTAGCGAACTGCCTCATTCATCCAGCATGTAGCGTACTGAAGAACATGTTTACCTCATTCATCCAGCATGTAGCGAACTGAAGAACATGTTTACCTCATTCATTCAGCATGTAGCGTACAGAAGAACATGTTTACCTCATTCATCCAGCATGTAGCGAACTGAAGAACATGTTTACCTCATTCATCCAGCATGTAGCGAACTGAAGAACATGTTTACCTCATTCATTCAGCATGTAGCGAACTGCCTCATTCATCCAGCATGTAGCGAACTGAAGAACATGTTTACCTCATTCATCCAGCATGTAGCGAACTGAAGAACATGTTTACCTCATTTATCCAGCATGTAGCGAACTGCCTCATTCATCCAGCATGTAGCGAACTGAAGAACATGTTTACCTCATTCATCCAGCATGTAGCGAACTGAAGAACATGTTTACCTCATTCATCTAGCATGTAGCTAATAGAAGAACATGTTTACCTGATGTGTAATAGAGAATCTTGCATTCCAATTGGCACCATATTCCATATATAGTGCACTACTTTTGAGCAGGTAGTACACTATGAAGGGTATAGAGTGCCATTTGGGATTCAGACTTGAGTTCAATTGGAACAAACCACATTAACCACCAAAGAAAAGGGTGTACATTTTAAAATTAAATTGGGTTTGTTAATGTTTAGGAAAATATCCCTAACCGAAATGTTTTTTTTTAAACTACATATTTTTTCACAAAAGTAGTGCACTGGGCCTTTTTAATAGTTACAGTGGGGAGAACAAGTATTTGATACACTGCCGATTTTGCAGGTTTTCCTTCTTACAAAGCATGTAGAGGTCTGTAATTTTTATCATAGGTACACTTCAACTGTGAGAGACGGAATCTAAAACAAAAATCCAGATAATCACGTTGTATGATTTTTAAGTAATTAATTTGAATTTTTTTGCATGAGAGAAAAGTCTATGACTTGAGTCTTTAAAAAAGAATTGGGCCTTCCTCTGACACCGACTAGTCAATAGGTCCTGGATGTCAGGAAGCTTGGCCCCAGTGACGTACTGGTCCGTATGCACTACCCTCTGTGGCGCTTTACGGTCAGATGCATAGCAGTTGCCGTACCAGGCAGTGATGCAACCGGTCAGGATGCTCTCGATGGTGCAGCTGTAGAACCTTTTGAGGATCTGGGGACGCATGGCAAATCTTTTCAGTCTCCTGAGGGGGAAAAAGCATTGTCGTGCCCTCTTCACGTAGGTCTTGGTGTGTTTGGACCTTGTTGGTGATGTGAACACCAAGGAACTTGAAACTCTCGACACTCCACTACAGCCCTGTCGATGTGAATGGTGGTGTGTTCGGCCCTCCTTATCCTGTAGTCCACGATCAGCTCCTTTGTCTTGCTCACATTGCGGGAGGAGTTGTCCTGGTACCACACTGCCAGTTCTCTGACCTCCTCCCTATAGGCTGTCTCATCATTGTCGGTGATCAGTCCTACCACTGTTATGTCGTCAGCAAACTTAATGATGGTGTTGGAGTCGTGCTTGGCCACGCAGTCGTGGGTGAACAGGGAGTACAGGAGGGGACTAAGCACGCACCCCTGAGGGGCCTCAGTGTTGAGGATCAACAGGCAGATGTTTTGTTCTCTACCCTTACCACCTGGGGGCGGCTAGTCAGGAAGTCCAGGATCCAGTTGCAGAGGAAGGTGTTTAGTCCCAGGATCCTTAGCTTAGTGATGAGCTTTGAGGGCACTATGGTGTTGAACTCTGAGTTGTAGTCAATGCATTCTCATGTAGGTGTTCCTTTTGTCCAGGTGTGAAAGGGCTGTGTGGAGTGCAATTGAGATTGCATCATCTGTGGATCTGTTTGAGCGGTATGCAAATTGGAGTGGGTTTAGGGTTTCTGGGATAATGGTGTTAATGTGAGCCATGACCAGCCTTTCAAAGCATTTCAAAGACTCAGTCAGGGACATGTTGAAAATGTCAGTGAAGACACTTGATAGTTGGTCAGCACATGCCCGGAGCACATGTCTTGGTAATCTGTCTGGCTCAGCGGCCTTGTGAATGTTGACCTGTTTAAAGGTCTTACTCACGTTGGCTACGGAGAGCGTGATCACCCAGTCGTCTGGAGCAGCTGATGCGCTCATGCATGCCTCGGTGTTGCTTGCCTCGAAGCGAGCATAGAAGTGATTTAGCTCGTCTGGTAGGCTCGTGTCACTGGGCAGCTTGCGTCTGTGATTTCCTTTGTGGTCTGTAATAGTTTGCAGACCCTGCCACATCCGACTAGCGTTGGATCCGGTGTAGTACGATTCAATCTCAGTCCTGTATTGGTGCTTTTTGCCTGTTAGATTGTTCGTCGGAGGGCATAGCAGGATTTCGTATAAGCTTCCGGGTTAGAGTCCCACACCTTGAAAGCGGCAGCTCTACCCTTTAGTGTTAATGTTGCCTGTAATCCATGGCTTCTGGTTGGGGTATGAACACTACTGTTCAAAAGTTTGGGGTCACTTAAAAAATGTCCTTATTTCTGAAACGGGATGCTGGCCTTCTAGCCAGACTGGCCAATAAAAATAAAATATTTATATGGGCAAAAGAACAGACACTGGACAGAGGAACTCTGCCTAGAAGGCCAGCATCCTGGAGTCACCTCTTTACTGTTAACGTTGAGACTGGACAGAGGAACTCTGCCTAGAAGGTCAGCATCCTGGAGTCACCTCTTTACTGTTAACGTTGAGACTGGACAGAGGAACTCTGCCTAGAAGGCCAGCATCCTGGAGTCACCTCTTCACTGTTAACGTTGAGACTGGGCAGAGGAACTCTGCCTAGAAGGCCAGCATCCTGGAGTCACCTCTTTACTGTTAACGTTGAGACTGGACAGAGGAACTCTGCCTAGAAGGCCAGCATCCCAGAATCGCCACTTCACTGTTGACGTTGAGACTGTTGTTTTGCAGTTAATATTTAATGAAGCTGCCAGTTGAGGACTTGAGGTGTCTGTTTCTCAAACTAGACACTCTAATGTACTTGTCCTCTTGCTCAGTTGTGCACTAGGGCCTCATACTCCTCTTTCGATTCTTGTTAGAGCCAGTTTGCGTTGTTCTGTGAAGGGAGTTGTACATGGCGTTGTACGAAATCTTCAGTTTCTTGGCAATTTCTCGCATGGAATAGCCTTCATTTATCAGGACAAGAATAGATTGACGAGTTTCTGGCCATTTTGAGCCTGCAATCGAATCCACAAGTGCTGATGCTCCAGATACTCAACTAGTCTAAAGAAGGCCAGTTTTATTGCTCCTTTAAGCAGGACAACAGTTTTCAGCTGTGCTAAATAATGATCAATTTGCCTTTTAAAATTATAAACATGGATTAGCTAACACAATGTGCCATTGGAACACAGGAGTGATGGTTGCTGATAATGGGCCTACAGTTGAAGTCAGAAGTTTACAAAGCCACTCCACAAATTTCTTGTTAACAAACTACAGTTTTGGCAAGTCGGTTAGGACATCTACTCTTAAGTAATTTTTCAAAGAATTGTTTACAGAGAATTTATTTCATAAATTTACATACAAAATTACAAGCATCTGAATTTACATAATTTTAGTCAGTTGGAGGTGTACCTCTATATGTGTTTCAAGGCCTACCTTCAAACTCTGCCAAAATAAATCAGCGAAGACCTCAGAAAATAAATTGTAGACCTCCACAAGTCTGGTTCATTCTTGGGAGCGATTTCCAGACGCCTGTTCATCTGTACAAACAATAGTACGCAAGTATAAACACCATGGGACCACGCAGCCGTCATACCGCTCATGTTTGGAGGAAAAAGGGGGAGGCTTGCAAGCCGAAGAACACCATCCCAACCATGAAGCACGGGTGGTGGCAGAGCCCTTGAGCTCATGTTGCACAACATGTTGTGCAACATTTATATAGGCTTTGCAATTGCATGAGAAAACAGTGATGGCTTCTATTAAAAAGAGGAGGATCCCATCAGCTTTCTATAGGCTAGGCCTACTATACTTATTTATTAACTTTCCTAATATTAAGCACATTGCTTATCTGTACAACAGAAATATAGCCTACCTGGCTGGTATGAAAATAAACCACAGCATAGATTACATGAATGTTTTCCCGCTGCCTGTTTCAAGACAGGTGCATGATGATGATACATTCTAAATCAAAACAAATTTGACACATTATTTAGTAAACACAAAATTAAATCAAGAATTGTGTGATGAGTGACAATATCATCCTATCACTTGTGAATTATATATTATCACTTGTGAATGATGCCCAGCTTAAGGCAAATAGTTAATGTTTTTTTTGCTACTCTTTTAAATCGTAGTCACACACATCACACTATGTTTTGATAAGGATTGTATCACAGCTGTGGCCAAATAACTTTTTCAGAATTGGATAAGGATCCGTGTAGTTGCATCCCCAATGTGTCTTTCTTCACTTGTAGTCTGTGAGAAAGACCCGATCACGTGGCTGAGAGTTCTTCGGCACGCAGCACTCTGGGAGAAGGGAATTCTAATTATTATATTCAGCCCAAGGGCACAACAGCCACTGTCTGCAAAAGGCATTTCTTTTTTTAGGGGGCATTGCAGCCACAGAAGGGATGCCGCCGAGAAATTTGAGGCAATATCAAATGCTAGTCAAATTGTGAATGAGCGACTGATGAAGTGTGCACAGAAAACAAAGCAGAGCTCATGCCTTTCATGCAACTTTTTTCAAATCATCATTAGAGTCATATCATACAGCCTGTATTATAAATCTTAACATATAAACCAACTTTTGTATCACAACTAAAGTTACATTAATGACTCTAAATGAAGCATATAGGAGTACTTATTTCTTTGTTAACCTCTCAACACAGAATAGCTGCATGTGCACACTCAAATAGTTTGGAGAAAATATAATTTCTGTTCAGCTATGTTCAATTGTATTCTTCATACTATAAAATATTGCCATGGAATTCTAAGCAAATCTTATCTGCTATTTTTTTTTATCTGACCTTTATTTAATTAGGCAAGTCAGTTAAGAACAAATTCTTATTTACAATGACAGCCTAGGAACAGTGGGTTAACTGCCTGTTCAGGGGCAGAACGACAGATTTTTACCTTGTCAGCTCAGGGATTCGATCCAGCAACCTGTCAGTTACTGGCCGTGCTCTAACCACTAGGCTACCTGCCGCCCCATGAACTAGTGTAGCCCACAGCCATATGGCATAGCCAGATCAGGGCCTAATAAGATAAGGACAATTCAGATTGTGCTATTCTGTTCTTCTGAAATAGACTACATTTTCTTCATATCATGTTTCTTTTAGACCTGTCTAAATAAATAATGGA
The DNA here is from genome assembly GCF_013265735.2 of Oncorhynchus mykiss. Lineage (NCBI taxonomy): Eukaryota > Metazoa > Chordata > Actinopteri > Salmoniformes > Salmonidae > Oncorhynchus > Oncorhynchus mykiss. Next base: position 820,425 of record NC_048579.1, on the reverse strand, counting down.
TTTATTGTGAAGGTGTAGGCTATATTACATGGATGTATTAGACTTGTAGATGTTCCAGAGGTCTGCATCAGGTGAATGTGTGTAAGCCAGGAGATGCTTAATGTGTTTATGTTAATTTACGGTCAATTACCAGCAGTTATTTGCTTGACAATCACCGACTTACAAAATGTCATGACCGCCACAGCCCTAACTCTGATCAGTGTATCTGTACTCTGATCAATATCTGATTAATATGTCTGTACTCTGATCAATATATGTGATCAATGTAACATCCAAACACACAGCATGTTGACGGGTGCTGTGTTTAGGTCCTGCAGACAGTTGTGAACCTGACATTTCATTAAAGCTGCAATATCTAACTTTTTGGGTGACCTGACAAAATGCACATAGAAATGTCAGTTATAGATCTGTCATTGACATTTAAAGCAAGTCAAAGAAGCGGTAGATCTGTTCTGTGTGTGCTAATTCTATGCTTCCCATTTTTTTTACTTTAGGTTTTGTCCACCAGCTTTAAAGCAGTTAGAATTTTAACAAATCAGGAAATGACAGCGATTTTCTGCACAGTGCATCTTTAAATAGTTTCCATCTGTTGATTTGTTGTCTTGGCATTGGCAGGCTGTAGTGTTTGTATTATACCAGCAGGGGGAAGCCTAACACCACTGAGATCAGACCATGGTTATTCTCAATACACTGGAGTCCAATGGCTCTTCATAGTAGAAGTGTTACCTTTGCTAGAAATCAAATCAAATTTTATTTTTCACATACACATGGTTAGCAGATGTTAATGCGAATGTAGTGAAATGCGTGTGCTTCTAGTTCCGACAATGCAGCAATAACCAACAAGTAATCTAGCTAACAATTCCAAAACTACTACCTTATAGACACAAGTGTAAGGGGATAAATAATATGTACATAAAGATATATGAATGAGTGATGGTACAGAGCGGCATAGGCAAGATACAGTAGATGGTATTGAGTGAAGTATATACATATGAGATGAGTATGTAAACAAAGTGGCATAGTTAAAGTGGCTAGTGTTACATGTATTACATAAAGATGCAGTAGATGATATAGAGTACAGTATATACATATACATATGAGATGAATAATGTAGGGTATGTAAACATTATATTAGGTAGCATTGTTTAAAGTGGCTAGTGATATATTTTACATCATTTCCCATCAATTCCCATTATTAAAGTGGCTGGAGTTGAGTCAGTGTGTTGGCAGCAGCCACTCAATGAGTGGTGGCTGTTTAACAGTCTGATGGCCTTGAGATAGAAGCTGTTTTTCAGTCTCTCGGTCCCAGCTTTGATGCACCTGTACTGACCTCGCCTTCTGGATGATAGCGGGGTGAACAGGCAGTGGCTCGGGTGGTTGTTGTCCTTGATGATCTTTATGGCCTTCCTGTGACATCGGGTGGTGTAGGTGTCCTGGAGGGCAGGTAGTTTGCCCCCGGTGATGCGTTGTGCAGACCTCACTACCCTCTGGAGAGCCTTACGGTTGTGGGCGGAGCAGTTGCCGTACCAGGCGGTGATACAGCCCGACAGGATGCTCTCGATTGTGCATCTGTAGAAGTTTGTGAGTGCTTTTGGTGACAAGCCGAATTTCTTCAGCCTCCTGAGGTTGAAGCGGCGCTGCTGCGCCTTCTTCACGATGCTGTCTGTGTGGGTGGACCAATTCAGTTTGTCTGTGATGTGTACGCAGAGGAACTTAAAACTTACTACCCTCTCCACTACTGTTCCATCGATGTGGATAGGGGGGTGTTCCCTCTGCTGTTTCCTGAAGTCCACAATCATCTCCTTTGTTTTGTTGATGTTGAGTGTGAGGTTATTTTCCTGACACCACACTCCGAGGGCCCTCACCTCCTCCCTGTAGGCCGTCTCATCGTTGTTGGTAATCAAGCCTACCACTGTTGTGTCGTCCGCAAACTTGATGATTGAGTTGGAGGCGTGCGTGGCCACGCAGTCGTGGGTGAACAGGGAGTACAGGAGAGGGCTCAGAACGCACCCTTGTGAGGCCCCAGTGTTGAGGATCAGCGGGGTGGAAATGTTGTTGCCTACCCTCACCACCTGGGGGCGGCCCGTCAGGAAGTCCAGTACCCAGTTGCACAGGGTGGGGTCGAGACCCAGGGTCTCGAGCTTGATGACGAGCTTGGAGGGCACTATGGTGTTAAATGCCGAGCTGTAGTCGATGAACAGCATTCTCACATAGGTATTCCTCTTGTCCAGATGGGTTAGGGCAGTGTGCAGTGTGGTTGAGATTGCATCATCTGTGGACCTATTTGGGCGGTAAGCAAATTGGAGTGGGTCTAGGGTGTCAGGTAGGGTGGAGGTGATATGGTCCTTGACTAGTCTCTCAAAGCACTTCATGATGACGGAAGTGAGTGCTACCAGGCGGTAGTCGTTTAGCTCAGTTACCTTAGCTTTCTTGGGAACAGGAACAATGGTGGCCCTCTTGAAGCATGTGGGAACAACAGACTGGGATAGGGATTGATTGAATATGTCCGTAAACACACCAGCCAGCTGGTCTGCGCATGCTCTGAGGGCGCGGCTGGGGATGCCGTCTGGGCCTGCAGCCCTGCGAGGGTTGACACGTTTAAATGTTTTCCTCACGTCGGCTGCAGTGAAGGAGAGTCCGCATGTTTTGGTTGCGGGCCGTGTCAGTGGCACTGTATTGTCCTCAAAGCGGGCAAAAAGTTATTTAGTCTACCTGGGAGCAAGACATCCTGGTCCGTGACGGGGCTGGTTTTCTTTTTGTAATCCGTGATTGACTAACCCTGCCACATGCCTCTTGTGTCTGAGCCGTTGAATTGAGATTCTACTTTGTCTCTATACTGACGCTTAGCTTGTTTGATTGCCTTGCGGAGGGAATAGTTACACTGTTTGTATTCGGTCATGTTTCCGGTCACCTTGCCCTGATTAAAAGCAGTGGTTCGGGCTTTCAGTGCCATCAATCCACGGTTTCTTGTTTGGGAATGTTTTAATCGTTGCTATGGGAACGACATCTTCAACGCACGTTCTAATGAACTCGCACACCGAATCAGCGTATTCGTCAATGTTGTTGTCTGACGCAATACGAAACTTATCCCAGTCCACGTGATGGAAGCAGTCTTGGAGTGTGGAATCAGATTGGTCGGACCAGCGTTGAACAGACCTCAGCGCGGGAGCTTCTTGTTTTAGTTTCTGTCTGTAGGCAGGGATCAACAAAATTGAGTCGTGGTCAGCTTTTCCGAAAGGAGAGCGGGGCAGGGCCTTATATGCGTCGCGGAAGTTAGAATAGCAATGATCCAAGGTTTTTCCAGCCCTGGTTGCGCAATCGATATGCTGATAAAATTTAGGGAGTCTTGTTTTCAGATTAGCCTTGTTAAAATCCCCAGCTACAATGAATGCAGCCTCCGGATAAATGGATTCCAGTTTGCAAAGAGTCAAATAAAGTTTGTTCAGAGCCATCGATGTGTCTGCTTGGGGGGAAATATATACGGCTGTGATTATAATCGAAGAGAATTCCCTTGGTAGATAATGCGGTCGACATTTGATTGTGAGGAATTCTAAATCAGGTGAACAGAAGGACTTGAGTTCCTGTATGTTGTTATGATCACACCACGTCACGTTAACCATGAAGCATACGCCCCGCCCCTCTTCTTACCAGAAAGATGTTTGTTTCTGTCGGCGCGATGCGTGGAGAAACCAGCTGGCTGCACCGACTCCGATAGCGTCTCTAAGATAGCGTCTCTAAGAGGTGGTCAGCAAACTAATGATGAACCTGTCTGTCCATGTTGAGGCAGCAGGCCTGGGTGTAACTAAAATATAAGTATTGAGCTCCCTGAGTCAATATGTTAGAAACACCTTTGGCATCGATTACAGTTGAGTCTTTCTGGGTAAGTCTCCAAGAGCTTTCCACACCTGGAATGTGCAATATTTGCCCATTTATTATTTTTAAAATACTTCAAGCTCTGTCAAGATGTTGGGGATCGTGGCTAGACAGCAATTTCCAAGTCCTGCCATAGATTTTCAAGCAGATTTAAGTCAAAACTGTAACTTGGCCACTCAGGAACATTCACTGGTAAGCAACTCAATTGTATATATGGCCTTGTAAAGGCTTTGCATTTAGCCCAAAAGGTGGACTCCTTTGCAAAGTTTTTTTTGCAGTACTTACTTTAGTGCCTTGTTGCGTACAATATGTTTATTCTGTATATTTGTATTCTTTTCACTCTTGTTTAGGTGATTATTGTGGAGTCACTACTATGTTGTTGATCCATCCTCAATTTTCTCCTATCACAACCTTTGAACTCTGTAGTTGTTTTAAAAATCACCAATGGCCTCATGGTAACATCCCTGAGCAGTTTCATTTAGGAAGATTATCTTTGACGTGTTTGGGTAGTTTAATACATTACAGTATAATACATTAAGTTGAGCATGCTTAAATAGATTCCATGTCTGATTTGTTATTGTTACCCATCTACCAATCACAGCCCTTCTTTATGAGGTTTTCAAAAAGCTCCCTGGTCCTTGTAGCTGAATCTGTGCTTATAATTCAATACTTGACTGAGGGACCTTACAGATGTTGAATGTATGGGGGACATAGGAAGGGAAAGTCATTCAAAAAAATAATGTCAACCCATATTATTTCACAAAGAGTGAGTCCATGAGTCCAAATGTGATTTGTTAAGCCACATTTTACTGTTGAACTAATTTTAGGCTTGCCTATACAAAGAGGCTGACTACTTATGCAATGACTATATTGAAATGATATTCTGTACCAGTCAAAAGTTTGGACACACCTACTCATTGAAGGGTTTCTTAAAAAAATAACTATTTTCTACATTGTAGGAAAATGGTGAGGACATCAAAATTGTGAAATTAGACATGGAATCATGTAGTAACAAAAAAAGTGTTAAATGTTTTATATTTTAGATTCTTCAACGTAGCCACCCTTTGCCTTTGACAGTTTTGGACACTCTTGGCATTCTCTCAACCAGCTTCACTTGGAATGCTTTGCCAACAGTTTTGAAGGAGTTCCCACATAGGCTGAGCTGATGGCATATGGCTGCAGAACGCTGTGGTAGCCATGCTGGTTAAGTGTGCCTTGAATTCTAAATAAATCACAGTGTCACCAGCAAAGCACCCCCACAGCATCTCACCTCCTCCTCCGTGCTTCACGGTGGGAACCACACATGCAGAGATAATACATTCACCTACTCTGTGTCTCACAATGACACGGCGGTTGTAACCAAATATCTCAAATTTGGACTCATCAAATCAAAGGACAGATTTCCACTGGTCTAATGTCCATTACTTGTGTTTCTTGGCCCAAGCAAGTCTCTTCTTATTAGTATCAGAACTAAGGATAAGACCAAGATACAGACAGCTAGAGTAACAGATGTATATTGACCCAAACAGGGGGCAGGCAAAAGACAGGTCAAAGGCAGAGTCAATAAGGTACAGAACAGCAGGCAGGCTGGGGGTCAGGACAGGCAGAGGTTTGTAAACTGGTCAGAGAGGCAGGCAGGCTGGGGGTCAGGACAGGCAGAGGTTTGTAAACTGGTCAGAGTCAATAAGGTACAGAACAGCAGGCAGGCTGGGGGTCAGGACAGGCAGAGGTTGGTAAATGGGTCAGAGTGGCAGGCAGGCTGGGGGTCAGGACTGGCAGAGGTTTGTAAACTGGTCAGAGTCAATAAGGTACAGAACAGCAGGCAGGCTGGGGGTCAGGACAGGCAGAGGTTTGTAAACTGGTCAGAGTGGCAGGCAGGCTGGGGGTCAGGACAGGCAGAGGTTGGTAAATGGGTCAGAGTGGCAGGCAGGCTGGGGGTCAGGACTGGCAGAGGTTTGTAAACTGGTCAGAGTCAATAAGGTACAGAACAGCAGGCAGGCTGGGGGTCAGGACAGGCAGAGGTTTGTAAACTGGTCAGAGTCAATAAGGTATAGAACAGCAGGCAGGCTGGGTGTCAGGTCAGGCAGAGGTTTGTAAACGGGTCAGAGTCAATAAGGTATAGAACAGCAGGCAGGCTGGGGGTCAGGACAGGCAGAGGTTTGTAAACTGGTCAGAGAGGCAGGCAGGCTGGGGGTCAGGACAGGCAGAGGTTTGTAAACTGGTCAGAGTGGCAGGCAGACTGGGGGTCAGGACAGGCAGAGGTTTGTAAACTGGTCAGAGTCAGGCATGTACAGTATGGCAGGCAGGCTCAGAGTCAGGGGAGGAAGAATGGTCAGAACCGGGGAAACAACTTGAGAAAGCAGGGAGACGGGAAAACACGCTCGAAAGACATGACAAGGCGACCTGGCAACAGGCAAACAGAGAACACGTGTATAAATACATTGGGGATAATGAGGAAGATGGACAACACCTGGAGAGGGGTGGAGGCAAGCACAAATACAGGTGAAACAGATCAGGGTGTGACAATTGTTTAGTAATTGTTTCTTTGCAGAAATTCAAACACGAAGGCCTGATTTACGCATTCTCTTCTGAAAAGTTGACGTTGACATGTGTCTGTAACTTGAACTCTGTGAAGCATTTATTTGGGCTGCAATTTCTGCGGTGCAGTTAACTCTAATGAACTGATCCGCTGCAGCAGAGTTAACTCTGGGTCTTCCTTTCCTGTTGCGGTCCTCATGAGAGCCAGTTTCATCACAGATACACTACTGACATACTGACAGATGGTTTTCATCATAGGGCTTGGTCTTTTAGCAAATAGGGCCATCTTCTGTATACCACCCCTACCTTGTCGCAACACAACTGATTGGCTCAAACGCATTAAGAAGGAAAGAAATTCCCCAAATTAACTTTTAACAAGGCACACCTGATAATTGAAATGCATGCCAGGTGACTACCTCATGAAACTGGTTGAGAGAATGTCAAGCGTGTGCAACACTGTCATCAAGGGAAAGGGTGGCTACTTTGAAAAATCTCAAATATAAAATATATTTTGATTTGTTTAACACTTTTTTGGTTACTATATGGAGCCATATGTGTTATTTAATAGTTTTGATGTCTTCACTATTATTTTACTATCTAGAAAATAGTTGAACACTTGAATGAGTAGGTGTGTCCAAACTCTTGACTGGTTCTGTATGTAAATGTTTTTTTTCTTCCAATTTGACAAGAGTATTTTGCGTAAATGGTTGCCATGACCATGGCATCCATTTTAATCCCACTTTGCGGGGCAAAACAATTTGAAGATATCCAAGGGGTCTGAATACTTTTGCAAGGCACTGTAACACTAATGTCTTATCTGAGTTGAATATCCCCTTAGTTATGCAATGTTGTAATATTAATGTAATGACCCCATGGTTAATATCTGACTAGATATGAATCATCTTGTTTCCCAAGGAGTACATTCCGATGTAACAGACTACTGACATACTAACACTACTGATATACTAACACTACTGACGTACTGACACTACTGACATACAAACACTACGAACATACTAACACCACTGACATACTAACACTACTGACACTACTGACATACTGACATACTAACACTACTGACTTACAAACACTACTGACATACTAACACTACTGACAGATACACTACTGACACACTGACAGATACACCACTGACATACTAACACTATTGACATACAAACACTACAGACATACTGACATACTGACACAAATGACATACTAACACGACTGACAGATACACTACTGACATACACACACTACTGACAGATACACTACTGACATACTGACACTACTGACATATACACTGCTGACATATTAACACTACTGACAGATACACCACTGACATGCTAACATACTAACACTACTAGCATACTGACAGATACACTACTGACATACTGACACTCTAACACTACTGGCATACTGACAGATACACTACTGACATACTAACACTACTGACATACTGACAGATACACTACTGACATACAAACACTACAGACATACTAACACTACTGACAGATACACTACTGACATACTAACACTACTAACATACTAACACTACTGGCATACTGACAGATACACTACTGACATACTAACACTACTGACATACTGACACACTAACACTGCTGACATACTGACACTACTGACATACTGACATACTGACAGATACACTACTGACATACTAACACTACTGACAAACTAACACTACTGACAGATACACTACTGACATGCTGACACCACTGACATACTAACACTACTGACAGATACACTACTGACAGATACACCACTGACGGATACACTACTGCCATACTAACGCTACTGACAGATACACTACTGACACACGAACACTACGGACAGATACACAACTGACAGATACACCGCTGACAGATACACCACTGCCATACTAACTCTACTGACAGATACACAACTGACATTCTGACGGATACACTACTGACAGATACACTACTGCCATACTAACACTACTGACAGATACACAACTGACATACTGGCGGATACACTACTGACAGATACACTACTGCCATACTAACACTACTGACAGATACACAACTGACATACTGACAGATACACTACTGACATACTAACACTACTGACATGCCGACAGACACATTACTGACACTACTGACATACTAACACTACTGACAGATACACTACTGACATACTGACACTACTGGCAGATACACTACTGACAGATACACTACTGCCATACTAACACTACTGACAGATACACTACTGTCATACTAACACTACTGACATACTGACAGACACACCACTGACACTACTGACATACTAACACTACTGACTGATACACTACTGACATACTACTGATATACTAACACAACTGACATACTACTGATATACTAACACTACTGACAGATACACCACTGACATACCGACACACTAACACTACTGACATACTAACACTACTGACATACTAACACTACTGACAGATACACTACTGACATACTAACACCACAGACATACTGACAGATACATTACTGACACGACTGACACTATTTACATACTTACACTACTGACAGATACACTACTGACATACTAACACCACAGACATACTGACAGATACATTACTGACACGACTGACATACTAACACTACTGACATACAAACACTACTGACATACTAACACCACAGACATACTGACAGATACATTACTGACACTACTGACACTATTTACATACTTACACTACTGACAGATACACTACTGACATACTAACACCACAGACATACTGACAGATACATTACTGACACTACTGACTTACTAACACTACTGACATACTAACACTACTGACATATACACTACTGACATACTAACACCACAGACATACTGACAGATACATTACTGACACTACTGACACTATTTACATACTTACACTACTGACAGATACACTACTGACATATTAACACTACAGACATACTGACAGATACATTACTGACACGACTGACATACTAACACTACTGACAGATACACTACTGACATACTGACACTAATAGCATATACACTACTGACATACTGACAGATAGACAACTGACATACTAACACTACTGATAGACACACAACTGACATACTGGTAGATACACTACTGACCGATACTCTACTGACAGATACTCTACTGACATACTGACAGATACTCTACTGACATACTGACAGATACTCTACTGACATACTGACAGATACACTACTGACATACTGACAGATGCACTACTGACATACACTACTGACATACTGACAGATAGACAACCGACATACTAACAAATATACAACTGACAGATCTACAACTGACATACTAACAAATAGACTACTGACATACTGACAGATACACTACTGACATACTGACACTGCTGACATACTAACACTACTGACATACACCACTGACATACTGATAGATAGACAACTGACATACTAACAAATAGACTACTGACATACTGACAGATACACTACTGACATACTAACAGATACACTACAGACATACTAACACTATTGACATACTAACACTACTAACATATACACTACTGACATACTAACACTACTGACATACTGACACTACTGACAGATACACCGATGACATACTGACAGAAACACTACTGACATACTGCCACTACTGACAGATACACCGATGACATACTGACAGATACACTACTGACATACTGACACTGCTGACATACTAACACTACTGACATAGTAACACTGCTGACATACTAACAGATACACTGCTGACATACTAACACTACTGACATACTGACAGATACACTACTGACATACTGACACTGCTGACATACTAACACTACTGGCATACTAACAGATACACTACTGACATACTGACACTACAGACAGATACACGGATGACATACTGACAGATACACGGAGGACATACTAACACTACTGACATACTGACAGATACACTGCTGACATACTAACACTACTGACATACTAACAGATACACTGCTGACATACTAACACTACTGACATACTGACAGATACACTACTGACATACTGACACTACTGACAGATACACCGATGACATACTAACAGATACACTACTGACATACTGCCACTACTGACAGATACACGGATGACATACTAACAGATACACTACTGACATACTGACACTACTGACAGATACACTACTGACATACTGACAGATACACTACTGGCATACTAACAGATACACTACTGACATACTGACAGATACACTACTGACATACTGACAGATACACTACTGGCATACTAACAGATACACTGCTGACATACTAACACTGCTTACATATTCAATCAATCCTTATCCCAGTCTGCTGTTCCCACATGCTTCAAGAGGGCCACCATTGTTCCTGTTCCCGAGAAAGCTAAGGTAACTGAGCTAAACGACTACCCCCCGTAGCACTCACTTCCGTCATCATGAAGTGCTTTGCGAGACTAGTCAAGGACCATAGCACCTCCACCCTACCTGACACCCTAGACCCACTCCAATTTGCTTACCGCCCAAATAGGTCCACAGACGACGCAATCGCAACCACACTGCACACCGCCCTAACCCATCTGGACAAGAGGAATACCTATGTGAGAATGCTGTTCATCGACTACAGCTCAGCATTCAACACCATAGTACCCTCCAAACTCGTCATCAAGCTCGATACCCTGGGTCTCGACCCCGCCCTGTGCAACTGGGTACTGGACTTCCTGACGGGCCGCCCCCAGGTGGTGAGGGTAGGCAACAACATCTCCTCCCCGCTGATCCTCAACATTGGGGCCCCACAAGGGTGCATTCTGAGCCCTCTCCTGTACTCCCTGTTCACCCATGACTGCATGGCCATGCACGCCTCCAACTCAATCATCAAGTTTGCGGACGACACTACAGTGGTAGACTTGATTACCAACAACGACGAGACGGCCCACAGGGAGGAGGTGAGGGCCCTCGGAGTGTGGTGTCAGGAAAATAACCTCACAATCAACGTCAACAAAACAAAGGAGATGATTGTGGACTTCAGGAAACAGCAGAGGGAGCACCCCCCTATCCACATCGACGGGACAGTAGTGGAGAGGGTAGTAAGTTTTAAGTTCCTCGGCGTACACATCACAGACAAACTGAATTGGTCCACCCACACAGACAGCATCGTGAAGAAGGCGCAGCAGCGCCTCTTCAACCTCAGGAGGCTGAAGAAATTTGGCTTGTCACCAAAAGCACTCACAAACTTCTACAGATGCACAATCGAGAGCATCCTGTCGGGCTGTATCACCGCCTGATACGGCAACTGCTCCGCCCACAACCGTAAGGCTCTCCAGAGGGTAGTGAGGTCTGCACAACGCATCACCGGGGGCAAACTACCTGCCCTCCAGGACACCTACACCACCCGATGTCACAGGAAGGCCATAAAGATCATCAAGGACAACAACCACCCGAGCCACTGCCTGTTCACCCCGCTATCATCCAGAAGGCGAGGTCAGTACAGGTGCATCAAAGCAGGGACCGAGAGACTGAAAAACAGCTTCTATCTCAAGGCCATCAGACTGTTAAACAGCCACCACTAACATTGAGTGGCTGCTGCCAACACACTGACTCAACTCCAGCTCACTTTAATAATGGAAATGGAAAATTGCTGTAAAAAATGTATCACTGGCCACTTTAAACAATGCCACTTAATATAATGTTTACATACCCTACATTACTCATCTCATATGTATATGTATATACTGTACTCTATATCATCTACAGCATCTTGCCATCTTTATGTAATACATGTATCACTAGCCACTTTAACTATGCCACTTTGTTTACATACTCATCTCATATGTATATACTGTACTCGATACCATCTACTGCATCTTGCCTATGCCATTCTGTACCATCACTCATTCATATATCTTTATGTACATATTCTTTATCCCCCTACACTTGTGTGTATAAGACAGTAGTTTTGGAATTGTTAGTTAGATTACTTGTTGGTTATTACTGCATTGTCGGAACTAGAAGCACAAGCATTTCGCTACACTCGCATTAACATCTGCTAACCATGTGTATGTGACAAATAAAATTTGATTTGATTTGACATACTGACTACTGACATACTAACAGTTGTGTATTTAGAGTCTCATAGCAAAGGGTCTGAATCGTTATGTAAATAAGATTTTGTTGTTTTCTTTAATTTTTATAGTTGTGCTAAAATTGATAAATGGTTTTCACTTTGTCAATATGGGGTATTGATTGCTGAGGATTTGTATTTATAGAATCCATTTTAGATTAACACTGTAACATAACAAAATGTGGAACAAGTCAAGGGCTCTGAATACTTTCCAAAGGCTCTGTCGTATGACTGTTGCTTCCCGTTTGACTTTTGGTGAGGATAATATCCCATCCAAATAAATGCAATCTGATGACCCCCCCATGGCAGGGGTCATCAACTAATTTCAGCCACAGGCCGATTTCTTCTTGAACAGATGGTCATTTCAAATCATTCGTAGACGGCACAAGAAGCCCAAACAGATTTAATGTTTGACCTTGCATTTGTAAATTAAAATCACTTGGAGCTGATTTCCTGGTGTGTTTACAGTTTTTATATCTAATGCTTTTCAATTAACGATTTATTTATTTTTGCTCAGAAAACTTGGTGGGACAAATTAAACCTGTCGGGGAACTAAAAGGAAATACCTCACAGTGTGTACAGGGCATTAAATCAATCATGTATATAAACACTGGATTGCTGATGCTACAGTTGAAGGCTGACTTTCACATACACTCAATTAGTATTTGGTAGCATTGCATTTAAATTGTTTAACTTTGGTCAAACATTTCGGGTAGCCTTCCACAAGCTTCCCACAATAAGTTTGGTGAATTTTGGCACATTCCTCCTGACAGAGCTGTGTAACTGAGTCATGTTTGTAGGCCTCCTTGCTCACACACGCCTTTTCAGTTCTGCCCACAAATTGTCTATAGGATTGAGGTCAGGGCTTTGTGAAGGCCACTCCAATACCTTGACTTTGTTGTCCTTAAGCCATTTTGACACAACTTTGGAAGTATGCTTGGGGTCATTGTCCATTTGGAAGACCCATTTGCAACCAAGCTTTAACTTCCTGACTGATGACTTGAGATGTTGCTTCAATATATCCACATACATTTCCTACCTCATGAAGCCATCTATTTTGTGAAGTGCACCAGTACCTCCTGCAGCAAAGCACCCCCACAACATGATGCTGCCACCCCTGTGCTTCACGGTTGGGATGGTGTTCTTCATCTTGCAAGCATCCCCCTTTTTCCTCCAAACATAACGATGATCATTATGGCCAAACAGTTCTATTTTTGTTTCATCAGACCAGAGGACATTTCTCCAAAAAGTACGATCTTTGTCCTCATGTGCAGTTGCAAACTGTAATCTGGCTTTTTATGGCGATTTTGGAGCAGCTGCTTCTTCCTTGCTGAGCGGTCTTTCAGGTTATGTCGATATAGGACTTGTTTTACTTTGGATATATATACTTTTGTACCTGTTTCCTCCAGCATCTTCACAAGGTCCTTTGCTGTTGTTCTGGGATTGATTTGCACTTTTCACACTAAAGTACGTTCATCTCTAGGAGACAGAAAGCGTCTCCTTCCTGAGTGGTATGACGGCTGCCTGGTCCTATGGTGTTTATGCTTGCGTACTATTGTTTGTACAGATGAACGTGGTATCTTCAGGCATTTGGAAATTGCTCCCAAGGATGAACCAGACTTGTGGAGGTCTACAATTTGTTTTCTGAGGTCTTGGCTGATTTCTTTTGATTTTCTCATGATGTCAAGCAAAGAGGCACAGAGTTTGAAGGTAGGCCTTGAAATACATCCACAGGTACACCTCCAATTGACTCAAATGATGTCAATTAGCCTATCAGAAGCTTCTAAAGCCATGACATAATTTTCTGTAATTTTCCAAGCTGTTTAAAGGCACAGTCAATTTAGTGTACGTAAACTTCTGACCCACTGGAATTGTGATACATTGAATGATAAGTGAAATAATCTGTCTGTAAACAATTGTTGGAAAAATGACTTGTGTCATGCACAAAGTAGATGTCCTAACCGACTTGCCAAATCTATAGTTTGTTAACAAGAAATTTGTGGAGTGGTTAAAAAACAAGTTTAAAAAAAACAATTTCAATGACTCCAACGTAAGTGTATGTAAACTTCCGACAACTGTATGTATTGGCCATTGAAAGGCTATGAAGTCATATCCAGTAGGATCAGTCCTACATGTATACAGTATTTCAATTGATCTTTTCAAGGATAAAAATGAAATGTTTTTAAGTACTGTTTTGTTGTAGTGGGGACAGTAACATTAGCAATCAAAAAATATATACTTTAAGGAAAATCTTTTGATATGATGAAATGTTTATGTTTAGCTCACAAATATAATTTCAATGTATGCATTAAGATGTCTGTAATACAATAAACGTGGCAAAAACGAATGTAGACATTAATACATGTATTTCTATAGCTTTCTAAATATTTTTATAGTTCTGGTACCAACATGTAGGTGCGGCTGCTTCAACACAGCGCCCCCTATGGGTCATCTAGTGTATATATAAACCATTACATTAAACTCTTCAGTGCGCAATGTGCACTGTCACCACGGAGCGGTTGTTGTGTACCACCGAGGAGAAGTTGTGTTCCACAGCCCGTCTGTCAAGCCGCTTCGCTGGGGCGAACTCTGCATAAAGAAAACTTTAATTTCAAATTGTTTGATGGAAACGTCCAGGAGTTTGTAAAACATTAACGACATTCAAACGTGTCACCATTCAAATGACAGGATGGATGCTTCAGTTTATTTGAAATTTATATTGGTGGTCCGCTGCGCCATCTCCACGGTACGTAGCCTGACCTATCGTACTCTAGTCTAAATGCACGGGCTCTATTGAATTTATGATTCAACATATGTATGTGTGACAAATAAGATATGCTTTGGCTTTGATTTTGTTGAGTAAATAATATTCTGATAGTAGGCTAGACGACGTTCATTTTGACAGTAACGATGAGTAATATAATATAACTAGGTTACTAAGATTTTATGAGCATTTGTGGACACAGTACGGGGCTGTAAATCATTAAGTAATTGTGAGTGTTGTTACCAATTATATTTGGTTTGTGTACATAACGAAATTGTTGGTAGGCTAATAACGTTAGGTAACCAAATGCGTATTTTGCGCGTAATTCATGTCCAATAACTAGATTCTTATGGTTTGCCCGATAGCCTCAGGCACAGGCTTTGGTTCCATATACAGACTGTAAGAATTTATTACAAAGCATGACCCGAACCTCCAGTCACGCCTCTCATGTCGTTAACAGTTCAGCCCTAACCTCGCGCCTCTCCCGGTGTTTCATGTCGGCGGCAGTTCAGGTCAAAACCTCTCGCCTCTCCCGGTTCAGCCCCAACCTATCCCGGTGCTTCTACTGGCCGCGGCTCCATCACACGGTGGTCGTGATATGAGTTACTGGTCCATCACGAGCTCTTTATAGTCGAGGACCCCCGAATAATACCGAGACTGCACCAGCATCCTTACCTCAGATGCTGCTGACTCTTCTCTTCTTTTCTATTTTCTTATGTCTCCAAATGTAACATATTCTCCTCTAAAGCCGTTTAGATGTTTTTCGTACTGTTCTGATCTCTGCTACTAAACCCTTTTTATTAAGGATGTATTAGGCTCTCTAACATACGAATTGAATGGCTCACTCAGTATATATTTACTGTTTTATGGATCATGTAGACATAAATACCCACTAGACCAGGTGTATTCAACTCTGACCCTACGAGGTATGGAGCCTGCTGGTTTTCTGTTCTACCTGATCATTAATTGCACCCACCTGGTGTCCCAGGTCTAAATCAGTCCTGGATTGGAGGAGAATATCTTTTTTTAAAGCAGTGGAACTGGCTTTGAGGTCCAGATTTGAATTTGAAGGAATTAGTTAATGGTATGCCTTCACACCAAATAAGATATATTTGATAAAGTATAAAGTCCCATTGATATTCTTCTACACCTTTTCTACTGTCTGAGGGGTCTCATAGGCTGAATGGAAATGGTTCTACTGTGTCTGAGGGGTCTAATAGGCTGAAAAGAAATGGTTCTACTGTGTCTGAGGGGTCTCATAGGCTGAATAGAAATGGTTCTACTGTGTCTGAGGGGTCTAATAGGCTGAATATAAATTGATTGATCTAGAGATTTTACTGGTTCAATAACTAAATAATTGCCATCTGAATAAAGTATGGTATTTCCATTCAGCGAGGCGGCAGAGCTGGATTCTTTTATGTCCATTATTCTCCAAAATGACAATGGAGAGGACAGATAGGGTATTCAGTCTGAAGATACTAAGAAAAAATAACTATTTGAGGTATGAGAGCTGCTTTTAATATATGCATCTATATTACCATATACCATCCAAATACCAAAGCTATTACCATACAGAGAGAAGCCCTGCCTGCCTCTGTGAGAGAAGCTCTGCCTGGCTCTGTGAGAGAACCCTGTCTGACTCTGTGAGAGAACCCTGTCTGACTCTGTGAGAGAACCCTGTCTGGCTCTGTGAGAGAAGCCCTGGCTGGCTCTGAGAGAAGCCCTGCCTGGCTCTGTGAGAGAAGCCCTGCCTGGCTCTGTGAGAGAAGCCCTGCCTGGCTCTGTGAGAGAAGCCCTGCCTGGCTCTGTGAGAGAACCCTGCCTGGCTCTGTGAGAGAAGCCCTGCCTGGCTCTATGAGGGAAGCCCTGCCTGGCTCTGTGCGAGAAGCCCTGCCTGGCTCTGAGAGAAGCCCTGCCTGACTCTGAGAGAAGCCTTGCCTGGCTCCGTGAGAGAAGCTTTGACTGGCTCCGTGAGAGAAACTCTGCTAATGCCTCTGATCTGGCGGACTCACTAAACACAAATGCTTAGTTTGTAAATTACGTCTGAGTTTGCCCCTGGCTATCAATGAAAAATAACATTGTGCCATCTGGTTTGCTTAATATAAGGAATTTGAAATTATTTATAGCATATACTTTTACTTTTGATATTTAAGTATATTTAAAACCAAATACATTTTGACTTTAAATCAAGAAGTATTTTACTGGGTGACTTTCACTTTCACAGTTTTACACACTTTATATATACGCTGGGTGTACAAAACATTAGGAACACTTTCTTAATATTGAGTGCCACCCCCTTTTTGCCCTCAGAACAGCCTCAATTTCTTGAGTTACGGACTCTACAAGGTGTTGAAAGCGTTCCACACGGATGCTAGTCCATGTTGACTCCAATGCTTCCCACAGTTGTGTCAAGTTGGCTGGATGTCATTTGGGTGTTGGACCATTCTTGATACACACGGGAAACTGTTGATAATGAAAAACCAATCAGAGTTGCAGTTCTTGACACACTCAAACACTCCTGGCACCTTCTACCAAACCTCGTTCAAAGGCAATTACATTTGTCTTGTCCATTCACCCTCTGAATGGCATACACACAATCCATGTCTGAATTGTCTCAAGGCTTAAAAATCCTTCTTTATCTTGTCTCTTCCTCTTCATCTACACTGATTGAAGTGGATTTAACAAATTACATCAATAAGGGCTCCTAGCTTTCACCTGGACTCACCTGGTCAGTCTGTGTCATAGAAAGAGCAGATGTAAATAAAGGTTAAATAAAATACAATGGATCATTCAAATTTTTTGTACACTCGGTGTACTAATGTTTGGGAAAAAATCGGTACAGTTACATATCGGGATATCATTTTTGTTCTCATGGTTCAATCTGGTCACTCTGCATCAGACATGTTGAGAAATATGTTTGGAACATGGAAACACAATAAAATCACAATATTGAATCGAAAATGATATACAGTACCAGTCAAAAGTTTGTACACACATACTCATTCAAGGGTTTTTCTTTATTTTTTTAACTTAAAAAAACAAAACAATTTTCTACATTGCAATAGAGTGTGCAAAGCTGTCATCAAGGCAACGGGTGGCTACTTTGAAGAATCTGAATTATAAAATATATTTTGAATTGTTTAACACTTTTTTGGTTACGACATGATTCCATGTGTGTCGTTTCATAGTGTTGATGTCTTCACTAGTATTCTACAATGTAGAAAATAGTAAAAATAAAGAAAAACCATTGAATGAGTAGGTGTGTCCAAACTTTTGACTGGTCCTGTATAATCATGAACATCGCAATATATATTGTATTGGCACATAAGTATGGTGATAATATGGTATGGTGAGATCCCTCAGTATGGTGATAATATGGTATGGTGAGGTCTCTCAGTATGGTGATAATATGGTATGGTGAGGTCTCTCAGTATGGTGATAATATGGTATGGTGAGGTCTCTCAGTATGGTGATAATATGGTATGGTGAGGTCTCTCAGTATGGTGATAATATGGTATGGTGAGGTCTCTCAGTATGGTGATAATATGGTATGGTGATAATATGGTATGGTGATAATATGGTATGGTGATAATATGGTATGGTGAGGTCTCAGTATGGTGATAATATGGTATGGTGAGGTCTCTCAGTATGGTGATAATATGGTATGGTGATAATATGGTATGGTGATAATATGGTATGGTGATAATATGGTATGGTGAGGTCTCAGTATGGTGATAATATGGTATGGTGAGGTCTCTCAGTATGGTGATAATATGGTATGGTGAGGTCCCTCAGTATGGTGATAATATGGTATGGTGAGATACCTCAGTATGGTGATAATATGGTATGGTGAGGTCCCTCAGTATGGTGATAATATGGTATGGTGATAATATGGTATGTTGAGGTCCCTCAGTATGGTGATAATATGGTATGGTGATAATATGGTATGTTGAGGTCCCTCACTATGGTGATAATATGGTATGGTGAGGTCCCTCAGTATGGTGATAATATGGTATGGTGATAATATGGTATGTTGAGGTCCCTCACTATGGTGATAATATGGTATGGTGAGGTCCCTCAGTATGGTGATAATATGGTATGGTGATAATATGGTATGTTGAGGTCCCTCACTATGGTGATAATATGGTATGGTGAGGTCCCTCAGTATGGTGATAATATGGCATGGTGATAATATGGTATGGTGAGGTCCCTCACTATGGTGATAATATGGTATGGTGATGTCCCTGACTATGGTGATAATATGGCATGGTGATAATATGGTATGGTGAGGTCTCTCAGTATGGCAATAATATGGTATGGTGATAATATGGTATGGGTGATGATATGGCATGGTGAGGTCCCACAGTATGGTGATAATATGGTATGGTGATAATATGGTATGGTGAGGTCTCGTTGAGGACAGTGGTGTCTCTCTGTCACACATGAATGATATTTTAAATGAACAAAAATCGACCTGCAAGTTGTTCTTCCAACAAGAAAATTGGTTCACGAGTTTTGTCAAATACTGATGGATTCTACTAATAAAAGAATGGGCGACCTAACCAAAGAGGTCCAGGACCTGAAGAACAGTTCACAGTTCTCCCAGGGTCAGCTCGGTGAGTTGAAACAGGAGAACGGCAGTTCTCCCAGGTGATAGGCACAGGCCGATAATGGTCAAGTTCCTGAATTCAAGGACAAGGTAGCTGTTCTGGGAAGAGGCAAGAACTTGAGAGGAACGTATATCTTCCTCAACGAGGACTATCCCGAAGCTGTGCGCCAGAAGAGATCTGATCCCAGCCATGAAAGCTGCCAGAACACATTGGGCCATTGCTTACATCTGCTATGACAGGCTCATTGTACACCCTCCCTCCCAGAAGCCTGGAAGGGATGTGAGAGCCAAGCTTTTCTGTTTGTAGCTTCAACCCCGCAGCACACACCAACTGATTAATGGACGGCTGAATGTATATTTTTTATCTTGCTTTGTTTCCTCTTTTCAATATTATGTCTATCTCTGATAAGCTACCCAGGAAAGGGCTGAAAATAGCCCATATTAATATATGTAGCCTTAGAAATAAGGTTAATGAAATCAATAACTTGCTAGCATCAGATAACATTCATATATTAAACCATTTCTGAGACTCACTAAGATTATTTATTTTATGATACAGCAGTAACAATACAAGGATATAACATCTATAGAAGAGACAGCAAGGCACAACAAAGGCTAGTGTGAATGCTTCTGACAGTGTCAGAGGAAGGCCCTGAAAATTGTCAAAGATTCCAGTCACCCCAGTCATAGACTGTTCTCTCTGCTACCACATGGCAAGCCTAGGTCCAAGTCTAGGTCCAAAAGGCTTCTAAACAGCTTCTACCACCAAGCCATAAGACACCTCAACATCTAGTCAAATGGCTACCCAGACTTTTCACATTGCCTCCCCTCCCCTCCCCACACCACTGCCACTCTCTGTTGTCATCTAAGCATAGTCACTTTAATTAACTCTACCTACATGTACATTGCAAAACTAATTGCAAAAATGAATTGCAAAAATCACTGAAGCAGGAGTCATATCTCAGAGCAGCTTACAGATCATTGCACCTATACATAGCCCATCTGTAAATAGCCCATCCAACTACCTCATCCCCATATTGTTATTATTTTTTTGCTCCTTTTCACCCCAGTATCTCTACCTGCACATTCATCTTCCTCACGTCCATCACTCCAGCGTTTAATTGCTAATTTGCCACTACGGCCTATTTATTGCCTTACCTCCATAATCTTACTCCACTTGCACACACTGTATATAGACTTCTCTATTGTGTTATTGACTGTACGTTTGTTTATTCCATGTGTAACTCTGTGTTGTTGTTTGTGTCGCACTGCTTTGCTTTATCTTGGCCAGGTCGCAGTTGTAAATGAGACCTTGTTCTCAACTGGCTTACCTGGTTAAATAAAGGTGATATAAAAAACATTCTACCTCAACTAACCGGTGCCTCCGCACATTGACTCTGTACTGGCACCCCCTGTATATAGCCTCCACATTGACTCTGTGCCGGTGCCCCCTGTATATAGCCTCCACATTGACTCTGTGCCGGTGCCCCCTGTATATAGCCTCCACATTGACTCTGTACCGTAACACCCTGTATATAGCCTCCACATTGACTCTGTACCGGTACCCCCTGTATATAGCCTCCACATTGACTCTGTACCGTAACACCCTGTATATAGCCTCCACATTGACTCTGTGCCGGTGCCCCCTGTATATAGCCTCCACATTGACTCTGTACCGTAACACCCTGTATATAGCCTCCACATTGACTCTGTACCGGTACCCCCTGTATATAGCCTCCACATTGACTCTGTACCGGTACCCCCTGTATATAGCCTCCACATTGACTCTGTACCGGTACCCCCTGTATATAGCCTCCACATTGACTCTGTGCCGGTGCCCCCTGTATATAGCCTCCACATTGACTCTGTACCGTAACACCCTGTATATAGCCTCCACATTGACTCTGTACTGTAATACCCTGTATATAGCCTCCACATTGACTCTGTCCCGGTACCTCCTGTATATAGCCTCCACATTGACTCTGCACCGGTGCCCCCTGTATATGTACCTCCACATTGACTCTGTACCGGTACTCCCTGTATATAGCCTCCACATTGACTCTGTACTGGCACCCCCTGTATATAGCCTCCACATTGACTCTGTACCGGTACCCCCTGTATATAGCCTCCACATTGACTCTGTACTGGTACCTCCTGTATATAGCCTCCAAATTGACTCTGTACCGGTACCCCCTGTATATAGCATCCACATTGACTCTGTACCGTAACACCCTGTATATAGCCTCCACATTGACTCTGTACCGGCACCCCCTGTATATAGCCTACACATTGACTCGGTACCGGTATCCCCTGTATATAGCCTCCACATTGACTCTGTACCGGTGCCCCCTGTATATAGCCTCCACATTGACTTTGTACCGGTACCCCCTGTATATAGTCTCCACATTGACTCTGTACTGGCACCCCCTGTATATAGCCTCCACATTGACTCTGTACCGGTACCCCCTTTATATAGCTTCCACATTGACTCTGTACTGGTACCTCCTGTATATAGCCTCCAAATTGACTCTGTACCGGTACCCCCTGTATATAGCATCCACATTGACTCTGTACCGTAACACCCTGTATATAGCCTCCACATTGACTCTGTACCGGTACCCCCTGTATATAGCCTCCACATTGACTCTGTACTGGTACCTCCTGTATATAGCCTCCAAATTGACTCTGTACCGGTACCCCCTGTATATAGCATCCACATTGACTCTGTACCGTAACACCCTGTATATAGCCTCCACATTGACTCTGTACCGGCACCCCCTGTATATAGCCTCCACATTGACTCGGTACCGGTATCCCCTGTATATAGCCTCCACATTGACTCTGTACCGGCACCCCCTGTATATAGCGTCCACATTGACTCTGTACCAGCACCCCCCTGTATATAGCCTCCACATTGACTCTGTACCGTAATACCCTGTACATAGCCTCCACATTGACTCTGTACCAGCGCCCCCTGTATATAGCCTCCACATTGACTCTGTACCGGTACCCCCTGTATATAGTCTCCACATTGACTCTGTACCGTAATACCCTGTATTTAGCCTCACATTGACTCTGTACCGTAATACCCTGTATATAGCCTCCACATTGACTCTGTACCGTAATACCCTGTATTTAGCCTCCACATTGACTCTGTACCGTAATACCCTGTATATAGCCTCCACATTGACTCTGTACCGTAACACCCTGTATATAGCCTCCACATTGACTCTGTACCGTAATACCCTGTATTTAGCCTCCACATTGACTCTGTACCGTAATACCCTGTATATAGCCTCCACATTGACTCTGTACCGGCACCCCCTGTATATAGCCTCCACATTGACTCTGTACCGGTACCTCTGTATATAGCCTCCACATTGACTCTGTACCGGTACCCCCTGTATATAGCCTCCACATTGACTCTGTACCGGTACCCCCTGTATATAGTCTCCACATTGACTCTGTACCGGTACCCCCTGTATATAGCCTCCACGTTGACTCTGTACCGGTACCCCTGTATATAGCCTCCACATTGACTCTGTACCTTTACCCCTGTATATAGCCTCCACATTGACTCTGTACCGTAACACCCTGTATATAGCCTCCACATTGACTCTGTACCGTAACACCCTGTATATAGCCTCCACATTGACTCTGTACCGTAACACCCTGTATATAGCCTCCACATTGACTCTGTATCGTAACACCCTGCATATAGCCTCCACATTGACTCTTTACCGTAATACCCTGTATATAGTCTCCACATCGACTCTGTACCGTAATACCCTGTATATAGCTTCCACATTGACTCTGTACCGTAATACCCTGTATATAGCCTCCACATTGACTCTGTACCGTAATACCCTGTATATAACCTCCACATTGACTCTGTACCGTAATACCCTGTATATAGCCTCCACACACCCCTGTATATATTGTTATTTTTTACTGCTCCTCTTTAATTACTTGTTACTTTTATTTCTTATTCTTGTCTGTATTGTTTTAAACTGCACTGTCGTTTAGAAGCTTGTAAGTAAGCATTTCACTGTAAGGTGTACACCTGTTGTATTCGGCGCATGTCACTAATACAATTAGATTTGATTTGAAATGTTTATGGGCGAGGTGTTGGTGTATGTATTCAGAGCCATATCCCTGTAATGCTTAGAGAAGATCTTATGTCAAGTGTTATTGAAGTGTTGTGGTTGCAGGTTCACCTGGCACATCTAAAGCCTTTTATTGTGGGGTGTTGCTATAGGCCACCAGGTGCTAACAGTCAGTACCTAAATAATACATGTGAAATGCTTGATAGTGTATGTGATGTGAACAGAGACGTCTACTTTCTTGGGGATCTGAATATTGACTGGTTTTCATCAAGTTGTCCACTCAAGAGGAAGCTTCTCACTGTAACCAATGCCTGTAATCTGGTTCAGATTATTAATCAACCCGCCAGGGTGTTTACAAACACTACAGGATAAGATCAATCACATGTATCGGTCATATTTTTACTAATAGTGTAGAACTTTGTTCTGTAGCTGTATTCGTACCCATTGGATGCAGTGATCACAATATAGTGGCTATATCCAGGAAAGCCAAAGTTCCAAAAACTGGGCCTAAAATAATGTATAAGAGATCATACAAAATATTTAGCTGTGACTCTTATGGCGATAATGTTAAAAATATTTGTTCGCCTGATGTGATTAATAAGGACCATCCAGACGCTGCACTTGATTAATTTATGAAATTGAAAAAAAGTGGCCTTTACTGGTTCTAACAGCAGACCTATCAGCTTGCTGACAACTCTTAGAAAATTGTTGGAAAAATGGTGTTTGACCAAATACAAAGCTATTTCTCTGTAAACAAATTAAAACAGACTTTCAGCATGCTTATAGAGAAGGGCACTCAACATGTACTGCACTGACACAAATGACTGATGATTGGTTGAAAGAAATTGATAAGAAGATTGTGGGAACTGTACTGTTAGATTTCAGTGCAGCATTTGATATTATTGACCATAACCTGTTGTTGAAAAAACATATGTGTAATGGCTTTTTAACCTCAGCTCTGAATCCAAGATATGGCTGGCTAGCTGGCTGGCTGGCTGGCTGTCTAATAAAACTCAGAGTTTTCTTTAACCTCTTGAACCTCTGGGGGCAGTATTTCATTTTTGGATGAAAAACGTTCCCGTTTTAAACAAGATATTTTGTCACGAAAAGGTGCTCGACTATGCATATAATTGACAGCTTTGGAAAGAAAACACTCTGACGTTTCCAAAACTGCAAAGATATTGTCTGTGAGTGCCACAGAACTAATGCTACAGGCGAAACCAAGATGAAATTTCAGACAGGAAGTGAGCCAGATTTTGAATGCGCTTTGTTCCAATGTCTCCTTATATGGCTGTGAATGCGCAAGGAATGAGCCTACACTTTCTGTCGTTTCCCCAAGGTGTCTGCAGCATTGTGACGTATTTGTAGGCATATCATTGGAAAATTGACCATAAGAGACTAACTACATTTACCAGGTGTCCGCTCGGTGTCCTCCGTCGAAACTATTGCGTAATCTCCAGGTGCGTACATTTTTCAATTTGGTTCAGAGGAGAAACCAAACTGCCTCGAGTGATTTATCATCGAATAGATATGTGAAAACACCTTGAGGATTGATTCTAAACAACGTTTGCCATGTTTCTGTCGATATTATGGAGTTAATTTTGAAAAAAGTTTGCCGTTGTAATGACTGAATTTTCGGGTTTTTTTCTCAGCCAAACGTGATGAACAAAACGGAGCGATTTCTCCTACACAAATAATCTTTTTGGAAAAACTGAACATTTGCTATCTAACTGAGAGTCTCCTCATTGAAAACATCCGAAGTTCTTCAAAGGTAAATTATTTTATTTGAATGCTTTTCTTGTTTTTGTGAAAATGTTGCCTGCTGAATGCTAGGCTTAATGCTATGCTAGCTATCAATACTCTTACACAAATGCTTGTGTAGCTATGGTTGAAAAGCATTTTTTGAAAATCTGAGATGACAGTGTTGTTAACAAAAGGCTAAGCTTGTGAGCTAATATATTTATTTCATTTCATTTGCGATTTTCATGAATAGTTAATGGAAGCTTCTCTAATGTTAACCAGGTAAAGTGTGGTGTACTGCAGGGCAGCCGCCTTGGCCCTCTACTTTTCTAAATTTTTACAGTCCCCAAACCCAGAACAAATTCAAGGAAGAGTACAGTATTATATAGAGCGCTTATTGCATGGAACTTCCTTCCATCTCATATTGCCAAAATAAACAACAAGCAGATAAAGCAACACCTCACGGCACAATGCCTCTCCTCTATTTGACCCATATAGTTTGTGTGTATGTATTGATATGTAGGCTACATGTGCCTTTCATTTTTTTGTTTAGTTCTGTCCTTGAGCTGTTCTTTTCTATTAATGTTATGTATTATTTCATGTTCTGTGTAGACCCCAGGAAGAGTAGCTTCTGCTTTTTGCAACAGCTAATGGGATCCTAGTAAAATACCAAATAACCTCATTCTCTCCCAACCTCCCCTCCTCATTCTCTCTCTCTCTCCCTCCCTTCCTGCCTTGGCCTCCTCAACCTCTGCCATATCGTGGATTCAAAGCTATCTATCTAATAGAACTCAAAGAGTTTTCTTTAATGGAAGCTTCTCTAATGTCATGTAAAGTGTGGTGTACCACAGGGCAGCTCTCTAGGCCCTCTACTCTTTTCCATTTTTACCAATGACCTGCCACTGGTATTAAACACAGCATGTGTGTTACGGTTTTCTTCCGTCGAAGGAGAGGCGAACCAAAATGCAGCGTGGTTATTATTCATGGTTCTTTAATAAAGAAACTATACATGAAATATACTAACAAAACAATAAACGTGAGAAAACCTAAACAGCCTATCTGGTGACAACAAACACAGAGACAGGAACAATCACCCACGAAACACTCAAAGAATATGGCTGCCTAAATATGGTTCCCAGTCAGAGACAACGATAAACACCTGCCTCTGATTGAGAACCACTTCAGGCAACCATAGACTTTCCTAGATAACCCCACTCTACCACAATCCCAATACCTACAAAAAAAACCAAGACAAAAGACACCACATAATTAACCCATGTCACACCCTGGCCTGACCAAAATAATAAAGAAAACACAAAATACTAAGACCAAGGCGTGACAATGTATGTATGATGATGATTCAAACATATACGCGTCAGCAACCACAACTAATTGTCACGCTCTGACCATAGAAAGCGGTTTATTCTCTATGTTGGTTGGGGCGTGATAGTGACTAGGGTGGGTCATCTAGGGGAATTGTATTTCTATGTTGGCCTGATACGGTTCCCAATCAGAGGCAGCTGTTCATCGTTGTCTCTGATTGGGGATCATATTTAGGTTGCCATTTCCCCATTGGTATTTGTGGGCTCTTGTCTACATTTAGTTGCCTGAGTGCACACCAGTAGCTTCACGTTTCGTTTGTGCTTTATTGTTTTGGTGAGTTTCAGTTTATTAAAATATGTGCAACTCTACTCATGCTGCGCCTTGGTCTACTCATTACGACGATCGTGACACTAATGAAGTCACTGAAACCCTTAACAAAGAGTTGCAGTCTGTTTTGGAATGGGTGGCCAGTAATAAACTGGTCCTGAACATCTCTAAAACTAAGAGTATTGTATTTGATACAAATCATTCCTTAAATTCTAGACCTCAGCTGAATCTGGTAA
This sequence comes from Oncorhynchus mykiss, assembly GCF_013265735.2. Lineage (NCBI taxonomy): Eukaryota > Metazoa > Chordata > Actinopteri > Salmoniformes > Salmonidae > Oncorhynchus > Oncorhynchus mykiss. The sequence goes on along the minus strand of NC_048579.1, from coordinate 792,802 downwards.
TTAATGGTCTGGCTGTTGAACAAGTTCAGGCGACTAAATTACTTGGCGTTACCTTGGATTGTAAACTGTCATGGTCAAAACATAGATTCAATGGTTGTAAAGATGGGTAGAGGTCTGTCTGTAATAAAGAGATGCTCTGCTTTTTTGACACCACACTCCAAAAAGTTTTGCAGGCTCTAGTTTTGTCTAATCTTGATTATTGTCCAGTCATGGGGTCCAGTGATGCAAGGAAAGACCTAGTTAAGCTGCAGCTGGCCCAGAACAGAGCGGCACGTTCTGGTCTTCATTGTAATCAGAGGGCTGATATAAATACTATACATGCCAGTCTCTCTTGGCTAAGAGTTGAGGAGAGACTGACTGCATCACTTCTTCTTTTTATAAGAAACATTACTTGTTACGGTGCGTGAATGAGGACCCAAAAGCGAATTAACTTAAACAGAGCTTCTTTAATTACCAAACATAGGTAGGCTCAGACGGACCGGCAGATTCCGACAGGACAAGACAAGGTTACAGCAAACATGACGACAGTCTGGTTCAGGCATGAAACACAACAAACAAGAATCCGACAAGGACAGGAACAAAAACAGAGAGAGATATAGGGACCTAATCAGAGGGAAAAAAGGGAACAGGTGGGAAACGGGGTGAATGGGTAGTTAGGAGGAGACAAGGAACAGCTGGGGGGAAGCGGGGGAGAAAAGGTAACCTAAGACGACCAGCAGAGGGAGACAGGGTGAAAGGAAAGGACAGAGACAAGACACAACATGACAGTACATGACAGTACCCCCCCACTCACCGAGCGCCTCCTGGCGCACTCGAGGAGGAAACCTGGCGGCAACGGAGGAAATCCTCGATCAGCGCACGGTCTAGCACGTCCCGAGAGGGAACCCAACTCCTCTCCTCAGGACCGTACCCCTCCCAATCTACGAGGTACTGGTGACCACGGCCCCGAGGACGCATGTCCAAAATTCTACGGACCCTGTAGATGGGTGCGCCCTCGACAAGGATGGGGGGGGGGGGGGGGAAGACGAGCGGGGGTGCGAAGTACGGGCTTGATGCAGGAGACATGGAAGACCGGGTGGACGCGACGAAGGTATCGCGGAAGAAGAAGTCGAACTGCGACAGGATTAATGACCCGAGAAATACGGAACGGACCAATGAACCGCGGGGTCAACTTGCGAGAAGCCGTCTTAAGGGGAAGGTTCTGAGTGGAGAGCCAAACTCTCTGACCGCGACAATATCTAGGACTCTTAGTTCTACGCTTATTAGCAGCCCTCACAGTCTGCGTCCTATAACGGCAAAGTGCAGACCTGACCCTCTTCCAGGTGCGCTCGCAACGTTGGACAAAAGCCTGAGCGGAGGGGACGCTGGACTCTGCGAACTGAGATGAGAACAGCGGAGGCTGGTACCCGAGGCTACTCTGAAAAGGAGATAGCCCGGTCGCAGACGAAGGAAGCGAGTTGTGGGCGTATTCTGCCCAGGGGAGCTGTTCTGACCAAGACGCAGGGTTACGAAAAGAAAGACTGCGTAAGATGCGACCAATAGTCTGATTGGCCCGTTCTGCTTGACCGTTAGACTGGGGGTGAAAGCCGGAAGAGAGACTGACGGAAGCCCCAATCAAACGGCAAAACTCCCTCCAAAATTGAGACGTGAATTGCGGACCTCTGTCCGAAACGACGTCTGACGGAAGGCCATGAATTCTGAAAACATTCTCGATGATGATTTGTGCCGTCTCTTTAGCAGAAGGAAGCTTAGCAAGGGGAATGAAATGAGCCGCCTTAGAGAACCTATCGACAACCGTAAGAATAACAGTCTTCCCCGCTGACGAAGGCAGTCCGGTGACAAAATCTAAGGCGATGTGAGACCACGGTCGAGAGGGAATAGGAAGCGGCCTGAGACGGCCGGCAGGAGGAGAGTTACCGGACTTAGTCTGCGCGCAGACCGAACAAGCAGCCACGAAACGACGCGTGTCATGCTCCCGGGTGGGCCACCAAAAACGCTGGCGAATGGAAGCAAGCGTACCCCGAACGCCAGGGTGGCCGGCTAACTTGGCAGAGTGAGCCCACTGAAGAACGGCCAGACGAGTAGGAACGGGAACGAAAAGAAGGTTCCTAGGACAAGCGCGCGGCGACGGAGTGTGAGTGAGCGCTTGTTTTACCTGCCTCTCAATTCCCCAGACAGTCAACCCGACAACACGCCCCTCAGGGAGAATCCCCTCGGGGTCAGTGGAGGCTACTGAAGAACTGAAGAGACGAGACAAAGCATCAGGCTTGGTGTTCTTAGAGCCCGGACGATAAGAAATCACGAACTCGAAACGAGCGAAAAACAGCGCCCAACGCGCCTGACGCGCATTAAGTCGTTTGGCAGAACGGATGTACTCAAGGTTCCTATGGTCAGTCCAAACGACAAAAGGAACGGTCGCCCCCTCCAACCACTGTCGCCATTCGCCTAGGGCTAACCGGATGGCGAGCAGTTCGCGGTTTCCCACATCATAGTTACGTTCCGACGGGGACAGGCGATGAGAAAAATACGCGCATGGGTGGACCTTGTCGTCAGAGAGGGAGCGCTGAGAAAGAATGGCTCCCACGCCCACCTCTGACGCGTCAACCTCGACAACGAACTGTCTAGAGACGTCAGGTGTAACAAGGATAGGAGCGGATGTAAAACGATTCTTGAGGAGATCAAAAGCTCCCTGGGCGGAAACGGACCACTTAAAGCACGTCTTGACAGAAGTAAGGGCTGTGAGAGGAGCTGCCACCTGACCGAAATTACGGATGAAACGACGATAGAAGTTCGCGAAGCCGAGAAAGCGCTGCAGCTCGACGCGTGACTTAGGGGCGGGCCAATCAATGACAGCTTGGACCTTAGCGGGATCCATCTTAATGCCTTCAGCGGAAATAACAGAACCGAGAAATGTGACGGAGGAGGCATGAAAAGTGCACTTCTCAGCCTTCACAAAAAGACAATTCTCTAAAAGGCGCTGGAGGACACGTCGAACGTGCTGAAGATGAATCTGGAGTGACGGTGAAAAAATCAGGATATCGTCAAGGTAAACGAAAACAAAGATGTTCAGCATGTCTCTCAGGACATCATTGACTAATGCCTGAAAGACAGCTGGAGCGTTAGCGAGGCCGAAAGGAAGAACCCGGTATTCAAAGTGCCCTAACGGAGTGTTAAACGCCGTCTTCCACTCGTCCCCCTCCCTGATGCGCACGAGATGGTAAGCGTTACGAAGGTCCAACTTAGTGAAAAACCTGGCTCCCTGCAGGATCTCGAAGGCTGAGGACATAAGAGGAAGCGGATAACGATTCTTAACTGTTATGTCATTCAGCCCTCGATAATCTATGCAGGGGCGCAGAGACCCGTCCTTCTTCTTGACAAAAAAAAACCCCGCTCCGGCGGGAGAGGAGGAGGGGACTATGGTACCGGCGTCAAGAGCTACAGACAAATAATCCTCGAGAGCCTTACGTTCGGGAGCCGACAGAGAGTATAGTCTACCCCGGGGGGGAGTGGTTCCCGGAAGGAGATCAATACTACAATCATACGACCGGTGTGGAGGAAGAGAGGTGGCCCTGGACCGACTGAACACCGTGCGCAGATCGTGATATTCCTCCGGCACCCCTGTCAAATCACCAGGCTCCTCCTGTGAAGAAGAGACAGAGGAAACAGGAGGGATAGCAGACATTAAACATTTCACATGACAAGAGACGTTCCAGGAGAGGATAGAATTACTAGACCAATTAATGGAAGGATTATGACAAACTAGCCAGGGATGGCCCAAAACAACAGGTGTAAAAGGTGAACGAAAAATCAAAAAAGAAATGGTTTCGCTATGATTACCAGAAACAGTGAGGGTTAAAGGTAGCGTCTCACGCTGAATCCTGGGGAGAGGACTACCATCCAGGGCGAACAAGGCCGTGGGCTCCTTTAACTGTCTGAGAGGAATGTCATGTTCCCGAGCCCAGGTCTCGTCCATAAAACAGCCCTCCGCCCCAGAGTCTATTAAGGCACTGCAGGAAGCTGACGAACCGGTCCAGCGTAGATGGACCGACAAGGTAGTGCAGGATCTTGAAGGAGAGACAGGAGTAGTAGCGCTCACCAGTAGCCCTCCGCTTACTGACGAGCTCTGGCCTTTTACTGGACATGAAGTGACAAAATGACCAGCGGAACCGCAATAGAGACAGAGGCGGTTGGTGATTCTCCGTTCCCTCTCCTTAGTCGAGATGCGGATACCTCCCAGCTGCATGGGCTCAGCACCCGAGCCGGCAGAGGAAGATGGTAGTGATGCGGAGAGGGGGGCGACGGAGAGCGCGAGCTCCTTTCCACGAGCTCGGTGACGAAGATCAACCCGTCGCTCAATGCGAATAGCGAGTTCAATCAAGGAATCCACGCTGGAAGGAACCTCCCGGGAGAGAATCTCATCCTTTACCTCTGCGCGGAGACCCTCCAGAAGACGAGCGAGCAAGGCCGGCTCGTTCCAGCCACTGGAGACAGCAAGAGTGCGAAACTCAATAGAGTAGTCTGTTATGGATCGATTGCCTTGACATAGGGAAGACAGGGCCCTGGAAGCCTCCTCCCCAAAAACAGATCGATCAAAAACCCGTATCATCTCCTCCTTAAAGTCCTGATACTGGTTAGTACACTCAGCCCTTGCCTCCCAGATTGCCGTGCCCCACTCACGAGCCCGTCCAATAAGGAGAGATATGACGTAGGCGACACGAGCAGTGCTCCTGGAGTAAGTGTTGGGCTGGAGAGAAAACACAATATCACACTGGGTGAGGAACGAGCGGCATTCAGTGGGCTCCCCAGAGTAACACGGCGGGTTATTGATTCTGGGCTCCGGAGATTCGAAAGCCCTGGAAGTGGCCGGTGGATCGAGGCGGAGATGGTGAACCTGTTCTGTGAGGTTGGAGACTTGGGTGGCCAGGGTCTCAACGGCATGTCGAGCAGCAGACACTTCCTGCTCGTGTCTGCCTAGCATCGCTCCCTGGATCCCGACGGCTGAGTGGAGAGGATCCGAAGTCGCTGGGTCCATTCTTGGTCGGATTCTTCTGTTACGGTGCGTGAATGAGGACCCAAAAGCGAATTAACTTAAACAGAGCTTCTTTAATTACCAAACATAGGTAGGCTCAGACGGACCGGCAGATTCCGACAGGACAAGACAAGGTTACAGCAAACATGACGACAGTCTGGTTCAGGCATGAAACACAACAAACAAGAATCCGACAAGGACAGGAACAAAAACAGAGAGAGATATAGGGACCTAATCAGAGGGAAAAAAGGGAACAGGTGGGAAACGGGGTGAATGGGTAGTTAGGAGGAGACAAGGAACAGCTGGGGGGAAGCGGGGGAGAAAAGGTAACCTAAGACGACCAGCAGAGGGAGACAGGGTGAAAGGAAAGGACAGAGACAAGACACAACATGACAGTACATGACATTACTATGTTAAATCCCAAATTGTTTGCATAATCAACTTACACACAGTTCTAAGACACACACTTATCCCACCAGACATGCCACCAGGGGTATTTTCACAGTCCCCAATTCCAGAACAAATTCAAGAACGTGTACAGTATTATATAGAGCCTTTATTGCATGGATCTCTGTTCCATCTCATATTGCTCAAATAAACAGCAAACCTGGTTTCAAAAAGCAGATAAAGCAACACCTCACAGCACAACACCTCTCCCATAATGGACCTAGATAGTTTGTGTGTATGCATTGATATGTAGGCTACGTGTGCCTTTAAAAAAAATGTATGTAGTTCTGTCCTTGAGCTGTTCTTGTCTATAGATGTTCTGTATTATGTTTCATGTTTTGTGTGGACACCAGGAAGAGTAGCTGCTAATTATGCAACAGCTAATGGGGATCCTAATAAAATACCAAATACCTTTCTCTCCCCCCCTCCAAAAAATATTCAGGCCCCTCATTATGGTGTAACGGTTTTCTTCATCTGAAGGAGAGGCGGACCAAAAAGCAGCATGGTTATATTGATTCATGTTTAATAAAAACCGATAAACACGAACACTACAAAACAATAAATGTGGAAAACCAAAAACAGCCCTATCTGGTGCAAAACACAGAGACAGGAACAATCACCCACAAACACCCAGTGAAACCCAGGCTACCTAAGTATGATTCTCAATCAGAGACAACTAATGACACCTGCCAAAACATAGAAATACCCAAATCATAGAAAAACGAACAGACTGCCCACCCAACTCACGCCCTGACCATACTAAATAAATACAAAACAAAGGAAATAAAGGTCAGAACGTGACATATGGTGATAACAATAACTACTGCAATACACACCTTTTCTATTCATATACTGTCTATACACACCATCCTATATAGCTACTGTCTATACACACCATCCTATTATAACTACTGTCTATACACACTATCCTATATAGCTACTGTCTATACACACCATCCTATATAACTACTGTCTATACACCCTATCCTATACAACTACTGTCTATACACCCTATCCTATTTAACTACTGTCTATACACACTATCCTATTTAACTACTGTCTATACACACTAATCTATATAACTACTGTCTATACTGTCTATTCACACCATCCTATATAACTACTGTCTGTACACACCATCCTATAAAACTACTGTCCATACTGTCTATACACACCATCCTATATAACTACTGTCTAAACACACCATCCTATATAACTACTGTCTTTACACACTATCCTATATAACTACTGTCTATACACACTATCCTATATAACTACTGTCTATACACACTATCCTATATAACTACTGTACATACTGTCTATACACACTATCCTATATAACTACTGTCTATACACACCATCCTATATAGCTACTGTCTATACTGTCTATACACACTATCCCAAATAACTACTGTCTATACTGTCTATACTCACCATCCTATATAACTACTGTCTATACACACTATCCTATATAACTACTGTCTATACTCACCATCCTATATAACTACTGTCTATACTCACCATCCTATATAACTACTGTCTATACTCACCATCCTATATAACTACTGTCTATACACACTATCCTATATAACTACTGTCTATACACACCATCCTATATAACTACTGTCTATACTGTCTATACACACTATCCCAAATAACTACTGTCTATACTGTCTATACTCACCATCCTATATAACTAATGTCTATACACACTATCCTATATAACTACTGTCTATACTCACCATCCTATATAACTACTGTCTATACTCACCATCCTATATAACTACTGTCTATATACACCATCCTCTATAACTACTGTCTATACTGTCTATACACACTATCCCAAATAACTACTGTCTATACTGTCTATACCCACCATCCTGTATAACTACTGTCTATACTCACCATCCTATATAACTACTGTCTATACACACTATCCTATATAACTACTGTCTATACTCAACATCCTATATAACTACTGTCTATACACACTATCCCAAATAACTACTGTATATACTGTCTATACCCACCATCCTGTATAACTACTGTCTATACACACCATCCTATATAACTACTGTCTATACTCACCATCCTATATAACTACTGTCTATACACACTATCCTATATAACTACTGTCTATACTCACCATCCTATATAACTACTGTCTATACACACCATCCTATATAACTACTGTCTATACTGTCTATTCACACTATCCTATATAACTACTGTCTATACACACCATCCTATATAACTACTGTCTATACTCACCATCCTATATAACTACTGTCTATACTGTCTATACACACCATCCTATATAACTACTGTCTATACACACTATCCTATATAACTACTGTCTATACTGTCTATACTCACCATCCTATATAACTACTGTCTATACACAGTATCCTTTATAACTACTGTCTATTCACACTATCCTATATAACTACTGTCTATACACACCATCCTATATAACTACTGTCTATACACACCATCCTATATAACTACTGTCTATACACACTATCCTATATAACTACTGTCTATACTGTCTATACCCACCATCCTGTATAACTACTGTCTATACTCACCATCCTATATAACTACTGTCTATACACACTATCCTATATAACTACTGTCTATACTCACCATCCTATATAACTACTGTCTATACTCACCATCCTATATAACTACTGTCTATACTCACCATCCTATATAACTACTGTCTATACACACTATCCTATATAACTACTGTCTATACACACCATCCTATATAACTACTGTCTATACTGTCTATACACACTATCCCAAATAACTACTGTCTATACTGTCTATACTCACCATCCTATATAACTACTGTCTATACTGTCTATACACACTATCCCAAATAACTACTGTCTATACTGTCTATACTCACCATCCTATATAACTACCGTCTATACACACTATCCTATATAACTACTGTCTATACTCACCATCCTATATAACTACTGTCTATACACACTATCCTATATAACTACTGTCTATACTCACCATCCTATATAACTAATGTCTATACACACTATCCTATATAACTACTGTCTATACTCACCATCCTATATAACTACTGTCTATACTCACCATCCTATATAACTACTGTCTATACACACTATCCTATATAACTACTGTCTATACTCACCATCCTATATAACTACTGTCTATACACACTATCCTATATAACTACTGTCTATACTCACCATCCTATATAACTAATGTCTATACACACTATCCTATATAACTACTGTCTATACTCACCATCCTATATAACTACCGTCTATACACACTATCCTATATAACTAATGTCTATACACACTATCCTATATAACTACTGTCTATACTCACCATCCTATATAACTACTGTCTATACTCACCATCCTATATAACTACTGTCTATATACACCATCCTCTATAACTACTGTCTATACTGTCTATACACACTATCCCAAATAACTACTGTCTATACTGTCTATACCCACCATCCTGTATAACTACTGTCTATACTCACCATCCTATATAACTACTGTCTATACTCACCATCCTATATAACTACTGTCTATACACACTATCCTATATAACTACTGTCTATACTCACCATCCTATATAACTACTGTCTATACACACCATCCTATATAACTACTGTCTATACTGTCTATTCACACTATCCTATATAACTACTGTCTATACACACCATCCTATATAACTACTGTCTATACTCACCATCCTATATAACTACTGTCTATACTGTCTATACACACCATCCTATATAACTACTGTCTATACACACTATCCTATATAACTACTGTCTATACTGTCTATACTCACCATCCTATATAACTACTGTCTATACACAGTATCCTTTATAACTACTGTCTATTCACACTATCCTATATAACTACTGTCTATACACACCATCCTATATAACTACTGTCTATACACACCATCCTATATAACTACTGTCTATACACACTATCCTATATAACTACTGTCTATACTGTCTATACCCACCATCCTGTATAACTACTGTCTATACTCACCATCCTATATAACTACTGTCTATACACACTATCCTATATAACTACTGTCTATACTCACCATCCTATATAACTACTGTCTATACTCACCATCCTATATAACTACTGTCTATACTCACCATCCTATATAACTACTGTCTATACACACTATCCTATATAACTACTGTCTATACACACCATCCTATATAACTACTGTCTATACTGTCTATACACACTATCCCAAATAACTACTGTCTATACTGTCTATACTCACCATCCTATATAACTAATGTCTATACACACTATCCTATATAACTACTGTCTATACTCACCATCCTATATAACTACTGTCTATACTCACCATCCTATATAACTACTGTCTATATACACCATCCTCTATAACTACTGTCTATACTGTCTATACACACTATCCCAAATAACTACTGTCTATACTGTCTATACCCACCATCCTGTATAACTACTGTCTATACTCACCATCCTATATAACTACTGTCTATACACACTATCCTATATAACTACTGTCTATACTCAACATCCTATATAACTACTGTCTATACACACTATCCCAAATAACTACTGTATATACTGTCTATACCCACCATCCTGTATAACTACTGTCTATACACACCATCCTATATAACTACTGTCTATACTCACCATCCTATATAACTACTGTCTATACACACTATCCTATATAACTACTGTCTATACTCACCATCCTATATAACTACTGTCTATACACACCATCCTATATAACTACTGTCTATACTGTCTATTCACACTATCCTATATAACTACTGTCTATACACACCATCCTATATAACTACTGTCTATACTCACCATCCTATATAACTACTGTCTATACTGTCTATACACACCATCCTATATAACTACTGTCTATACACACTATCCTATATAACTACTGTCTATACTGTCTATACTCACCATCCTATATAACTACTGTCTATACACAGTATCCTTTATAACTACTGTCTATTCACACTATCCTATATAACTACTGTCTATACACACCATCCTATATAACTACTGTCTATACACACCATCCTATATAACTACTGTCTATACACACTATCCTATATAACTACTGTCTATACTGTCTATACCCACCATCCTGTATAACTACTGTCTATACTCACCATCCTATATAACTACTGTCTATACACACTATCCTATATAACTACTGTCTATACTCACCATCCTATATAACTACTGTCTATACTCACCATCCTATATAACTACTGTCTATACTCACCATCCTATATAACTACTGTCTATACACACTATCCTATATAACTACTGTCTATACACACCATCCTATATAACTACTGTCTATACTGTCTATACACACTATCCCAAATAACTACTGTCTATACTGTCTATACTCACCATCCTATATAACTACTGTCTATACTGTCTATACACACTATCCCAAATAACTACTGTCTATACTGTCTATACTCACCATCCTATATAACTACCGTCTATACACACTATCCTATATAACTACTGTCTATACTCACCATCCTATATAACTACTGTCTATACACACTATCCTATATAACTACTGTCTATACTCACCATCCTATATAACTAATGTCTATACACACTATCCTATATAACTACTGTCTATACTCACCATCCTATATAACTACTGTCTATACTCACCATCCTATATAACTACTGTCTATATACACCATCCTCTATAACTACTGTCTATACTGTCTATACACACTATCCCAAAGAACTACTGTCTATACTGTCTATACCCACCATCCTGTATAACTACTGTCTATACTCACCATCCTATATAACTACTGTCTATACTCACCATCCTATATAACTACTGTCTATACACAATATCCTATATAACTACTGTCTATACTCACCATCCTATATAACTACTGTCTATACACACCATCCTATATAACTACTGTCTATACTGTCTATTCACACTATCCTATATAACTACTGTCTATACACACCATCCTATATAACTACTGTCTATACTCACCATCCTATATAACTACTGTCTGTACTGTCTATACACACCATCCTATATAACTACTGTCTATACACACTATCCTATATAACTACTGTCTATACTGTCTATACTCACCATCCTATATAACTACTGTCTATACACAGTATCCTTTATAACTACTGTCTATTCACACTATCCTATATAACTACTGTCTATACACACCATCCTATATAACTACTGTCTATACACACCATCCTATATAACTACTGTCTATACACACTATCCTATATAACTACTGTCTATACTGTCTATACCCACCATCCTGTATAACTACTGTCTATACTCACCATCCTATATAACTACTGTCTATACACACTATCCTATATAACTACTGTCTATACTCACCATCCTATATAACTACTGTCTATACTCACCATCCTATATAACTACTGTCTATACTCACCATCCTATATAACTACTGTCTATACACACTATCCTATATAACTACTGTCTATACACACCATCCTATATAACTACTGTCTATACTGTCTATACACACTATCCCAAATAACTACTGTCTATACTGTCTATACTCACCATCCTATATAACTACTGTCTATACTGTCTATACACACTATCCCAAATAACTACTGTCTATACTGTCTATACTCACCATCCTATATAACTACCGTCTATACACACTATCCTATATAACTACTGTCTATACTCACCATCCTATATAACTACTGTCTATACACACTATCCTATATAACTACTGTCTATACTCACCATCCTATATAACTAATGTCTATACACACTATCCTATATAACTACTGTCTATACTCACCATCCTATATAACTACCGTCTATACACACTATCCTATATAACTAATGTCTATACACACTATCCTATATAACTACTGTCTATACTCACCATCCTATATAACTACTGTCTATACTCACCATCCTATATAACTACTGTCTATATACACCATCCTCTATAACTACTGTCTATACTGTCTATACACACTATCCCAAATAACTACTGTCTATACTGTCTATACCCACCATCCTGTATAACTACTGTCTATACTCACCATCCTATATAACTACTGTCTATACTCACCATCCTATATAACTACTGTCTATACACACTATCCTATATACTTACTGTCTATACTCACCATCCTATATAACTACTGTCTATACACACCATCCTATATAACTACTGTCTATACTGTCTATTCACACTATCCTATATAACTACTGTCTATACACACCATCCTATATAACTACTGTCTATACTCACCATCCTATATAACTACTGTCTATACTGTCTATACACACCATCCTATATAACTACTGTCTATACACACTATCCTATATAACTACTGTCTATACTGTCTATACTCACCATCCTATATAACTACTGTCTATACACAGTATCCTTTATAACTACTGTCTATTCACACTATCCTATATAACTACTGTCTATACACACCATCCTATATAACTACTGTCTATACACACCATCCTATATAACTACTGTCTATACACACTATCCTATATAACTACTGTCTATACTGTCTATACCCACCATCCTGTATAACTACTGTCTATACTCACCATCCTATATAACTACTGTCTATACACACTATCCTATATAACTACTGTCTATTCTCACCATCCTATATAACTACTGTCTATACTCACCATCCTATATAACTACTGTCTATACTCACCATCCTATATAACTACTGTCTATACACACTATCCTATATAACTACTGTCTATACACACCATCCTATATAACTACTGTCTATACTGTCTATACACACTATCCCAAATAACTACTGTCTATACTGTCTATACTCACCATCCTATATAACTACTGTCTATACTGTCTATACACACTATCCCAAATAACTACTGTCTATACTGTCTATACTCACCATCCTATATAACTACCGTCTATACACACTATCCTATATAACTACTGTCTATACTCACCATCCTATATAACTACTGTCTATACACACTATCCTATATAACTACTGTCTATACTCACCATCCTATATAACTAATGTCTATACACACTATCCTATATAACTACTGTCTATACTCACCATCCTATATAACTACTGTCTATACTCACCATCCTATATAACTACTGTCTATATACACCATCCTCTATAACTACTGTCTATACTGTCTATACACACTATCCCAAATAACTACTGTCTATACTGTCTATACCCACCATCCTGTATAACTACTGTCTATACTCACCATCCTATATAACTACTGTCTCTACACACTATCCTATATAACTACTGGCTATACTCACCATCCTATATAACTACTGTCTATACACACTATCCCAAATAACTACTGTATATACTGTCTATACCCACCATCCTGTATAACTACTGTCTATACACACCATCCTATATAACTACTGTCTATACTCACCATCCTATATAACTACTGTCTATACACACTATCCTATATAACTACTGTCTATACTCACCATCCTATATAACTACTGTCTATACACACCATCCTATATAACTACTGTCTATACTGTCTATTCACACTATCCTATATAACTACTGTCTATACACACCATCCTATATAACTACTGTCTATACTCACCATCCTATATAACTACTGTCTATACTGTCTATACACACCATCCTATATAACTACTGTCTATACACACTATCCTATATAACTACTGTCTATACTGTCTATACTCACCATCCTATATAACTACTGTCTATACACACTATCCTATATAACTACTGTCTATACACACCATCCTATATAACTACTGTCTATACACACTATCCTATATAACTACTGTCTATACACACCATCCTATATAACTACTGTCTATACTGTCTACACACACTATCCTATATAACTACTTTCTGTACTGTCTATACACACTATCCTATATAACTACTGTCTATATACACCATCCTCTATAACTACTGTCTATACTGTCTATACACACTATCCCAAATAACTACTGTCTATACTGTCTATACCCACCATCCTGTATAACTACTGTCTATACTCACCATCCTATATAACTACTGTCTATACTCACCATCCTATATAACTACTGTCTATACACAATATCCTATATAACTACTGTCTATACTCACCATCCTATATAACTACTGTCTATACACACCATCCTATATAACTACTGTCTATACTGTCTATTCACACTATCCTATATAACTACTGTCTATACACACCATCCTATATAACTACTGTCTATACTCACCATCCTATATAACTACTGTCTGTACTGTCTATACACACCATCCTATATAACTACTGTCTATACACACTATCCTATATAACTACTGTCTATACTGTCTATACTCACCATCCTATATAACTACTGTCTATACACAGTATCCTTTATAACTACTGTCTATTCACACTATCCTATATAACTACTGTCTATACACACCATCCTATATAACTACTGTCTATACACACCATCCTATATAACTACTGTCTATACACACTATCCTATATAACTACTGTCTATACTGTCTATACCCACCATCCTGTATAACTACTGTCTATACTCACCATCCTATATAACTACTGTCTATACACACTATCCTATATAACTACTGTCTATACTCACCATCCTATATAACTACTGTCTATACTCACCATCCTATATAACTACTGTCTATACTCACCATCCTATATAACTACTGTCTATACACACTATCCTATATAACTACTGTCTATACACACCATCCTATATAACTACTGTCTATACTGTCTATACACACTATCCCAAATAACTACTGTCTATACTGTCTATACTCACCATCCTATATAACTACTGTCTATACTGTCTATACACACTATCCCAAATAACTACTGTCTATACTGTCTATACTCACCATCCTATATAACTACCGTCTATACACACTATCCTATATAACTACTGTCTATACTCACCATCCTATATAACTACTGTCTATACACACTATCCTATATAACTACTGTCTATACTCACCATCCTATATAACTAATGTCTATACACACTATCCTATATAACTACTGTCTATACTCACCATCCTATATAACTACCGTCTATACACACTATCCTATATAACTAATGTCTATACACACTATCCTATATAACTACTGTCTATACTCACCATCCTATATAACTACTGTCTATACTCACCATCCTATATAACTACTGTCTATATACACCATCCTCTATAACTACTGTCTATACTGTCTATACACACTATCCCAAATAACTACTGTCTATACTGTCTATACCCACCATCCTGTATAACTACTGTCTATACTCACCATCCTATATAACTACTGTCTATACTCACCATCCTATATAACTACTGTCTATACACACTATCCTATATACTTACTGTCTATACTCACCATCCTATATAACTACTGTCTATACACACCATCCTATATAACTACTGTCTATACTGTCTATTCACACTATCCTATATAACTACTGTCTATACACACCATCCTATATAACTACTGTCTATACTCACCATCCTATATAACTACTGTCTATACTGTCTATACACACCATCCTATATAACTACTGTCTATACACACTATCCTATATAACTACTGTCTATACTGTCTATACTCACCATCCTATATAACTACTGTCTATACACAGTATCCTTTATAACTACTGTCTATTCACACTATCCTATATAACTACTGTCTATACACACCATCCTATATAACTACTGTCTATACACACCATCCTATATAACTACTGTCTATACACACTATCCTATATAACTACTGTCTATACTGTCTATACCCACCATCCTGTATAACTACTGTCTATACTCACCATCCTATATAACTACTGTCTATACACACTATCCTATATAACTACTGTCTATTCTCACCATCCTATATAACTACTGTCTATACTCACCATCCTATATAACTACTGTCTATACTCACCATCCTATATAACTACTGTCTATACACACTATCCTATATAACTACTGTCTATACACACCATCCTATATAACTACTGTCTATACTGTCTATACACACTATCCCAAATAACTACTGTCTATACTGTCTATACTCACCATCCTATATAACTACTGTCTATACTGTCTATACACACTATCCCAAATAACTACTGTCTATACTGTCTATACTCACCATCCTATATAACTACCGTCTATACACACTATCCTATATAACTACTGTCTATACTCACCATCCTATATAACTACTGTCTATACACACTATCCTATATAACTACTGTCTATACTCACCATCCTATATAACTAATGTCTATACACACTATCCTATATAACTACTGTCTATACTCACCATCCTATATAACTACTGTCTATACTCACCATCCTATATAACTACTGTCTATATACACCATCCTCTATAACTACTGTCTATACTGTCTATACACACTATCCCAAATAACTACTGTCTATACTGTCTATACCCACCATCCTGTATAACTACTGTCTATACTCACCATCCTATATAACTACTGTCTCTACACACTATCCTATATAACTACTGGCTATACTCACCATCCTATATAACTACTGTCTATACACACTATCCCAAATAACTACTGTATATACTGTCTATACCCACCATCCTGTATAACTACTGTCTATACACACCATCCTATATAACTACTGTCTATACTCACCATCCTATATAACTACTGTCTATACACACTATCCTATATAACTACTGTCTATACTCACCATCCTATATAACTACTGTCTATACACACCATCCTATATAACTACTGTCTATACTGTCTATTCACACTATCCTATATAACTACTGTCTATACACACCATCCTATATAACTACTGTCTATACTCACCATCCTATATAACTACTGTCTATACTGTCTATACACACCATCCTATATAACTACTGTCTATACACACTATCCTATATAACTACTGTCTATACTGTCTATACTCACCATCCTATATAACTACTGTCTATACACACTATCCTATATAACTACTGTCTATACACACCATCCTATATAACTACTGTCTATACACACTATCCTATATAACTACTGTCTATACACACCATCCTATATAACTACTGTCTATACTGTCTACACACACTATCCTATATAACTACTTTCTGTACTGTCTATACACACTATCCTATATAACTACTGTCTATACACACATCCTATATAACTACTGTCTATACTGTCTACACACACTATCCTATATAACTACTTTCTATACTGTCTATACACACCATCCTATATAACTACTGTCCATACTGTCTATACACACTATCTTATATAACTACTGTCTATTCACACTATCCTATATAACGACTGTCTATACACACCATCCTATATAACTACTGTCCATACTGTCTATACTCACCATCCTATATAACTACTGTCTATACACACTATCCTATATAACTACTGTCTATACACACTATCCTATATAACTACTGTCCATACTGTCTAGACACACTATCCTATATAACTACGGTCTATACACACCATCCTATATAACTACTGTCCATACTGTCTATACACACTGGCTAGGCCACTCCAGGATCTTGAAATGCTTCTTACGAAGCCACTCCTTCGTTGCCCGGGTGGTGTGTTTGGGATCATTGTCATGCTGAAAGACCCACCAACGTTTCATCTTCAATGCCCTTGCTGATGGAAGGAGGTTTTCACTCAAAATCTCACGACACATGGCCCCATTCATTCTGACCATATGACATTCTCCCAATCTTCTTCTGGATCATCCAAATGCTCTCTATCAAACTTAGTTCTAGTTCTGACAGTTCTTGTTCTAGTACTGATGGTTCTGGTTTGGATAGTTCTAGTTCTGACAGTTCTAGTTCTGACTGTTCTAGTACTAGTTCTAGTTCTGAGAGTTCTAGTTCTGACACTGTCTATACTCACCATCCTATATAACTACTGTCTATACTGTCTATACACACCATCCTATATAACTACTGTCTATACACACTATCCTATATAACTACTGTCTATACTGTCTATACTCACCATCCTATATAACTACTGTCTATACACAGTATCCTTTATAACTACTGTCTATTCACACTATCCTATATAACTACTGTCTATACACACCATCCTATATAACTACTGTCTATACACACCATCCTATATAACTACTGTCTATACACACTATCCTATATAACTACTGTCTATACTGTCTATACCCACCATCCTGTATAACTACTGTCTATACTCACCATCCTATATAACTACTGTCTATACACACTATCCTATATAACTACTGTCTATACTCACCATCCTATATAACTACTGTCTATACTCACCATCCTATATAACTACTGTCTATACTCACCATCCTATATAACTACTGTCTATACACACTATCCTATATAACTACGGTCTATACACACCATCCTATATAACTACTGTCTATACTGTCTATACACACTATCCCAAATAACTACTGTCTATACTGTCTATACTCACCATCCTATATAACTACTGTCTATACTGTCTATACACACTATCCCAAATAACTACTGTCTATACTGTCTATACTCACCATCCTATATAACTACCGTCTATACACACTATCCTATATAACTACTGTCTATACTCACCATCCTATATAACTACTGTCTATACACACTATCCTATATAACTACTGTCTATACTCACCATCCTATATAACTAATGTCTATACACACTATCCTATATAACTACTGTCTATACTCACCATCCTATATAACTACTGTCTATACTCACCATCCTATATAACTACTGTCTATATACACCATCCTCTATAACTACTGTCTATACTGTCTATACACACTATCCCAAATAACTACTGTCTATACTGTCTATACCCACCATCCTGTATAACTAATGTCTATACACACTATCCTATATAACTACTGTCTATACTCACCATCCTATATAACTACTGGCTATACTCACCATCCTATATAACTACTGTCTATACACACTATCCCAAATAACTACTGTATATACTGTCTATACCCACCATCCTGTATAACTACTGTCTATACACACCATCCTATATAACTACTGTCTATACTCACCATCCTATATAACTACTGTCTATACACACTATCCTATATAACTACTGTCTATACTCACCATCCTATATAACTACTGTCTATACACACCATCCTATATAACTACTGTCTATACTGTCTATTCACACTATCCTATATAACTACTGTCTATACACACCATCCTATATAACTACTGTCTATACTCACCATCCTATATAACTACTGTCTATACTGTCTATACACACCATCCTATATAACTACTGTCTATACACACTATCCTATATAACTACTGTCTATACTGTCTATACTCACCATCCTATATAACTACTGTCTATACACACTATCCTATATAACTACTGTCTATACACACCATCCTATATAACTACTGTCTATACACACTATCCTATATAACTACTGTCTATACACACCATCCTATATAACTACTGTCTATACTGTCTACACACACTATCCTATATAACTACTTTCTGTACTGTCTATACACACTATCCTATATAACTACTGTCTATACACACATCCTATATAACTACTGTCTATACTGTCTACACACACTATCCTATATAACTACTTTCTATACTGTCTATACACACCATCCTATATAACTACTGTCCATACTGTCTATACACACTATCTTATATAACTACTGTCTATTCACACTATCCTATATAACGACTGTCTATACACACCATCCTATATAACTACTGTCCATACTGTCTATACTCACCATCCTATATAACTACTGTCTATACACACTATCCTATATAACTACTGTCTATACACACTATCCTATATAACTACTGTCCATACTGTCTAGACACACTATCCTATATAACTACGGTCTATACACACCATCCTATATAACTACTGTCCATACTGTCTATACACACTGGCTAGGCCACTCCAGGACCTTGAAATGCTTCTTACGAAGCCACTCCTTCGTTGCACGGGTGGTGTGTTTGGGATCATTGTCATGCTGAAAGACCCACCAACGTTTCATCTTCAATGCCCTTGCTGATGGAAGGAGGTTTTCACTCAAAATCTCACGACACATGGCCCCATTCATTCTGACCATATGACATTCTCCCAATCTTCTTCTGGATCATCCAAATGCTCTCTATCAAACTTAGTTCTAGTTCTGACAGTTCTTGTTCTAGTACTGATGGTTCTGGTTTGGATAGTTCTAGTTCTGACAGTTCTAGTTCTGACTGTTCTAGTACTAGTTCTAGTTCTGAGAGTTCTAGTTCTGACAGTTTTGTTCTAGTTCTGACAGTTTTGTTCTAGTTCTGATAGTTCTACTTCTAGTTCTGACAGTCCTACTTCTAGTTCTGACAGTTTAGTTTGTAGTTTTGACCGTTTTAGTTCTAGTTCTGACAGTTCTAGTTCTGATAGTTCTAGTTCTGACAGTTCTAGTTCCTAAAGTTCTAGATCCTATTCGACTATTTTTAGTTCTGCAAGGTCTAGTTCTGCTTATTCTTGTTCTGATAGATCTAATAGTTCTAGTTGTTATAGTTTTATGTCTGACAGTTCTAGATCAAATAGTTCTAGTTCTGATAGTTCTAGTTCTGATAGTTCCAGTTCTCATAGTTCTAGTTCTGATAGTACTATTTCTTGTTCTGACAATACGGACAGTTCTAGTTATGACGGTTTTAAATCTAGTTCTGAAAGTTTTAGTTATAGTTCTGATAGTTCTAGTTCTAATAATTATAGTGCTGATAGTTCTAGTTCTGATAGTTCTAGTTTGGACAGTTTTAGTTCTAGTTCTGACAGATTTAGGTCTAGTTCAGGCAGTTCTAGTTCTCATTCTGATAGTTCTAGTTTTGACAGTTCTAGATCTCATGGTTCTTGTCCTGATATTTCTAGTTCTGACAGTTTTTTAGTTCTAGATCTGACAGTTCTAGTTGTAGTTCTGATAGTTCTAGTTCTGATGGTTCTAGTTCTGATGGTTCTAGTACTGACGGTTTTGGTTCTAGTTCTGACAGTTTTAGTTTTAGTTCTGACAGTTGTAGTTCTAAAAGTTCTAGTTCTATTTCTGATAGTTCTAGTTCTGACAGTTCTAGTTCTGACGCTTTTAGTTCTAGCTCTGACAGTTTTAGTTCTAGTTCTGACAGTTTTAGTTCTAGTTCTGACAGTTTTTGTTCTAGTTCTGACAGTTTTTGTTCTAGTTCTGACAGTTTTAGTTCTAGTTCTGACAGTTTTACTTGTAGTTCTGATGGTTCTAGTTCTGACGGTTTTAGTTCTAGACCTGACAGTTCTAGTTCTAGACCTGACATTTCTAGTTCTGATAGTTCTTGCTCTGACAGTTCTAGTACTTTTAGATCTAGTTCAGTTCTGATGATTCTAGTTCGGATCGTTCTAGTTCAGATAGTTATAGTTCTGATAGTTCTACAACTTCTAGTTCTAGGTCAGATAGCTCTAGTTCTGATAGTTCTAGTACTCCTAGTTCTAGTTCTGATAGTTCTAGTTCAGATCGTTCTAGTTCAGATAGTTCTAGTTTTTATAGTTCTAGTACTCCTAGTTCTTGTTTTGCTACTACTAGATCTGCTAATTCTAGTTCTAGTTTTGGTAGTTCTAGCACTGCTTGTTCTAGTTTAGTTTTTTCTAGTTCTGATTGTTCTAGTTCAGATAGTTCTAGGTCAGATAGTTATCATTCTAGTCCTGATTTGGTTGCACTTGTTCTAATTCTGATAGTTATAGTACTGCTAGTTCTAGTTCAGCTAGTTTTAGTTACAGTGCCTTGCGAAAGTATTCGGCCCCCTTGAACTTTGAACTACTGTCTATACACACTATCCTATATAACTACTGTCTATACTCACCATCCTATATAACTACTGTCTATACTCACCATCCTATATAACTACTGTCTATACTCACCATCCTATATAACTACTGTCTATACACACTATCCTATATAACTACTGTCTATACACACCATCCTATATAACTACTGTCTATACTGTCTATACACACTATCCCAAATAACTACTGTCTATACTGTCTATACTCACCATCCTATATAACTACTGTCTATACTGTCTATACACACTATCCCAAATAACTACTGTCTATACTGTCTATACTCACCATCCTATATAACTACCGTCTATACACACTATCCTATATAACTACTGTCTATACTCACCATCCTATATAACTACTGTCTATACACACTATCCTATATAACTACTGTCTATACTCACCATCCTATATAACTAATGTCTATACACACTATCCTATATAACTACTGTCTATACTCACCATCCTATATAACTACTGTCTATACTCACCATCCTATATAACTACTGTCTATATACACCATCCTCTATAACTACTGTCTATACTGTCTATACACACTATCCCAAATAACTACTGTCTATACTGTCTATACCCACCATCCTGTATAACTACTGTCTATACTCACCATCCTATATAACTACTGTCTCTACACACTATCCTATATAACTACTGTCTATACTCACCATCCTATATAACTACTGTCTATATACACACTATCCCAAATAACTACTGTATATACTGTCTATACCCACCATCCTGTATAACTACTGTCTATACACACCATCCTATATAACTACTGTCTATACTCACCATCCTATATAACTACTGTCTATACACACTATCCTATATAACTACTGTCTATACTCACCATCCTATATAACTACTGTCTATACACACCATCCTATATAACTACTGTCTATACTGTCTATTCACACTATCCTATATAACTACTGTCTATACACACCATCCTATATAACTACTGTCTATACTCACCATCCTATATAACTACTGTCTATACTGTCTATACACACCATCCTATACAACTACTGTCTATACACACTATCCTATATAACTACTGTCTATACTGTCTATACTCACCATCCTATATAACTACTGTCTATACACAGTATCCTTTATAACTACTGTCTATTCACACTATCCTATATAACTACTGTCTATACACACCATCCTATATAACTACTGTCTATACACACCATCCTATATAACTACTGTCTATACACACTATCCTATATAACTACTGTCTATACTGTCTATACCCACCATCCTGTATAACTACTGTCTATACTCACCATCCTATATAACTACTGTCTATACACACTATCCTATATAACTACTGTCTATACTCACCATCCTATATAACTACTGTCTATACTCACCATCCTATATAACTACTGTCTATACTCACCATCCTATAGAACTACTGTCTATACACACTATCCTATATAACTACTGTCTATACACACCATCCTATATAACTACTGTCTATACTGTCTATACACACTATCCCAAATAACTACTGTCTATACTGTCTATACTCACCATCCTATATAACTACTGTCTATACTGTCTATACACACTATCCCAAATACCTACTGTCTATACTGTCTATACTCACCATCCTATATAACTACCGTCTATACACACTATCCTATATAACTACTGTCTATACTCACCATCCTATATAACTACTGTCTATACACACTATCCTATATAACTACTGTCTATACTCACCATCCTATATAACTAATGTCTATACACACTATCCTATATAACTACTGTCTATACTCACCATCCTATATAACTACTGTCTATACTCACCATCCTATATAACTACTGTCTATATACACCATCCTCTATAACTACTGTCTATACTGTCTATACACACTATCCCAAATAACTACTGTCTATACTGTCTATACCCACCATCCTGTATAACTACTGTCTATACTCACCATCCTATATAACTACTGTCTATACACACTATCCTATATAACTACTGTCTATACTCACCATCCTATATAACTACTGTCTTTACACACTATCCCAAATAACTACTGTCTATACTGTCTATACCCACCATCCTGTATAACTACTGTCTATACACACCATCCTATATAACTACTGTCTATACTCACCATCCTATATAACTACTGTCTATACACACTATCCTATATAACTACTGTCTATACTCACCATCCTATATAACTACTGTCTATACACACCATCCTATATAACTACTGTCTATACTGTCTATTCACACTATCCTATATAACTACTGTCTATACACACCATCCTATATAACTACTGTCTATACTCACCATCCTATATAACTACTGTCTATACTGTCTATACACACCATCCTATATAACTACTGTCTATACACACTATCCTATATAACTACTGTCTATACTGTCTATACTCACCATCCTATATAACTACTGTCTATACACACTATCCTATATAACTACTGTCTATACACACCATCCTATATAACTACTGTCTATACACACTATCCTATATAACTACTGTCTATACACACCATCCTATATAACTACTGTCTATACTGTCTACACACACTATCCTATATAACTACTTTCTGTACTGTCTATACACACTATCCTATATAACTACTGTCTATACACACATCCTATATAACTACTGTCTATACTGTCTACACACACTATCCTATATAACTACTTTCTATACTGTCTATACACACCATCCTATATAACTACTGTCTATACTGTCTATACACACCATCCTATATAACTACTGTCCATACTGTCTATACACACTATCTTATATAACTATTGTCTATTCACACTATCCTATATAACGACTGTCTATACACACCATCCTATATAACTACTGTCCATACTGTCTATACTCACCATCCTATATAACTACTGTCTATACACACTATCCTATATAACTACTGTCTATACACACTATCCTATATAACTACTGTCCATACTGTCTAGACACACTATCCTATATAACTACGGTCTATACACACCATCCTATATAACTACTGTCCATACTGTCTATACACACTGGCTAGGCCACTCCAGGACCTTGAAATGCTTCTTACGAAGCCACTCCTTCGTTGCCCGGGTGGTGTGTTTGGGATCATTGTCATGCTGAAAGACCCACCAACGTTTCATCTTCAATGCCCTTGCTGATGGAAGGAGGTTTTCACTCAA
Source organism: Oncorhynchus mykiss (assembly GCF_013265735.2). Taxonomy (NCBI): domain Eukaryota; kingdom Metazoa; phylum Chordata; class Actinopteri; order Salmoniformes; family Salmonidae; genus Oncorhynchus; species Oncorhynchus mykiss. The sequence goes on along the minus strand of NC_048579.1, from coordinate 767,086 downwards.
AATCTCACGACACATGGCCCCATTCATTCTGACCATATGACATTCTCCCAATCTTCTTCTGGATCATCCAAATGCTCTCTATCAAACTTAGTTCTAGTTCTGACAGTTCTTGTTCTAGTACTGATGGTTCTGGTTTGGATAGTTCTAGTTCTGACAGTTCTAGTTCTGACTGTTCTAGTACTAGTTCTAGTTCTGAGAGTTCTAGTTCTGACAGTTTTGTTCTAGTTCTGACAGTTTTGTTCTAGTTCTGATAGTTCTACTTCTAGTTCTGACAGTCCTACTTCTAGTTCTGACAGTTTAGTTTGTAGTTTTTACCGTTTTAGTTCTAGTTCTGACAGTTCTAGTTCTGATAGTTCTAGTTCTGACAGTTCTAGTTCCTAAAGTTCTAGATCCTATTCGACTATTTTTAGTTCTGCAAGGTCTAGTTCTGCTTATTCTTGTTCTGATAGATCTAATAGTTCTAGTTGTTATAGTTTTATGTCTGACAGTTCTAGATCAAATAGTTCTAGTTCTGATAGTTCTAGTTCTGATAGTTCCAGTTCTCATAGTTCTAGTTCTGATAGTACTATTTCTTGTTCTGACAATACGGACAGTTCTAGTTCTGACGGTTTTAAATCTAGTTCTGAAAGTTTTAGTTATAGTTCTGATAGTTCTAGTTCTAATAATTATAGTGCTGATAGTTCTAGTTCTGATGGTTCTAGTTTGGACAGTTTTAGTTCTAGTTCTGACAGATTTAGGTCTAGTTCAGGCAGTTCTAGTTCTCATTCTGATAGTTCTAGTTTTGACAGTTCTAGATCTCATGGTTCTTGTCCTGATATTTCTAGTTCTGACAGTTTTTTAGTTCTAGATCTGACAGTTCTAGTTGTAGTTCTGATAGTTCTAGTTCTGATGGTTCTAGTTCTGATGGTTCTAGTACTGACGGTTTTGGTTCTAGTTCTGACAGTTTTAGTTTTAGTTCTGACAGTTGTAGTTCTAAAAGTTCTAGTTCTATTTCTGATAGTTCTAGTTCTGACAGTTCTAGTTCTGACGCTTTTAGTTCTAGCTCTGACAGTTTTAGTTCTAGTTCTGACAGTTTTAGTTCTAGTTCTGACAGTTTTTGTTCTAGTTCTGACAGTTTTTGTTCTAGTTCTGACAGTTTTAGTTCTAGTTCTGACAGTTTTACTTGTAGTTCTGATGGTTCTAGTTCTGACGGTTTTAGTTCTAGACCTGACAGTTCTAGTTCTAGACCTGACATTTCTAGTTCTGATAGTTCTTGCTCTGACAGTTCTAGTACTTTTAGATCTAGTTCAGTTCTGATGATTCTAGTTCGGATCGTTCTAGTTCAGATAGTTATAGTTCTGATAGTTCTACAACTTCTAGTTCTAGGTCAGATAGCTCTAGTTCTGATAGTTCTAGTACTCCTAGTTCTAGTTCTGATAGTTCTAGTTCAGATCGTTCTAGTTCAGATAGTTCTAGTTTGGATAGTTCTAGTACTCCTAGTTCTTGTTTTGCTACTACTAGATCTGCTAATTCTAGTTCTAGTTTTGGTAGTTCTAGCACTGCTTGTTCTAGTTTAGTTTTTTCTAGTTCTGATTGTTCTAGTTCAGATAGTTCTAGGTCAGATAGTTATCATTCTAGTCCTGATTTGGTTGCACTTGTTCTAATTCTGATAGTTATAGTACTGCTAGTTCTAGTTCAGCTAGTTTTAGTTACAGTGCCTTGCGAAAGTATTCGGCCCCCTTGAACTTTGCGACCTTTTGCCACATTTCAGGCTTCAAACATAAAGATATAAAACTGTATTTTTTGGTGAAGAATCAACAACAAGTGGGACACAATCATGAAGTGGAACGACATTTATTGGATATTTCAAACTTTTTTAACAAATCAAAAACTGAGAAATTGGGCGTGCAAAATTATTCAGCCCCTTTACTTTCAGTGCAGCAAACTCTCTCCAGAAGTTCAGTGAGGATCTCTGAATGATCCAATGTTGACCTAAATGACTAATGATGATAAATACAATCCACCTGTGTGTAATCAAGTCTCTGTATGAATGCACCTGCACTGTGATAGTCTCAGAGGTCCGTTAAAAGCGCAGAGAGCATCATGAAGAACAAGGAACACACCAGGCAGGTCCGAGATACTGTTGTGAAGAAGTTTAAAGACGGATTTGGATACAAAAAGATTTCCCAAGCTTTAAACAGCCCAAGGAGCACTGTGCGAGCGATAATATTGAAATGGAAGGAGTATCAGACCACTGCAAATCTACCAAGACCTGGCCGTCCCTCTAAACTTTCAGCTCATACAAGGAGAAGACTGATCAGAGATGCAGCCAAGAGGCCCATGATAACTCTGGATGAACTGCAGAGATCTACAGCTGAGGTGGGAGACTCTGTCCATAGGACAACAATCAGTCGTATATTGCACAAATCTGGCCTTTATGGAAGAGTGGCAAGAAGAAAGCCATTTCTTAAAGATATCCATAAAAAGTGTTGTTTAAAGTTTGCCACAAGCCACCTGGGAGACACACCAAACATGTGGAAGAAGGTGCTCTGGTCAGATGAAACCAAAATTAGACTTTTTGGCAACAATGCAAAACGTTATGTTTGGCGTAAAAGCAACACAGCTGAACACACCATCCCCACTGTCAAACATGGAAGATGACAGGGAAGATGGTTAAAATTGATGGGAAGATGGATGGAGCCAAATACAGGACCATTCTTGAAGAAAACTTGGAGTCTGCAAAAGACCTGAGACTGGGACGGAGATTTGTCTTCCAACAAGACAATGATCTAAAACATAAAGCAAAAACTACAATGGAATGGTTCACAAATAAACATATCCAGGTGTTAGAATGGCCAAGTCAAAGTCCAGACCTGAATCCAATCGAGAATCTGTGGAAAGAACTGAAAACTGCTGTTCACAAATGCTCTCCATCCAACCTCACTGAGCTCGAGCTGTTTTGCAAGGAGGAATGGGAAAAAATTTCAGTCTCTCGATGTGCAAAACTGATAGAGACATACCCCAAGCGACTTACAGCTGTAATCGCAGCAAAAGGTGGCGCTACAAAGTATTAACTTAAGGGGGCTGAATAATTTTGCACGCCCAATTTTTCAGTTTTTGATTTGTTAAAAAAGTTTGAAATATCCCATAAATGTCGTTCCACTTCATGATTGTGTCCCACTTGTTGTTGATTCTTCACAAAAAAATACAGTTTTATATCTTTGTGTTTGAAGCCTGAAATGTGGCAAAAGGTCGCAAAGTTCAAGGGGGCCGAATACTTTCGCAAGGCACTGTATACTTCTGATAGTTTTAGTTCAGATTGTTTTAGTTCTAGCTCTGCTTGTTCTAGCTCTGATGGTTCTAGTACTGACGGGTTTGGTTCTAGTTCTGATGGTTCTAGTTGTAGTTCTGACAGTTTTAGTTTTAGTTCTGACAGTTGTAGTTCTAAAAGTTCTAGTTCTAGTTATGATCGTTCTAGTTCTGACAGTTTTAGTTCTAAAGTTCTAGTTCTGATGGTTTTAGTTCTAGTTCTGATAGTTCTAGTTCTGATAGTTCTAGTTCTGATAGTTCTAGTTCTGATGGTTTTAGTTCTAGTTCTGACAGTTTTTGTTCTAGTTCTGACAGTTTAGTTCTAGTTCTGACAGTTTTAGTTCTAGACCTGAAAGTTCTAGTTCTAGACCTGACAGTTCTAGTTCTGATAGTTCTAGTTCTGATGGTTCTAGTTCTGATGGTTTTTAGTTCTAAACCTGACAGTTTTAGTTCTAGACCGGACAGTTCTAGTTCTAGTTCTGAAAGTTTTTGTTCTAGTTCTGACAATTCTCTCTGACTGTTTTGGTTCTGACAGTTCTAGTTCTGGCTCTGATCTTTCTAGTTGTAGTTTGACAGTTCTAGTTCGGATAGTTCTAGTTCTGACAGTTCTTGTTCTGGCAGTTCTAGTTCTAGTTCAGTTAGATCTCCTTCTAGTTCTGACAGTTCAATTCTAGTTCTGACAGTTCTAGTTCTGACAGTTCTAGTTCTTGTTCTGACAGTTTCTAGTTCTAAATTTGATAGTTATAGTTCTGACAGGTCTTGTTCTAGTTCTTATAGTTCTATTTCTGACCGTTCTAGTTATTTTAGTTCTAGTTCTGATAGATCTTACTCTAATTGTTCTTGTTCTGCTAGTTCTAGTTCAGATAGTTCTAGTTCTGATAATTATTGTTCTAGTTCTGTATGTTTTAGTTCTAGTTAATCTGTTTCTGATATTTCTAATTCTGATAGTTATAATTCAGATGGTTGAAGTTCTGGCAGTTCTAGTTCTAATTTTTCTATTGCTGATAGATCTAATTCTAATTATTACATTTTTAGTGATAGTTCTGCTAGTTATAGTTCTTATAGTTATAGTCCTAGTTTTGATAGTTCTAGTACTGCTAATTCTAGTTATTCTAATTTTAGTTCAAACCCTGACATTTTCAATTCTGACATTTCAAATTCTGACAGATCTAGTTTTGATAATTCTAGTTCTGCTAGTTCTAGTTCTGATAATTATATTTCTAGTTCTGCTTGTTCTAGTTCTGTATGTTTTAGTTATTTAAAATATAGTTCTGAGAGGTATAGTTCTGATAATTATAGTTCTATTTCTGATAGTTCTAGTTCTGATAGATCTTGTTGTATTAGTTCTAGTTTTAGTTGTGACAGTTCTAATTCTAGTTCTTCTAGTTCTGATCATTCTAATGTCATGACTGTCCTGATCAGGTCAGGTTACAGGAGACCACAACCCTACAGATTATCTCTCAACCCCAACAGAGGAGGAGAGATCTAGGGGTCTGAAGATGTGAGAGTTTTATGACCCCTCACGCCCATGGCAAATCTTAGGCCACAGACAAATTCCTTTGTCCTGTCACTATGGAGAACCAGCCTCAGAACATTAAACATGAAATAAAGGGACTTTGGAACAATGGTTTCCGTCAGCCACAATGGTGGTCATGACGATAGATGGAATATGAAAATGTATGTCATTTTTGTTTTGCTATTAAAGGTTAATAGATGACGTTATTACGAAAACTTTAACGTCAACAGTTTACCTAGTATATGTTTGATGTTTACACATTGTACGTTGTGTGGAAAATGTCCAAATCAAAGAGAATGTGTTGGGGAAGATGAAATGTGAAGTTAGGTGTCTAAAATTGGATTTGAGTAAAATCTAGACCTTGCCTCTTAACTAGGTACGCCCAGAGAATTGCCCTAAAGGCGGTCACGCCCACTTCTGACCTGAGGGTATAAAACCCGTGAGTGAAGAATTTACAGAAAAGACCAAGTGACCCAAGCTGCAGCCAAGGTCTAAAAAGTCAACGAACCCAAAACCATAACACAAGTTTGAAGACAAAGAAATAGATTTTTTACCCAAGCTACGGATGAGTAGCTGTGTCTAACCAGGTGAATAAAATTTGAACCACCTAGCCTCCACTCTCCATCGAATCGTGGTATCTACACTGTTTCATTCCTACGCTGTGAGCTCTGAGCTACAGAGCTGTCTGTCCTCGGAAGAGCCCTTCCAGAGCAAGGGCGAGGGAACAGACTCCTAAGTCAAAAGGACACTGACATCGTGAGGACGACCAGAGAGTTGCGCCGGAGAAGTGCGTCATTGAGAAGCCTGAACGGTCGGCGCGGAGAATCCACAGAGACCTTCCCCACGTAATTACATCATTATATTCTGACCCATAAGAGCAGCAGTTTGGGGCAAGGCTAGGGTTAGAATAAGCATAGCTGACAAATTCACCCAAATGTATATTTCTCTCGTGTACTTTCTCTTTTTCTCTCTCTTTTAAATCCCCATTTTGGGTAACACGCGCCATAGTGTGTTGGCCCGTCATACTAACTTCTAATTAATAGCCTAGAATGTGCTTTTGTGTATGTATATATTTTATAATAATTTTAGCTTTCTAGTAGATGAATACTCAACTAAGATTGGTGTGGTACGAACTCATTGGTGAGACCCGGGTCCGTGTAGATTCCCGGATTATGTGACGTTCAGAACGAGACTGTAGACGTAACTGATTAATTAGCGGCTGTTGTAAAATCGATATTCTGATATTCTTTGAGTTAATTTGGGAAATAGGAACTCAATAAAACAAATTTTCCCATGGTGCCCCAGGTTAATGAGTTAATAACTGCTTGATTCAGTTAATCACACAATTAGAAACCTTTAATCATTCGATGAGCAACAGTCGTCACATTAACTAACACAACGTCACGACACTAGTTATGATTCTTGTTCTGGTTCTGTATGTTTTAGTTATTTAAAATATATTTTTGAGAGTTATAGTTCTGATAACTCTATTTCTATTTCGGATTGATCTCCGCTGTGAGGCTTTGCAGCTCCTTCAGGGTTATCTTTGGTTTCTTGTTTCACCCTCTGATTAGTTTTAGTTTTAGTTCTGACAGTTTTAGTTCTAGCTCTGACAGTTCTAGTACTGATAGTTCTAGTTCTGACAGTTCTAGTTATAGTTCTGACAGTTTTAGTTATAGTTCTGATAGTTATAGATCTAATTCTGACTGTTCTAGTTCTGAAGGTTATAGTTCTGAGAGTTCTAGGTCTGAAAGTTTTAGTTTTAGTTCTGACAATTTTAGTTCTAATTCTGACAGTTTCAGTTCTAGTTCTGACAGTTCTAGTTCAGGTAGTTCTCATTCTAATTCTGACAGTTCAATTCTAGATCTGACGGTTCTAGTTCTAGTTCTGATTGTTCTAGTTCTGACAGTTCTAGTTCTGATGGTTCTAGTTCTGACAGTTTTACTTTTAGTTCTGACAGTTCTATTTCTAGTTCTGAAACTTCTAGTTCTGAGAGTTCTAGTTCTGACAGTTCTAGTTCTTGTTCTGATTGTTCTAGTTCTAGTATCAACAGTTCTTGTTCTGACAGTTTTTATTCTAGTTCTGAAAGTTCTGACTGTTCTAGTTCTGACAGTTCTAATTGTAGTCCTGACAGTTCTAGTTCTGGCTCTGAATGTTCTAGTTCCAGTTCTGATGGTTCTAGTTCTGACAGTTCTAGTTCTGACAGTTTTAGTTCTAGTTCAGTTAGTTCTCGTTCTAATTCTGACAGTTCAATTCTAGTTCTGACAGTTCTAGTTCTGATAGTTCTAGTTCTGACAGTTCTGATAATTCTAGTTCTGACAGTTTTAGATCTGACTGTTCTAGTTCTATTTCTGACAGTTCTAGTTCTAGTTCTGGGAGTTTTAGTTCTAGTTCTGATATTTATAGTTCTGACAATTTTAGTTCTAGTTCTGACAGTTCAAGTTCTAGTTCTGACAGTTCAAGTTCTAGTTCTGATAGTTCTATTTCTAATAATTCTAGCTCTGACAGTTCTAGTTCTGACAGTTTTAGTTCTAGTTAAGTTAATTCTCGTTCTAATTCTGACAGTTACATTTTAGTTCTGATAGTTCTAGTTCTGACAGTTCTAGTTCTAGTTCTGATAGTTCTATTTCTAATAATTCTAGCTCTGACAGTTCTAGTTCTGACAGTTTTAGTTCTAGTTAAGTTAATTCTCGTTCTAATTCTGACAGTTAAATTCTAGTTCTGATAGTTCTAGTTCTGACAGTTCTAGTTCTGATAGATCTTACTCTAATTGTTATTTTTCTGCTAGTTCTAGTTCTACTAGTTCTCGTTCTGATAATTCTAGTTGTAGTTCTGATAATTTTAGTTCTAGTTCTGCTAGTTCTAGTTCTAATAGTTCTAGTTCTGACAGTTTAGATCTGACAGTTCAAGTTCTAGTTCTGACAGTTCAAGTTCTAGTTCTGAAATATCTAGTTCTAATAGTTCTAGTTCTGATAGTTCTATTTCTAATAATTCTAGTGCTGACGGTTTTTGTTTTAGTTAAGTTAGTTCTCATTCTAATTCTGACAGTTCAATTATAGTTCTGACAGTTCTAGTTCTGACTGTTCTAGTTCTGTTAGTTCTAGTTCTGATGGTTCTAGTTCTAACAGTTCTAGTTCTGACAGTTCTAGTTCTGACAGTTTTAGTTCTAGTTAAGTTAGTTCTCATTCTAATTCTGACAGTTCAATTATAGTTCTGACAGTTCTAGTTCTGACTGTTCTAGTTCTCATAGTTCTAGTTCTGACAGTTCTATTTCTGATAGTTCTATTTCTGACAGTTTTAGATCTGACTGTTCTAGTTCTATTTCTGACAGTTCTAGTTCTGCTAGTTCTATTTCTGATATTTATAGTTCTGACAGTTTTAGTACTACTTCTGACAGTTCAATTCTAGTTCTGACAGTTCTAGTTCTGACAGTTCTTGTTCTAGTTCTGGTAGTTCTGGTTCTGATCATTTTAGTTCTAGTTCTGATCATTCTAGTTCTAATAGTTCTATTTCTGACAGTTTTAGATCTGACTGTTCTAGTTCTATTTCTGACAGTTCTAGTTCTGGTAGTTTTAGTTCTAGTTCTGATATTTATAGTTCTGACAGTTTTAGTTCTAATTCTGACAGTTCAATTCTAGTTCTGACAGTTCTAGTTCTGACAGTTCTTGTTCTAATTCTGATAGTTCTGGTTCTGATTATTTTAGTTCTAGTTCTGATCATTCTAGTTCTAGTTCTGCTAGTTCTAGTTCTAATAGTTCTAGTTCTGACAGTTTTAGATCTGACTGTTCTATTTCTATTTCTGACAGTTCTAGTTCTAGTTCTGGCAGTTTTAGTTCTGAAATATCTAGTTCTAATAGTTCTAGTTCTGATAGTTCTATTTCTAATAATTCTAGTGCTGACGGTTTTAATTCTAGTTCTGACAGTTCTAGTTCTGACAGTTTAAGTTCTAGTTCTGAAATATCTAGTTCTAATAATTCTAGTGCTGACGGTTTTAGTTCTAGTTCTGACAGTTTTAGTTCTGACAGTTCTAGTTCTGATAGTTCTAGTTCTGATGGTTCTAGTTCTGACAGTTCTGATAATTCTAGTTCTGACAGTTTTAGATCTGACTGTTCTAGTTCTATTTCTGACAGTTCTAGTTCTGGTAGTTTTAGTTCTAGTTCTGATATTTATAGTTCTGATAGTTCTATTTCTAATAATTCTAGTGCTGACGGTTTTAGTTCTAGTTCTGACCGTTTTAGTTCTGACATTTCTAGTTCTGACAGTTCTAGTTTTGATAGGTCTAGTTCTGCTTATTCTAGTTTTGATAGTTCTAGTTCTAATTCTGTTAGACTTGCTTCTGCTAGTTCTATTTCTGTCAGTTATAATTCTGCTAATTCTCTTTCTGATAACACCATGTTCTATATTCTGAGAGCCAGTACAGCACCCAGGGCCATCTGTTCTGTTTGGCCAATCTGCATTGACATATTTTGGGTGCTATATATTGCGTATTGTTGTGAAAGTCTTTTTAAACATCTGTTCTGGAGCCTCCGTGATCCAACAGCGTTCCAAAAACACTGTTTGACACATTATGTTGATTGATGGACATAATGGAGGGGCACCAAAAAGCACGGAGTCTGCGTAAAATGTGCCTAAATGTAAATGTATTGACTCTATGGTGTTTACAGCAGTATTATAGTCGTTTTACAGCACTAGTAATGAGTAGTATTACATCAGTATTACATCACTAGTACTGAGTAGAATTACAGCATTATTATATCAGTATTACAGTAGTATTACAGCATTATTACATCAGTATTACATGACTAGTACTGAGTAGTATTACAGCAGTATTACAGCAGTATTGCATCGCTAGCACTGAGTAGCATTACAGTAGTATTACAGTAGTATTATAGCAGTATTACATCACTAGTACTGAGTAGTATTACATCAGTATTACATCACCAGTACTGAGTAGTATTACATCAGTATTACATCACTAGTACTGAGTAGTATTACAGCAGTATTACATCACTAGTACTGAGTAGCATTACAGCAGTATTACATCACTAGTACTGAGTAGTATTACATCAGTATTACATCACTAGTACTGAGTAGCATTACAGCAGTATTACATCACTAGTACTGAGTAGTATTACATCAGTATTACAGCAGTATTACAGCACTAGTACTGAGTAGTATTACAGCAGTATTACAGCACTAGTACTGAGTAGTATTACAGCAGTATTACATCACTAGTACTGAGTAGTATTACATCAGTATTACATCACCAGTACTGAGTAGTATTACATCAGTATTACATCACTAGTACTGAGTAGTATTACAGCAGTATTACATCACTAGTACTGAGTAGCATTACAGCAGTATTACATCACTAGTACTGAGTAGTATTAGATCAGTATTACATCACTAGTACTGAGTAGTATTACAGCAGTATTACATCACCAGTACTGAGTAGCATTACAGCAGAATTACATCACTAGTACTGAGTAGCATTACAGCAGTATTACAGCAGTATTACAGTAGTTTTACAGCACTAGTACTGAGTAGTATTACAGCAGTATTACATCACTAGTACTGAGTAGTATTACAGCAGTATTACATCACTAGTACTGAGTAGCATTACAGCAGTATTACAGCAGTATTACAGCAGTATTACAGCACTAGTACTGAGTAGTATTACAGCAGTATTACATCACCAGTACTGAGTAGTATTACATCAGTATTACAGCACTAGTACAGCACTAGTACTGAGTAGTATTACAGCACTAGTACAGCACTAGTACTGAGTAGTATTACAGCGGTATTACACCACTAGTACTGAGTAGCATTACAGCAGTATTACAGCAGTATTACATACCAGTACTGAGTAGTATTACAGCAGTATTACAGCAGTACCACAGCAGTATTACAGCACTAGTAGTGAGTAGTATTACAGCAGTATTACATCACCAGTACTGAGTAGTATTACATCAGTATTACAGCAGTATTACAGCACTAGTACTGAGTAGTATTACAGCACTAGTACAGCACTAGTACTGAGTAGTATTACAGCGGTATTACATCACTAGTACTGAGTAGCATTACAGCAGTATTACAGCAGTATTACATACCAGTACTGAGTAGTATTACATCACTAGTACCGAGTAACATTACAGCAGTATTACAGTAATATTACATCACTAATACTGGGTAGTATTACAGTAGTATTACCTCAGTATTACATCAGTATTACAGCACTAGTACTGATTAACATTACATCAGTATTAGAACAGTATTACAGCACTATTACTGATTAGCATTACAGTAGTATTACATCAGTATTACATCAGCATTACAGCACTAGTACTGAGTAGTATTGCAGCAGTATTACAGCAGTATTACAGCAGTATTGCAGCACTAGTACCTAGTAGTATTACAGTAGTATTACATCAGTATTACATCACTAGTACTGGGTAGTATTACAGTAGTATTACATCAGTATTACATCAGTATTACAGCACTAGTACTGAGTAACATTACAGCAGTATTAGAACAGTATTACAGCACTATTACTGATTAGCATTACAGTAGTATTACAGCACTAGTACTGAGTAGTATTACAGCAGTATTACATCACTAGTACTGAGTAGTATTACATCAGTATTACATCACCAGTACTGAGTAGTATTACATCAGTATTACATCACTAGTACTGAGTAGTATTACAGCAGTATTACATCACTAGTACTGAGTAGCATTACAGCAGTATTACATCACTAGTACTGAGTAGTATTAGATCAGTATTACATCACTAGTACTGAGTAGTATTACAGCAGTATTACATCACCAGTACTGAGTAGCATTACAGCAGAATTACATCACTAGTACTGAGTAGCATTACAGCAGTATTACAGCAGTATTACAGTAGTTTTACAGCACTAGTACTGAGTAGTATTACAGCAGTATTACATCACTAGTACTGAGTAGTATTACAGCAGTATTACATCACTAGTACTGAGTAGCATTACAGCAGTATTACAGCAGTATTACAGCAGTATTACAGCACTAGTACTGAGTAGTATTACAGCAGTATTACATCACCAGTACTGAGTAGTATTACATCAGTATTACAGCACTAGTACAGCACTAGTACTGAGTAGTATTACAGCACTAGTACAGCACTAGTACTGAGTAGTATTACAGCGGTATTACACCACTAGTACTGAGTAGCATTACAGCAGTATTACAGCAGTATTACATACCAGTACTGAGTAGTATTACAGCAGTATTACAGCAGTACCACAGCAGTATTACAGCACTAGTAGTGAGTAGTATTACAGCAGTATTACATCACCAGTACTGAGTAGTATTACATCAGTATTACAGCAGTATTACAGCACTAGTACTGAGTAGTATTACAGCACTAGTACAGCACTAGTACTGAGTAGTATTACAGCGGTATTACATCACTAGTACTGAGTAGCATTACAGCAGTATTACAGCAGTATTACATACCAGTACTGAGTAGTATTACATCACTAGTACTGAGTAACATTACAGCAGTATTACAGTAATATTACATCACTAATACTGGGTAGTATTACAGTAGTATTACATCAGTATTACATCAGTATTACAGCACTAGTACTGATTAACATTACATCAGTATTAGAACAGTATTACAGCACTATTACTGATTAGCATTACAGTAGTATTACATCAGTATTACATCAGCATTACAGCACTAGTACTGAGTAGTATTGCAGCAGTATTACAGCAGTATTACAGCAGTATTGCAGCACTAGTACCTAGTAGTATTACAGTAGTATTACATCAGTATTACATCACTAGTACTGGGTAGTATTACAGTAGTATTACATCAGTATTACATCAGTATTACAGCACTAGTACTGAGTAACATTACAGCAGTATTAGAACAGTATTACAGCACTATTACTGATTAGCATTACAGTAGTATTACATCAGTATTACATCAGTATTACAGCACTAGTTATGAGTAGTATTACAACAGTATTACAGCAGTATTACAGCAGTATTACAGCACTAGTACCTAGTAGTATTACAGTAGTATTACATCAGTATTACATCACTAGTACTGAGTAGTATTACAGTAGTATTACAGCAGTATTACAGCAGTATTACAGCACTAGTACTGAGTAACATTACATCAGTATTACATCAGTATTACAGCACTAGTACTGAGTAGTGTTACATCAATATGACAGTATTACAACACTAAGGCAATGATAACTCTGTCTGTGATGAAGTAAGCAGATTTCCCTGATAATATGATAATGGAGTGAGTTACTGTGCCAGAGCTGTATGCAGGGAGGGGATCAAGAGTTCTGATTATATGATGGGGTTTAATAGTTAATATCCCACACACACACATACTTTCACACACACACACCACCCTGTCCGTCCATGGTGTCTGCAGCCAGATAACTCAGAGTACAGTCACAACAACAGATAGAGCCCTGGCCTCCCTTGTTCTGCCAGGAGGATGATTTAGGAGATGTCTGCCTGCCTGCCTGCCTGCCTGCCTGCCTGCCTGCCTGTCTGTCTGTCTGTCTGTCTGTCTGTCTGTCTGTCTGTCTGTCTGTCTGTCTGTCTGTGTTGTAAGAGATAGAACACTCTACCCAGATAGAAACCTAGCTGGCCGATAGGCAGCACTGACAGTGGAGACAAACATCACACACTGAGATCTTGTTCATGTGTTGACAATCCAACACTGAGATCTTGTTCATGTGTTGACAACCCAACACTGAGATCATGGTCATGTGTTGACAACCCAACACTGAGATCATGGTCATGTGTTGATAACCCAACACTGAGATCATGGTCATGTGTTGACAACCCAACACTGAGATCATGGTCATGTGTTGATAACCCAACACTGAGATCTTGTTCATGTGTTGACAACCCAACACTGAGATCATGGTCATGTGTTGACAACCCAACACTGAGATCATGGTCATGTGTTGACAACCCAACACTGAGATCATGGTCATGTGTTGACAACCCAACACACTGAGATCATGGTCAGTAGGCCTGTTTCCTCACCATGTCAGACCCTCTGATGTCCACTCTCTACCCCTCAGAGAGGAGGCATCATGGCTGTCTTCCAGAGATGGTTGTTCAAACACATGTCATCAGGACCGCTGCCAAGTCACTCACTGTTGTTTCTACTTCAGTGGCTGTGTATCTGGTCATGTGACATGAAATAACAGTGTAAGAAATGTCAGGGAAGACAGATGAAGAACATCTATGGGAGACAGGCTTTCTGGGTACAGAGAGAAAACCCCCACGTTACAGAATTCAGGCTTCATGCATTCCTCGCTTTGACCAATTACTGCAAACATGTCAGATATGAATTGAGACAGGACCTACAGAAGATATATACAGGAAACGTGGTAGGCGCTATGGCTGGGAGTGTTTACAGCTATCTGTCTGGAGAGTTGTTTCTGGGTGCTGGCCAGGCTTGGAAGATGATCATACTGAGAAAACAAAGAGCATCGTTACCGACCACCCTGGAAGAGCCTCCCTCTCCTCCCTCCTTCAGCTCTCCTGTCGTTCCAACCTCCCCTCTCCTCACTCCCCTTCCATCCTGAAGAGTGTTTCCTCCCATCCCATCTGCATTATCTGCTGTAATACTACTCAGTACTAGTGCTGTAATACTGTTGTAATACTGCTGTAATACCACTCAGTACTAGTGCTGTAATACTGTTGTAATACTACTGTAATATTACTCAGTACTAGTGCTGAAATACGACTGTAATACTACTATAATACTGTTGTAATACTGTTGTAATACTGCTGTACTACTACTCAGTACTAGTGCTGTAATACTGTTGTAATACTGCTGTAATACTACTCAGTACTAGTGCTGTAATACTACTGTAATACTACTCAGTACTAGTGCTGTAATACTGTTGTAATACTACTGTAATATTACTCAGTACTAGTGCTGTAATACGACTGTAATACTACTATAATACTGTTGTGATACTGTTGTAATACTGTTGTAATACTGCTGTAATACTACTCAGTACTAGTGATGTAATACTGCTGTAATACTACTCGGTATTAGTGATGTAATACTACTGTAATACTGCTGTAATGCTACTCAATACTAGTGCTGTAACACTACTGTATTACTACTCAGTACTAGTGCTGTAATACTACTCAGTATTAGTGATGTAATACTACTGTAATACTGCTGTAATACTACTCAGTACTAGTGCTGTAATACTGCTGTAATACTGCTGTAATGCTACTCAGTACTAGTGATGCAATACTACTGTAATACTGCTGTAATACTACTCAGTACTAGTGATGTAATACTGCTGTAATACTACTCAGTACTAGTGATGTAATACTGCTGTAATACTACTCAGTACTAGTGCTGTAATACTGCTGTAATACTGCTGTAATACTACTCAGTACTAGTGCTGTAATACTGCTGTAATACTGATGTAATACTACTCAGTACTAGTGATGTAATACTGCTGTAATGCTACTCAGTACTAGTGATGTAATACTGATGTAATACTACTCAGTACTAGTGATGTAATACTGCTGTAATACTACTCAGTACTAGTGCTGTACTACTGCTGTAATACTGCTGTAATACTACTCAGTACTAGTGCTGTAATACTGCTGTAATACTGATGTAATACTACTCAGTACTAGTGATGCAATACTGCTGTAATGCTACCCAGTACTAGTGATGTAATACTGATGTAATACTACTCAGTACTAGTGATGTAATACTACTGTAATACCACTCAGTACTAGTGCTGTAATACTGTTGTAATACTACTGTAATATTACTCAGTACTAGTGCTGTAATAGGACTGTAATACTACTATCATACTGTTGTAATACTGTTGTAATACTGCTGTACTACTACTCAGTACTAGTGCTGCAATACTGTTGTAATACTGCTGTAATACTACTCAGTACTAGTGCTGTAATACTACTGTAATATTACTCAGTACTAGTGCTGTAATACTGTTGTAATACTACTGTAATATTACTCAGTACTAGTGCTGTAATACGACTGTAATACTACTATAATACTGTTGTAATACTGTAATACTGCTGTAATACTACTCAGTACTAGTGATGTAATACTGCTGTAATACTACTCGGTATTAGTGATGTAATACTACTGTAGTACTGCTGTAATGCTACTCAGTACTAGTGCTGTAATACTACTCAGTATTAGTGATGTAATACTACTGTAATACTGCTGTAATACTACTCAGTACTAGTGCTGTAATACTCAAATCAAATCAAATCAAATTTTATTTGTCACATACACATGGTTAGCAGATGTTAATTCGAGTGTAGCGAAATGCTTGTGCTTCTAGTTCCGACAATGCAGTAATAACCAACAAGTAATCTAACTAACAATTCCAAAACTACTGTCTTATGCACAGTGTAAGGGGATAAAGAATATGTACATAAGGATATATGAATGAGTGATGGTACAGAGCAGCATAGGCAAGAAACAGTAGATGGTATCGAGTACAGTATATACATATGAGATGAGTATGTAAACAAAGTGGCATAGTTAAAGTGGCTAGTGATACATGTATTACATAAGGATACAGTCGATGATATAGAGTACAGTATATACGTATGCATATGAGATGAATAATGTAGGGTAAGTAACATTATATAAGGTAGCATTGTTTAAAGTGGCTAGTGATATATTTACATCATTTCCCATCAATTCCCATTATTAAAGTGGTTGGAGTTGAGTCAGTGTCAGTGTGTTGGCAGCAGCCACTCAATGTTAGTGGTGGCTGTTTAACAGTCTGATGGCCTTGAGATAGAAGCTGTTTTTCAGTCTCTCGGTCCCAGCTTTGATGCACCTGTACTGACCTCGCCTTCTGGATGATAGCGGGGTGAACAGGCAGTGGCTCGGGTGGTTGATGTCCTTGATGATCTTTATGGCCTTCCTGTAACATCGGGTGGTGTAGGTGTCCTGGAGGGCAGGTAGTTTGCCCCCGGTGATGCGTTGTGCAGACCTCACTACCCTCTGGAGAGCCTTGCGGTTGAGGGCGGAGCAGTTGCCGTGCCAGGCGGTGATACAGCCCGCCAGGATGCTCTCGATTGTGCATCTGTAGAAGTTTGTGAGTGCTTTTGGTGACAAGCCGAATTTCTTCAGCCTCCTGAGGTTGAAGAGGCGCTGCTGCGCCTTCTTCACAATGCTGTCTGTGTGAGTGGACCAATTCAGTTTGTCTGTGATGTGTATGCCGAGGAACTTAAAACTTGCTACCCTCTCCACTACTGTTCCATCGATGTGGATAGGGGGGTGTTCCCTCTGCTGTTTCCTGAAGTCCACAATCATCTCCTTAGTTTTGTTGACGTTGAGTGTGAGGTTATTTTCCTGACACCACACTCCGAGGGCCCTCACCTCCTCCCTGTAGGCTGTCTCGTCGTTGTTGGTAATCAAGCCTACCACTGTTGTCGTCCGCAAACTTGATGATTGAGTTGGAGGCGTGCGTGGTCACGCAGTCATGGGTGAACACGGAGTACAGGAGAGGGCTCAGAACGCACCCTTGTGGGGCCCCAGTGTTGAGGATCAGCGGGGAGGAGATGTTGTTGCCTACCCTCACCACCTGGGGGCGGCCCGTCAGGAAGTCCAGTACCCAGTTGCACAGGGCGGGGTCGAGACCCAGGGTCTCGAGCTTGATGACGAGCTTGGAGGGCACTATGGTGTTAAATGCCGAGCTGTAGTCGATGAACAGCATTCTCACATAGGTATTCCTCTTGTCCAGATGGTTTAGGGCAGTATGCAGTGTGGTTGAGATTGCATCGTCTGTGGACCTATTTGGGCGGTAAGCAAATTGGAGTGGGTCTAGGGTGTCAGGTAGGGTGGAGGTGATATGGTCCTTGACTAGTCTCTCAAAGCACTTCATGATGACGGAAGTGAGTGCTACGGGGCGGTAGTCGTTTAGCTCAGTTACCTATTTCTGCTGTAATACTGCTGTAATGCTACTCAGTACTAGTGATGCAATGATACTTTAATACTGCTGTAATACTACTCAGTACTAGTGATGTAATACTGCTGTAATACTACTCAGTACTAGTGCTGTAATACTGCTGTAATACTGCTGTAAAACTACTCAGTACTAGTGATGTAATACTGCTGTAATGCTACTCAGTACTAGTGACGTAATACTGCTGTAATACTACTCGGTATTAGTGATGTAATACTACTGTAATACTGCTGCAATGCTACTCAATACTAGTGCTGTAACACTACTGTATCACTACTCAGTACTACTGCTGTAATACTACTCAGTATTAGTGATGTAATACTACTGTAATACTACTCAGTACTAGTGATGTAATACTGCTGTAATACTGCTGTAATACTACTCAGTACTAGTGATGTAATACTGCTGTAATACTACTCAGTACTAGTGCTGTAATACTGCTGTAATACTGCTGTAATACTGTTGTAATGCTACTCAGTACTTGTGATGTAATACTACTCAGTACTAGTGATGTAATACTACTGTAATACTACTCAGTACTAGTGCTGTAATACTGCTATAATACTACTCCGTTTTAGTGAATTAATACTACTGTAATAATGCTGTAATACTACTCAGTACTAGTGCTGCAATACTGCTGTCATACTGCTGTAATACTGCTGTAATGCTACTCAGTACTAGTGCTGTAATACTGATGTAACACTACTCAGTACTAGGGATATATTACTGCTGTAATACTACTCAGTACTAGTGCTGTAATACTGCTGTATAACTGCTGTAATACTGATGTAATTCTACTCAGTACTAGTGATGTAATACTGCTGTAATGCTACGCCGTACTAGTGCTGTAATACTGCTGTACTAATGCTGTAATACTGCTGCAATACTACCCAGTACTGGTGATGTAATACTATTGTAATGGTTCTCAGTACTAGTGCTGTAATACTACTGTAATACTACTGTAATACTGCTGTGATACTTCTCAGTACTAGTGCTGTAATACTGCTGTAATACTGCTGTAGTAATACTGTAATTCTACTCAATACTTGTACTGTAATACTGATGTAATACTACTCCGTTCTAGTAATGTAATGCTGATGTAATACTACTTAGTACTAGTGCTGTAATACTGATGTAATACTACTCAGTACTAGTGATGTAATACTGATGTAATACTACTTAGTACAAGTGCTGTAATACTGCTGTAATACTGCTGTGATACTAGTCAGTACTAGTGCTGTAATACTGATGTAATACTACTCAGTACTAGTGATGTAATACTGATGTAATACTACTCAGTACTAGTGATGTAATACTGATGTAATACTACTTAGTACTAGTGCTGTAATACTGCTGTAATACTGATGCAATACTACTCAGTACTAGTGCTGTAATACTACTCAGTAATAGTGATGTAATACTGATGTAATACTACTTAGTACTAGTGATGTAATACTGATGTAATACTACTCAGTACTAGTGCTGTAATACTGCTGTAATGCTTCTACTGTCCTCTGTTTCTCTCCTCTCCTCCTCTGCCTTAATTGCTCAGCTTGACAGCACTAGGGAGGAGACCAATGTCTTGGCTTGTCTTGTGTACTTTCTCCCTCTGTCTTTTCCTTTTCTCTCTTTCTTTCTTTTTTCTCTTTGACTATTTTTCTTAGTCATCCCATATCTGGGATCCCAGCACCTGGAGAAGGTCAGCGGAGATGCAGAACTGAGGGAGAGGGGGGTGTAATACAAGCCAAGGTATCCGCTGACCTTCTGCAGGTGCTTGGCCGTCTTACACATCTTCATCATTGACCCGCCGGCCCTCCTCCCCTCTCCGCCGGCGACTGTCATCATGTGTTTGTCAGTGTTCGTTGACATAGATGTACAATCCTGCTGCACTTCTCTCTCTTCAAGTCCTGATCCACTACCATGATATCATCCCTATGCAGCCCGAGAGATGGGTTGTTATGGGCTGAGGACAGAGATGGGTTGTTATGGGCTAGGGACAGAGATGGGTTGTAATGGGCTGAGGACAGAGATGGGTCATTATGGGCTAGGGACAGAGATGGGTTGTTATGGGCTGAGGACAGAGATGGGTTGTTATGGGCTAGGGACAGAGATGGGTTGTTATGGGCTAGGGACAGAGATGGGTTGTTATGGGCTAGGGACAGAGATGGGTTGTTATGGGCTAGGGACAGAGATGGGTTGTTATGGGCTGAGGACAGAGATGGGTTGTTATTGGCTAGGGACAGAGATGGGTTGTTATGGGCTAGGGACAGAGATGGGTTGTTATGGGCTAGGGACAGAGATGGGTTGTTATGGGCTGAGGACAGAGATGGGTTGTTATGGGCTAGGGACAGAGATGGGTTGTTATGGGCTAGGGACAGAGATGGGTTGTTATGGGCTGAGGACAGAGATGGGTTGTTATTGGCTGAGGACAGAGATGGGTTGTTATGGGCTAAGGACAGAGATGGGTTGTTATGGGCTAGGGACAGAGATGGGTTGTTATGGGCTAGGGACAGAGATGGGTTGTTATGGGCTAGGGACAGAGATGGGTTGTTATGGGCTAGGGACAGAGATGGGTTGTTATGGGCTGAGGACAGAGATGGGTTGTTATTGGCTGAGGACAGAGATGGGTTGTTATGGGCTAAGGACAGAGATGGGTTGTTATGGGCTAGGGACAGAGATGGGTTGTTATGGGCTAGGGACAGACAGAGATGGGTTGTTATGGGCTAGGGACAGAGATGGGTTGTTATGGGCTGAGGACAGAGATGGGTTGTTATGGGCTAGGGACAGAGATGGGTTGTTATGGGCTAGGGACAGAGATGGGTTGTTATGGGCTGAGGACAGAGATGGGTTGTTATGGGCTAGGGACATAGATGGGTTGTTATGGGCTGGGGACAGAGATGGGTTGTTATTGGCTGAGGACAGAGATGGGTTGGTATGGGCTAAGGACAGAGATGGGTTGTTATGGGCTGAGGACAGAGATGGGTTGTTATTTGCTGTGGACAGAGATGGGTTGTTATGGGCTAAGGACATAGATGGGTTGTTATGGGCTAGGGACAGAGATGGGTTGTTATGGGCTAGGGACAGAGATGGGTTGTTATGGGCTGAGGACAGAGATGAGTTGTTATGGGCTGAGGACAGAGATGGTTTGTTATGGGCTAGGGACAGAGATAAGTTGTTATGGGCTAGGGACAGAGATGGGTTGTTATGGGCTAGTGACAGAGATGGTTTGTTATGGGCTGAGGACAGAGATGGGTTGTTATGGGCTAGGGACAGAGGTGGGTTGTTATGGCCTGGGGACAGAGATGGGTTGTTATTGGCTGAGGACAAAGATGGGTTGGTATGGGCTAAGGACAGAGATGGGTTGTTATGGGCTCAGGACAGAGATGGGTTGTTATGGGCTAGGGACAGAGATGGGTTGTTATGGGCTGAGGACAGAGATGAGTTGTTATGGGCTGAGGACAGAGATGGGTTGTTATGGGCTGAGGACAGAGATGGGTTGTTATGGGCTGAGGACAGAGGTGGGTTGTTATGGGCTGAGGACAGAGATTGGTTGTTATTGGCTGAGGACAGAATTTGGTTTTTATGGGCTAAGGACAGAGATGGGTTGTTATGGGCTATGGACAGAGATGGTTTGTTATGGGCTAGGGACAGAGATGGGTTGTTATGGGCTAGGGACAGAGATGGGTTGTAATGGTCTAGGGACAGAGATGGGTTGTTATGGGCTAGGGACAGAGATGGGTTGTTATGGGCTGAGGACAGAGATGGGTTGTTATGGGCTAAGGACAGAGATGGGTTGTTATGGGCTAGGGACAGAGATGGGTTGTTATGGGCTAGGGACAGAGATGGGTTGTTATGGGCTGGGGACAGAGATGGGTTGTTATTGGCTGAGGACAGAGATGGGTTGGTATGGGCTAAGGACAGAGATGGGTTGTTATGGGCTGAGGACAGAGATGGGTTGTTATGGGCTAGGGACATAGATGGGTTGTTATGGGCTGGGGACAGAGATGGGTTTTTATTGGCTGAGGACAGAGATGGGTTGGTATGGGCTAAGGACAGAGATGGGTTGTTATGGGCTGAGGACAGAGATGGGTTGTTATTTGCTGTGGACAGAGATGGGTTGTTATGGGCTAAGGACATAGATGGGTTGTTATGGGCTAGGGACAGAGATGGGTTGTTATGGGCTAGGGACAGAAATGGGTTGTTATGGGCTAGGGACAGAGATGGGTTGTTATGGGCTAGGGACAGAGATGGGTTGTTATGGGCTAGGGACAGAGATGGGTTGTTATGGGCTGAGGACAGAGATGGGTTGTTATGGGCTAGTGACAGAGATGGTTTGTTATGGGCTGAGGACAGAGATGGGTTGTTATGGGCTAGGGACAGAGGTGGGTTGTTATGGCCTGGGGACAGAGATGGGTTGTTATTGGCTGAGGACAGAGATGGGTTGGTATGGGCTAAGGACAGAGATGGGTTGTTATGGGCTCAGGACAGAGATGGGTTGTTATTTGCTGGGGACAGAGATGGGTTGTTGTGGGCTAAGGACAGAGATGGGTTGTTATGGGCTAGGGACAGAGATGGGTTGTTATGGTCTAGGGACAGAGATGGGTTGTTATGGGCTGATGACAGAGATGGGTTGTTATGGGCTGAGGACAGAGATGGGTTGTTATGGGCTAGGGACAGAGATGGGTTGTTATGGGCTAAGGACAGAGATGGGTTGTTATGGGCTGAGGACAGAGATGGGTTGTTATGGGCTAGGGACAGAGATGGGTTGTTATGGGCTGAGGACAGAGATGAGTTGTTATGGGCTGAGGACAGAGATGGGTTGTTATGGGCTGAGGACAGAGATGGGTTGTTATGGGCTGAGGACAGAGGTGGGTTGTTATGGGCTGAGGACAGAGATTGGTTGTTATTGGCTGAGGACAGAATTTGGTTTTTATGGGCTAAGGACAGAGATGGGTTGTTATGGGCTATGGACAGAGATGGTTTGTTATGGGCTAGGGACAGAGATGGGTTGTTATGGGCTAGGGACAGAGATGGGTTGTAATGGTCTAGGGACAGAGATGGGTTGTTATGGGCTAGGGACAGAGATGGGTTGTTATGGGCTGAGGACAGAGATGGGTTGTTATGGGCTAAGGACAGAGATGGGTTGTTATGGGCTAGGGACAGAGATGGGTTGTTATGGGCTAGGGACAGAGATGGGTTGTTATGGGCTGGGGACAGAGATGGGTTGTTATTGGCTGAGGACAGAGATGGGTTGGTATGGGCTAAGGACAGAGAAGGGTTGTTATGGGCTGAGGACAGAGATGGGTTGTTATTTGCTGTGGACAGAGATGGGTTGTTATGGGCTGGGGACAGAGATGGGTTGTTATTGGCTGAGGACAGAGATGGGTTGGTATGGGCTAAGGACAGAGATGGGTTGTTATGGGCTGAGGACAGAGATGGGTTGTTATTTGCTGTGGACAGAGATGGGTTGTTATGGGCTAAGGACATAGATGGGTTGTTATGGGCTAGGGACAGAGATGGGTTGTTATGGGCTAGGGACAGAGATGGGTTGTTATGGGCTGAGGACAGAGATGAGTTGTTATGGGCTGAGGACAGAGATGGTTTGTTATGGGCTAGGGACAGAGATAAGTTGTTATGGGCTAGGGACAGAGATGGGTTGTTATGGGCTAGTGACAGAGATGGTTTGTTATGGGCTGAGGACAGAGATGGGTTGTTATGGGCTAGGGACAGAGGTGGGTTGTTATGGCCTGGGGACAGAGATGGGTTGTTATTGGCTGAGGACAGAGATGGGTTGGTATGGGCTAAGGACAGAGATGGGTTGTTATGGGCTCAGGACAGAGATGGGTTGTTATTTGCTGGGGACAGAGATGGGTTGTTGTGGGCTAAGGACAGAGATGGGTTGTTATGGGCTAGGGACAGAGATGGGTTGTTATGGTCTAGGGACAGAGATGGGTTGTTATGGGCTGATGACAGAGATGGGTTGTTATGGGCTGAGGACAGAGATGGGTTGTTATGGGCTAGGGACAGAGATGGGTTGTTATGGGCTAAGGACAGAGATGGGTTGTTATGGGCTGAGGACAGAGATGGGTTGTTATGGGCTAGGGACAGAGATGGGTTGTTATGGGCTAGGGACAGAGATGGGTTGTTATGGGCTAGGGACAGAGATGGGTTGTTATGGGCTGAGGACAGAGATGGGTTGTTATGGGCTAAGGACAGAGATGGGTTGTTATGGGCTAGGGACAGAGATGGGTTGTTATGGGCTAGGGACAGAGATGGGTTGTTATGGGCTGGGGACAGAGATGGGTTGTTATTGGCTGAGGACAGAGATGGGTTGGTATGGGCTAAGGACAGAGATGGGTTGTTATGGGCTGAGGACAGAGATGGGTTGTTATGGGCTAGGGACATAGATGGGTTGTTATGGGCTGGGGACAGAGATGGGTTGTTATTGGCTGAGGACAGAGATGGTTTGGTATGGGCTAAGGACAGAGATGGGTTGTTATGGGCTGAGGACAGAGATGGGTTGTTATTTGCTGTGGACAGAGATGGGTTGTTATGGGCTAAGGACATAGATGGGTTGTTATGGGCTAGGGACAGAGATGGGTTGTTATGGGCTAGGGACAGAAATGGGTTGTTATGGGCTAGGGACAGAGATGGGTTGTTATGGGCTAGGGACAGAGATGGGTTGTTATGGGCTAGGGACAGAGATGGGTTGTTATGGGCTGAGGACAGAGATGGGTTGTTATGGGCTAGTGACAGAGATGGTTTGTTATGGGCTGAGGACAGAGATGGGTTGTTATGGGCTAGGGACAGAGGTGGGTTGTTATGGCCTGGGGACAGAGATGGGTTGTTATTGGCTGAGGACAGAGATGGGTTGGTATGGGCTAAGGACAGAGATGGGTTGTTATGGGCTCAGGACAGAGATGGGTTGTTATTTGCTGGGGACAGAGATGGGTTGTTGTGGGCTAAGGACAGAGATGGGTTGTTATGGGCTAGGGACAGAGATGGGTTGTTATGGTCTAGGGACAGAGATGGGTTGTTATGGGCTGATGACAGAGATGGGTTGTTATGGGCTGAGGACAGAGATGGGTTGTTATGGGCTAGGGACAGAGATGGGTTGTTATGGGCTAAGGACAGAGATGGGTTGTTATGGGCTGAGGACAGAGATGGGTTGTTATGGGCTAGGGACAGAGATGGGTTGTTATGGGCTGAGGACAGAGATGAGTTGTTATGGGCTGAGGACAGAGATGGGTTGTTATGGGCTGAGGACAGAGATGGGTTGTTATGGGCTGAGGACAGAGGTGGGTTGTTATGGGCTGAGGACAGAGATTGGTTGTTATTGGCTGAGGACAGAATTTGGTTTTTATGGGCTAAGGACAGAGATGGGTTGTTATGGGCTATGGACAGAGATGGTTTGTTATGGGCTAGGGACAGAGATGGGTTGTTATGGGCTAGGGACAGAGATGGGTTGTAATGGTCTAGGGACAGAGATGGGTTGTTATGGGCTAGGGACAGAGATGGGTTGTTATGGGCTGAGGACAGAGATGGGTTGTTATGGGCTAAGGACAGAGATGGGTTGTTATGGGCTAGGGACAGAGATGGGTTGTTATGGGCTAGGGACAGAGATGGGTTGTTATGGGCTGGGGACAGAGATGGGTTGTTATTGGCTGAGGACAGAGATGGGTTGGTATGGGCTAAGGACAGAGATGGGTTGTTATGGGCTGAGGACAGAGATGGGTTGTTATTTGCTGTGGACAGAGATGGGTTGTTATGGGCTAAGGACATAGATGGGTTGTTATGGGCTAGGGACAGAGATGGGTTGTTATGGGCTAGGGACAGAGATGGGTTGTTATGGGCTGAGGACAGAGATGAGTTGTTATGGGCTGAGGACAGAGATGGTTTGTTATGGGCTAAGGACAGAGATAAGTTGTTATGGGCTAGGGACAGAGATGGGTTGTTATGGGCTAGTGACAGAGATGGTTTGTTATGGGCTGAGGACAGAGATGGGTTGTTATGGGCTAGGGACAGAGGTGGGTTGTTATGGCCTGGGGACAGAGATGGGTTGTTATTGGCTGAGGACAGAGATGGGTTGGTATGGGCTAAGGACAGAGATGGGTTGTTATGGGCTCAGGACAGAGATGGGTTGTTATTTGCTGGGGACAGAGATGGGTTGTTGTGGGCTAAGGACAGAGATGGGTTGTTATGGGCTAGGGACAGAGATGGGTTGTTATGGTCTAGGGACAGAGATGGGTTGTTATGGGCTGATGACAGAGATGGGTTGTTATGGGCTGAGGACAGAGATGGGTTGTTATGGGCTAGGGACAGAGATGGGTTGTTATGGGCTAAGGACAGAGATGGGTTGTTATGGGCTGAGGACAGAGATGGGTTGTTATGGGCTAGGGACAGAGATGGGTTGTTATGGGCTAGGGACAGAGATGGGTTGTTATGGGCTAGGGACAGAGATGGGTTGTTATGGGCTGAGGACAGAGATGGGTTGTTATGGGCTAAGGACAGAGATGGGTTGTTATGGCTTAGGGACAGAGATGGGTTGTTATGGGCTAGGGACAGAGATGGGTTGTTATGGGCTGGGGACAGAGATGGGTTGTTATTGGCTGAGGACAGAGATGGGTTGGTATGGGCTAAGGACAGAGATGGGTTGTTATGGGCTGAGGACAGAGATGGGTTGTTATGGGCTAGGGACATAGATGGGTTGTTATGGGCTGGGGACAGAGATGGGTTGTTATTGGCTGAGGACAGAGATGGGTTGGTATGGGCTAAGGACAGAGATGGGTTGTTATGGGCTGAGGACAGAGATGGGTTGTTATTTGCTGTGGACAGAGATGGGTTGTTATGGGCTAAGGACATAGATGGGTTGTTATGGGCTAGGGACAGAGATGGGTTGTTATGGGCTAGGGACAGAGATGGGTTGTTATGGGCTAGGGACAGAGATGGGTTGTTATGGGCTAGGGACAGAGATGGGTTGTTATGGGCTAGGGACAGAGATGGGTTGTTATGGGCTGAGGACAGAGATGGGTTGTTATGGGCTAGTGACAGAGATGGTTTGTTATGGGCTGAGGACAGAGATGGGTTGTTATGGGCTAGGGACAGAGGTGGGTTGTTATGGCCTGGGGACAGAGATGGGTTGTTATTGGCTGAGGACAGAGATGGGTTGGTATGGGCTAAGGACAGAGATGGGTTGTTATGGGCTCAGGACAGAGATGGGTTGTTATTTGCTGGGGACAGAGATGGGTTGTTGTGGGCTAAGGACAGAGATGGGTTGTTATGGGCTAGGGACAGAGATGGGTTGTTATGGTCTAGGGACAGAGATGGGTTGTTATGGGCTGATGACAGAGATGGGTTGTTATGGGCTGAGGACAGAGATGGGTTGTTATGGGCTAGGGACAGAGATGGGTTGTTATGGGCTAAGGACAGAGATGGGTTGTTATGGGCTGAGGACAGAGATGGGTTGTTATGGGCTAGGGACAGAGATGGGTTGTTATGGGCTGAGGACAGAGATGAGTTGTTATGGGCTGAGGACAGAGATGGGTTGTTATGGGCTGAGGACAGAGATGGGTTGTTATGGGCTGAGGACAGAGGTGGGTTGTTATGGGCTGAGGACAGAGATTGGTTGTTATTGGCTGAGGACAGAATTTGGTTTTTATGGGCTAAGGACAGAGATGGGTTGTTATGGGCTATGGACAGAGATGGTTTGTTATGGGCTAGGGACAGAGATGGGTTGTTATGGGCTAGGGACAGAGATGGGTTGTAATGGTCTAGGGACAGAGATGGGTTGTTATGGGCTAGGGACAGAGATGGGTTGTTATGGGCTGAGGACAGAGATGGGTTGTTATGGGCTAAGGACAGAGATGGGTTGTTATGGGCTAGGGACAGAGATGGGTTGTTATGGGCTAGGGACAGAGATGGGTTGTTATGGGCTGGGGACAGAGATGGGTTGTTATTGGCTGAGGACAGAGATGGGTTGGTATGGGCTAAGGACAGAGATGGGTTGTTATGGGCTGAGGACAGAGATGGGTTGTTATGGGCTAGGGACATAGATGGGTTGTTATGGGCTGGGGACAGAGATGGGTTGTTATTGGCTGAGGACAGAGATGGGTTGGTATGGGCTAAGGACAGAGATGGGTTGTTATGGGCTGAGGACAGAGATGGGTTGTTATTTGCTGTGGACAGAGATGGGTTGTTATGGGCTAAGGACATAGATGGGTTGTTATGGGCTAGGGACAGAGATGGGTTGTTATGGGCTAGGGACAGAGATGGGTTGTTATGGGCTGAGGACAGAGATGAGTTGTTATGGGCTGAGGACAGAGATGGTTTGTTATGGGCTAGGGACAGAGATAAGTTGTTATGGGCTAGGGACAGAGATGGGTTGTTATGGGCTAGTGACAGAGATGGTTTGTTATGGGCTGAGGACAGAGATGGGTTGTTATGGGCTAGGGACAGAGGTGGGTTGTTATGGCCTGGGGACAGAGATGGGTTGTTATTGGCTGAGGACAGAGATGGGTTGGTATGGGCTAAGGACAGAGATGGGTTGTTATGGGCTCAGGACAGAGATGGGTTGTTATTTGCTGGGGACAGAGATGGGTTGTTGTGGGCTAAGGACAGAGATGGGTTGTTATGGGCTAGGGACAGAGATGGGTTGTTATGGTCTAGGGACAGAGATGGGTTGTTATGGGCTGATGACAGAGATGGGTTGTTATGGGCTGAGGACAGAGATGGGTTGTTATGGGCTAGGGACAGAGATGGGTTGTTATGGGCTAAGGACAGAGATGGGTTGTTATGGGCTGAGGACAGAGATGGGTTGTTATGGGCTAGGGACAGAGATGGGTTGTTATGGGCTGAGGACAGAGATGAGTTGTTATGGGCTGAGGACAGAGATGGGTTGTTATGGGCTGAGGACAGCGATGGGTTGTTATGGGCTGAGGACAGAGGTGGGTTGTTATGGGCTGAGGACAGAGATTGGTTGTTATTGGCTGAGGACAGAATGTGGTTTTTATGGGCTAAGGACAGAGATGGGTTGTTATGGGCTATGGACAGAGATGGTTTGTTATGGGCTAGGGACAGAGATGGGTTGTTATGGGCTAGGGACAGAGATGGGTTGTAATGGTCTAGGGACAGAGATGGGTTGTTATGGGCTAGGGACAGAGATGGGTTGTTATGGGCTGAGGACAGAGATGGGTTGTTATGGGCTAAGGACAGAGATGGGTTGTTATGGGCTAGGGACAGAGATGGGTTGTTATGGGCTGAGGACAGAGATGGGTTGTTATGGGCTGAGGACTGAGATGGGTTGTTATGGGCTAGGGACAGAGATGGGTTGTTATGGGCTAGGGACAGAGATGGGTTGTTATGGGCTAAGGACAGAGATGGATTGTTATGGGCTGAGGACAGAGATGGGTTGTTATGAGCTAGGGACAGAGATGGGTTGTTATGGGCTGAGGACAGAGATGGGTTGTTATGGGCTAAGGACAGAGATGGACTGTTATGGGCTGAGGACAGAGATGGGTTGTTATGGGCTAAGGACAGAGATGGATTGTTATGGGCTGAGGACAGAGATGGGTTGTTATGAGCTAGGGACAGAGATGGGTTGTTATGGGCTGAGGACAGAGATGGGTTGTTATGAGCTAGGGACAGAGATGGGTTGTTATGGGCTGAGGACAGAGATGGGTTGTTATGGGCTGAGGACAGAGATGGGTTGTTATGGGCTGAGGACAGAGATGGGTTGTTATGGGCTAGGGACAGAGATGGGTTGTTATGGGCTAGGGACAGAGATGGGTTGTTATGGGCTAGGGACAGAGATGGGTTGTTATGGGCAAAGGACAGAGATGGGTTGTTATGGGCTAGGGACAGAGATGGGTTGTTATGGGCTGAGGACAGAGATGGGTTGTTATGGGCAAAGGACAGAGATGGGTTGTTATGGGCTAGGGACAGAGATGGGTTGTTATGGGCTGAGGACAGAGATGCGTTGTTATGGGCAAAGAACAGAGATGGGTTGTTATGGGCTAGGGACAGAGATGGGTTGTTATGGGCTAGGGACACAGATGCCAGATACAGCAATATTTGTTTATTTTATTTTACTAGGCAAGTCAGTTAGGGTTATTTACAATGACGGCCTACTCTGGACAAACCCGGACGACGCTAGGCCAATTGTGCGGCGCCCTATGCAACTCACGATCACGGCCAAATGTGATACAACCTGGATTCGAACAAGATACTATAGTGACGCCTCTTGCACTGAGATGCAGTGCCTTGGACCGCTGCGTCACTCGAGAGCCCTATAGGGGAATATAAGTCCCCCTGAATTGGATTTACTATATATTTGATTGTGGTATCGCTGACAGCAACCCAGAGTAGACCTTGACAGGTGCATTAATTAATAACCTCTTGAAGCTAGGAGGCACTATTTTTATGTTTGGAAAAATAACGTTCCCAAAGTAAACGGCCTATTTCTCAGAACCAGATGCTAGAATATGCATATAATTGACAGATTAAGATAGAAAACAATCTAAAGTTTCCAAAACTGTCAAAATATTGTCTGTGAGTATAACAGAACTGATATTGCAGGCGAAACCCTGAGAAAAATCAAATAAGGAAGTGGCTTCTATTTTGAAAACTCCATTTTCCATATCAACCAGATTCCTTTTCCTATCGCTTCCTCATGGTGTCAACAGTCTTCAGACATAGTTTCCGGCTTTTATTTTGAAAAATGAGCCAGAACGATAACATTGCATCGAGTGTTCACATGAGTTTTGCTCGCGCAACAGAGTTTGGATAGGTATTGCTTTTCCCTCTCCTACTGTGAAAGACATTTGCGGTTGATATATTATCGATTATATATTTTAAAAACAACCTGAGGATTGATTATAAAAACATTTGACCTGTTTCTGTGGACATTACGGATATTATTTGGAATTTATCTGCGTTGTCGTGACCGCTCTTTCCTGTGGATTTCTGAACATAATGCGCCAAACAAATGGAGGTATTTTGGATATAAAAATAATCTTTATGGAACAAAATGAACATTTGTTGTGTAACTGGGAGTCTCGTGAGTGAAAACATCTGAAGATCATCAAAGGGAAACGATTAATTTGATTCCTTTTCTGATTTTCGTGACCAAGCTACCTGATGCTAAGTGTACTTAATGTTTTGTCATGCGATCGATAAACTTACACAAACGGTAAAAAAACAAAAATGCACACAGGAGGAACTCAAAATCCCAAAACCACCCCACGGCCATCTAAAAATAAAAAATAAAGTTTAAATTAAGTGCTTAATAAAATATAGTAGTATTTAGTAGTAGTATTGCTTTCGCTGTAAAGCATAATTTCAATATCTGAGATGACAGGTGGATTAACAAAAGGCGAAACTGTGTTTTGCAATATTGCACTTGTGATTTCATGAATATGAATATTTTTAGTAATATTATTTGACTGAGGCACTATGCTATTCAGCGGTTGCTGATGACAATTATCCTGCTTAAGGGATGGGTAGCGCCAAGAAGTTAAGTCACTGACACGGTGAGGAGTGTGTTGATGCTCTGCTAAATTACTTCTGTTGTGTGTACTCTGCAGGTGTGGTGTGGCCAGATGTGTGACGTGGTGAGTGAGATCGAGCTGGAGAGAGAGCGCTGTGACAACAAAACCTCTGGGAACGTCACGGCAGGTCATTCACCTACAATACATTACTTTCCTTCCCTACGGCGTTGAAGGCTCCCAGGCAGCAATTTACAGAAAATGGGGAAACAGCAGGATTATATAAAGGAGAGCGAAAGTTATGGCCAGCATCCATAGTGAACACCCCCCCCCCCCCCCCCCCCCCATCACACACCCCCTCCATCACACACCCCCTCCATCGCACTAGACTGAAATCCTCATTCAGATTTTTATTATATGTGTATTGGATACGAAACAGAATAATATCGTGCAGAGTGGTACTGTAAACTTTTGGCCTGAATGCTTTTTTTTTTTTTTACATGAATATAAAGTAGGCTTTATAATCCCTGTCCATTTTAGTTTGGTGTTGTAGTGTCTTATGGAAAACAGATCTTCTGTCTGCTGGGTCACTGGAGTGTGCAACAGGGAGTCCTGGTTGACTTTTTTTTAAGTCAGAGGAAGCTGTAAAAGTAAAGGACAGATTG
Source organism: Oncorhynchus mykiss (assembly GCF_013265735.2). Taxonomy (NCBI): domain Eukaryota; kingdom Metazoa; phylum Chordata; class Actinopteri; order Salmoniformes; family Salmonidae; genus Oncorhynchus; species Oncorhynchus mykiss. The sequence goes on along the minus strand of NC_048579.1, from coordinate 735,123 downwards.
CAATTTACTAGGGGGGAGGTGTGCTGAAAAATCGTGGAGGGTTGTTAAACTTTTTTGTTGTTGCTATGGGTAGAGTTTTTATTGGGTACAGGGAGTGTAGTGTATTTTGTCCTCTGGTTTATATTCCCTCTTTTCCCCTGGTTTATATTCCCTCTTTTTCCCCTGGTTTATATTCCCTCTTTTCCCCTGTTTTATATCCTGGTTTATATTCCCTCTTTTCCCCTGGTTTATATTCCCTCTTTACCCCTGGTTTATATTCCCTCGTTTCCCCTGGTTTATATTCCCTCGTTTCCCCTGTTTTATACTCCCTTGTTTCCCCTGTTTTATATTCCCTTGTTTCCCCTGGTTTATATTCCCTCTTTTCCCCTGGTTTATATTCCCTCGTTTCCCCTGGTTTATATTCCCTCGTTTCCCCTGTTTTATATTCCCTTGTTTCCCCTGGTTTATATTCCCTCTTTTCCCCTGGTTTATATTCCCTCTTTTCCCCTGATTTATATCCTGGTTTATATTCCCTATTTTCCCCTGGTTTATATTCCCTCTTTTCCCCTGGTTTATATTCCCTCGTTTCACATGGTTTATATCCTGGTTTATATTCCCTCTTTTCCCCTGGTTTATATTCTGGTTTATATTCCCTCGTTTCCCCTGGTTTATATTCCCTCTTTTCCCCTGGTTTATATTCCCTCGTTTCCCCTGGTTTATATTCCCTCGTTTCCCCTGTTTTATATTCCCTTGTTTCCCCTGGTTTATATTCCCTCTTTTCCCCTGGTTTATATTCCCTCTTTTCCCCTGATTTATATCCTGGTTTATATTCCCTATTTTCCCCTGGTTTATATTCCCTCTTTTCCCCTGGTTTATATTCCCTCGTTTCACATGATTTATATCCTGGTTTATATTCCCTCTTTTCCCCTGGTTTATATTCTGGTTTATATTCCCTCGTTTCCCCTGGTTTATATTCCCTCTTTTCCCCTGGTTTATATTCCCTCTTTACCCCTGGTTTATATTCCCTCGTTTCACATGGTTTATATCCTGGTTTATATTCCCTCTTTTCCCCTGGTTTATATTCTGGTTTATATTCCCTCTTTTCCCCTGGTTTATATTCCCTCTTTTCCCCTGGTTTATATTCCCTCGTTTCCCCTGGTTTATATTCCCTCGTTTCCCCTGGTTTATATTCCCTCGTTTCCCCTGGTTTATATTCCCTCTTTTCCCCTGGTTTATATTCCCTCTTTACCCCTGGTTTATATTCCCTCGTTTCACATGGTTTATATCCTGGTTTATATTCCCTCTTTTCCCCTGGTTTACATCCTGGTTTATATCCTGGTTTATATTCCCTCTTATCCCCTGGTTTACATCCTGGTTCATATCCTGGTTTATATTCCCTATTTTCCCCTGGTTTATATCCTGGTTTATATTCCCTCTTTTCCCCTGGTTTACATCCTGGTTTATATCCTGGTTTATATTCCCTCTTATCCCCTGGTTTACATCCTGGTTCATATCCTGGTTTATATTCCCTATTTTCCCCTGGTTTATATCCTGGTTTATATTCCCTCTTTTCCCCTGGTTTACATCCTGGTTTATATCCTGGTTTATATTCCCTCTTTTCCCCTGGTTTATATCCTGGTTTATATCCTGGTTTATATTCTCTCTTTTCCCCTGGTTTATATTCCCCCTTTTCCCCTGGTTTATATCCTGGTTTATATTCCCTCTTTTCCCCTGTTTTGTATCCTGGTTTATATTCCCTCTTTTCTCCTGGTTTATATCCTGGTTTATATCCTGGTTTATATCCTGGTTTATATTCCCTCTTTTCCCCTGGTTTATATCCTGGTTTATATTCCCTCTTTTCCCCTGGTTTATATCCTGGTTTATATTCCCTCTTTTCCCCTGTTTTATAACCTGGTTTATATCTTGGTTTATATCCTGGTTTATATCCTGGTTTATATTCTGGTTTATATCCTGGTTTTCTATTCCCTCTTTCCCCTTGTTTATATCCTGGTTTATATCCTGGTTTATATTCCCTCTTTCCCCTGTTTTCTATCCTGGTTTATATTCCCTCTTTTCCCCTGGTTTATATTCCCTCGTTTCCCCTGGTTTATATTCCCTTGTTTCCCCTGGTTTATATTCCCTCTTTACCCCTGGTTTATATTCCCTCGTTTCACATGGTTTATATCCTGGTTTATATTCCCTCTTTTCCCCTGGTTTATATTCTGGTTTATATTCCCTCTTTTCCCCTGGTTTATATTCCCTCTTTTCCCCTGGTTTCTATTCCCTATTTTCCCCTGGTTTATATTCCTTCGTTTCCCCTGGTTTATATTCCCTCTTTTCCACTGGTTTATATTCCCTCTTTACCCCTGGTTTATATTCCCTCGTTTCACATGGTTTATATCCTGGTTTATATTCCCTCTTTTCCCCTGGTTTATATCCTGGTTTATATCCTGGTTTATATTCCCTCTTTTCCCCTGGTTTACATCCTGGTTTATATCCTGGTTTATATTCCCTCTTTTCCCCTGGTTTACATCCTGGTTTATATCCTGGTTTATATTCCCTCTTTTCCCCTGGTTTATATCCTGGTTTATATCCTGGTTTATATTCCCTCTTTTCCCCTGGTTTACATCCTGGTTTATATCCTGGTTTATATTGCCTCTTTTCCCCTGGTTTATATCCTGGTTTATATCCTGGTTTATATTCCCTCTTTTCCCCTGTTTTATATCCTGGTTTATATTCCCTCTTTTCCCCTGGTTTATATCCTGGTTTATATTCCCTCTTTTCCCCTGTTTTATATCCTGGTTTATATTCCCTCTTTTCCCCTGGTTTACATCCTGGTTTATATCCTGGTTTATATTCCCTCTTTTCCCCTGGTTTACATCCTGGTTTATATCCTGGTTTATATTCCCTCTTTTCCCCTGGTTTATATCCTGGTTTATATCCTGGTTTATATTCCCTCTTTTCCCCTGGTTTACATCCTGGTTTATATCCTGGTTTATATTGCCTCTTTTCCCCTGGTTTATATCCTGGTTTATATCCTGGTTTATATTCCCTCTTTTCCCCTGTTTTATATCCTGGTTTATATTCCCTCTTTTCCCCTGGTTTATATCCTGGTTTATATTCCCTCTTTTCCCCTGTTTTATATCCTGGTTTATATTCCCTCTTTTCCCCTGGTTTATATTCTGGTGTATATTCCCTCTTTCCCCTGGTTTATATCCTGGTTTATATCCTGGTTTATATTCCCTCGTTTCCCCTGTTTTATATCCTGGTTTATATTCCTTCTTTTCCCCTGGTTTATATTCTGGTTTATATCCTGGTTTATATTCCCTCTTTCCCCTGTTTTATATCCTGGTTTATATTCTGGTTTATATCCTGGTTTATATCCTGGTTTATATTCTGGTTTATATCCTGGTTTATATTCCCTCTTTCCCCTGTTTTATATCCTGGTTTATATTCTGGTTTATATCCTGGTTTATATCTTGGTTTATATCCTGGTTTATATCCTGGTTTATATTCCCTCTTTCCCCTGTTTTATATCCTGGTTTATATTCTGGTTTATATCCTGGTTTATATTCCCTCTTTTCCCCTGTTTTATATCCTGGTTTATATTCCTTCTTTTCCCCTGTTTTATATCCTGGTTTATATTCCTTCTTTTCCCCTGTTTTATATCCTGGTTTATATTCCCTCTTTCCCCTGTTTTATATCCTGGTTTATATTCTGGTTTATATCCTGGTTTATATTCCCTCTTTTCCCCTGTTTTATATCCTGGTTTATATTCCTTATTTTCCCCTGGTTTATATTCTGGTTTATATCCTGGTTTATATTCCCTCTTTCCCCTGTTTTATATCCTGGTTTATATTCTGGTTTATATCCTGGTTTATATCCTGGTTTATATTCTGGTTTATATCCTGGTTTATAGTCCCTCTTTCCCCTGTTTTATATCCTGGTTTATATTCTGGTTTATATCCTGGTTTATATCTTGGTTTATATCCTGGTTTATATCCTGGTTTATATTCCCTCTTTCCCCTGTTTTATATCCTGGTTTATATTCTAATTATATCCTGGTTTATATTCCCTCTTTTCCCCTGTTTTATATCCTGGTTTATATTCCTTCTTTTCCCCTGTTTTATATCCTGGTTTATATTCCTTCTTTTCCCCTGTTTTATATCCTGGTTTATATTCCCTCTTTCCCCTGTTTTATATCCTGGTTTATATTCTGGTTTATATCCTGGTTTATATTCCCTCTTTCCCCTGTTTTATATCCTGGTTTATATTCTGGTTTATATCCTGGTTTATATTCCCTCTTTTCCCCTGTTTTATATCCTGGTTTATGTTCCTTCTTTTCCCCTGTTTTATATCCTGGTTTATATTCCCTCTTTTCCCCTGGTTTATATTCCCTCTTTACCCCTGGTTTATATTCCCTCGTTTCCCCTGTTTTATATTCCCTCGTTTCCCCTGTTTTATATTCCCTTGTTTCCCCTGGTTTATATTCCCTCTTTTCCCCTGGTTTATATTCCCTCGTTTCCCCTGGTTTATATTCCCTCGTTTCCCCTGTTTTATATTCCCTTGTTTCCCCTGGTTTATATTCCCTCTTTTCCCCTGGTTTATATTCCCTCTTTCCCCTGTTTTATATCCTGGTTTATATTCTGGTTTATATCCTGGTTTATATCTTGGTTTATATCCTGGTTTATATCCTGGTTTATATTCCCTCTTTCCCCTGTTTTATATCCTGGTTTATATTCTGGTTTATATCCTGGTTTATATTCCCTCTTTTCCCCTGTTTTATATCCTGGTTTATATTCCTTCTTTTCCCCTGTTTTATATCCTGGTTTATATTCCTTCTTTTCCCCTGTTTTATATCCTGGTTTATATTCCCTCTTTCCCCTGTTTTATATCCTGGTTTATATTCTGGTTTATATCCTGGTTTATATTCCCTCTTTCCCCTGTTTTATATCCTGGTTTATATTCTGGTTTATATCCTGGTTTATATTCCCTCTTTTCCCCTGTTTTATATCCTGGTTTATATTCCTTATTTTCCCCTGGTTTATATTATGGTTTATATCCTGGTTTATATTCCCTCTTTCCCCTGTTTTATATCCTGGTTTATATTCTGGTTTATATCCTGGTTTATATCCTGGTTTATATTCTGGTTTATATCCTGGTTTATAGTCCCTCTTTCCCCTGTTTTATATCCTGGTTTATATTCTGGTTTATATCCTGGTTTATATCTTGGTTTATATCCTGGTTTATATCCTGGTTTATAATCCCTCTTTCCCCTGTTTTATATCCTGGTTTATATTCTGGTTTATATCCTGGTTTATATTCCCTCTTTTCCCCTGTTTTATATCCTGGTTTATATTCCTTCTTTTCCCCTGTTTTATATCCTGGTTTATATTCCTTCTTTTCCCCTGTTTTATATCCTGGTTTATATTCCCTCTTTCCCCTGTTTTATATCCTGGTTTATATTCTGGTTTATATCCTGGTTTATATTCCCTCTTTCCCCTGTTTTATATCCTGGTTTATATTGTGGTTTATATCCTGGTTTATATTCCCTCTTTTCCCCTGTTTTATATCCTGGTTTATGTTCCTTCTTTTCCCCTGTTTTATATCCTGGTTTATATTCCCTCTTTTCCCCTGGTTTATATTCCCTCTTTACCCCTGGTTTATATTCCCTCGTTTCCCCTGTTTTATATTCCCTCGTTTCCCCTGTTTTATATTCCCTTGTTTCCCCTGGTTTATATTCCCTCTTTTCCCCTGGTTTATATTCCCTCGTTTCCCCTGGTTTATATTCCCTCGTTTCCCCTGTTTTATATTCCCTTGTTTCCCCTGGTTTATATTCCCTCTTTTCCCCTGGTTTATATTCCCTCTTTTCCCCTGATTTATATCCTGGTTTATATTCCCTATTTTCCCCTGGTTTATATTCCCTCTTTTCCCCTGGTTTATATTCCCTCGTTTCACATGGTTTATATCCTGGTTTATATTCCCTCTTTTCCCCTGGTTTATATTCTGGTTTATATTCCCTCGTTTCCCCCGGTTTATATTCCCTCTTTTCCCCTGGTTTATATTCCCTCTTTACCCCTGGTTTATATTCCCTCGTTTCACATGGTTTATATCCTGGTTTATATTCCCTCTTTTCCCCTGGTTTATATTCTGGTTTATATTCCCTCTTTTCCCCTGGTTTATATTCCCTCTTTTCCTCTGGTTTATATTCCCTCGTTTCCCCTGGTTTATATTCCCTCGTTTCCCCTGGTTTATATTCCCTCGTTTCCCCTGGTTTATATTCCCTCTTTTCCCCTGGTTTGTATTCCCTCTTTACCCCTGGTTTATATTCCCTCGTTTCACATGGTTTATATCCTGGTTTATATTCCCTTTTTTCCCCTGGTTTATATCCTGGTTTATATTCCCTCTTTTCCCCTGGTTTACATCCTGGTTTATATCCTGGTTTATATTCCCTCTTATCCCCTGGTTTACATCCTGGTTCATATCCTGGTTTATATTCCCTATTTTCCCCTGGTTTATATCCTGGTTTATATTCCCTCTTTTCCCCTGGTTTACATCCTGGTTTATATCCTGGTTTATATTCCCTCTTTTCCCCTGGTTTATATCCTGGTTTATATCCTGGTTTATATTCTCTCTTTTCCCCTGGTTTATATTCCCCCTTTTCCCCTGGTTTATATCCTGGTTTATATTCCCTCTTTTCCCCTGTTTTGTATCCTGGTTTATATTCCCTCTTTTCTCCTGGTTTATATCCTGGTTTATATCCTGGTTTATATCCTGGTTTATATTCCCTCTTTTCCCCTGGTTTATATCCTGGTTTATATTCCCTCTTTTCCCCTGGTTTATATCCTGGTTTATATTCCCTCTTTTCCCCTGTTTTATAACCTGGTTTATATCTTGGTTTATATCCTGGTTTATATCCTGGTTTATATTCTGGTTTATATCCTGGTTTATATTCCCTCTTTCCCCTTGTTTATATACTGGTTTATATCCTGGTTTATATTCCCTCTTTTCCCCTGTTTTCTATCCTGGTTTATATTCCCTCTTTTCCCCTGGTTTATATTCCCTCGTTTCCCCTGGTTTATATTCCCTTGTTTCCCCTGGTTTATATTCCCTCTTTACCCCTGGTTTATATTCCCTCGTTTCACATGGTTTATATCCTGGTTTATATTCCCTCTTTTCCCCTGGTTTATATTCTGGTTTATATTCCCTCTTTTCCCCTGGTTTATATTCCCTCTTTTCCCCTGGTTTCTATTCCCTATTTTCCCCTGGTTTATATTCCCTCGTTTCCCCTGGTTTATATTCCCTCTTTTCCCCTGGTTTATATTCCCTCTTTACCCCTGGTTTATATTCCCTCGTTTCCCCTGTTTTATATTCCCTCGTTTCCCCTGTTTTATATTCCCTTGTTTCCCCTGGTTTATATTCCCTCTTTTCCCCTGGTTTATATTCCCTCGTTTCCCCTGGTTTATATTCCCTCGTTTCCCCTGTTTTATATTCCCTTGTTTCCCCTGGTTTATATTCCCTCTTTTCCCCTGGTTTATATTCCCTCTTTTCCCCTGATTTATATCCTGGTTTATATTCCCTATTTTCCCCTGGTTTATATTCCCTCTTTTCCCCTGGTTTATATTCCCTCGTTTCACATGGTTTATATCCTGGTTTATATTCCCTCTTTTCCCCTGGTTTATATTCTGGTTTATATTCCCTCGTTTCCCCCGGTTTATATTCCCTCTTTTCCCCTGGTTTATATTCCCTCTTTACCCCTGGTTTATATTCCCTCGTTTCACATGGTTTATATCCTGGTTTATATTCCCTCTTTTCCCCTGGTTTATATTCTGGTTTATATTCCCTCTTTTCCCCTGGTTTATATTCCCTCTTTTCCTCTGGTTTATATTCCCTCGTTTCCCCTGGTTTATATTCCCTCGTTTCCCCTGGTTTATATTCCCTCGTTTCCCCTGGTTTATATTCCCTCTTTTCCCCTGGTTTGTATTCCCTCTTTACCCCTGGTTTATATTCCCTCGTTTCACATGGTTTATATCCTGGTTTATATTCCCTTTTTTCCCCTGGTTTATATCCTGGTTTATATTCCCTCTTTTCCCCTGGTTTACATCCTGGTTTATATCCTGGTTTATATTCCCTCTTATCCCCTGGTTTACATCCTGGTTCATATCCTGGTTTATATTCCCTATTTTCCCCTGGTTTATATCCTGGTTTATATTCCCTCTTTTCCCCTGGTTTACATCCTGGTTTATATCCTGGTTTATATTCCCTCTTTTCCCCTGGTTTATATCCTGGTTTATATCCTGGTTTATATTCTCTCTTTTCCCCTGGTTTATATTCCCCCTTTTCCCCTGGTTTATATCCTGGTTTATATTCCCTCTTTTCCCCTGTTTTGTATCCTGGTTTATATTCCCTCTTTTCTCCTGGTTTATATCCTGGTTTATATCCTGGTTTATATCCTGGTTTATATTCCCTCTTTTCCCCTGGTTTATATCCTGGTTTATATTCCCTCTTTTCCCCTGGTTTATATCCTGGTTTATATTCCCTCTTTTCCCCTGTTTTATAACCTGGTTTATATCTTGGTTTATATCCTGGTTTATATCCTGGTTTATATTCTGGTTTATATCCTGGTTTATATTCCCTCTTTCCCCTTGTTTATATACTGGTTTATATCCTGGTTTATATTCCCTCTTTTCCCCTGTTTTCTATCCTGGTTTATATTCCCTCTTTTCCCCTGGTTTATATTCCCTCGTTTCCCCTGGTTTATATTCCCTTGTTTCCCCTGGTTTATATTCCCTCTTTACCCCTGGTTTATATTCCCTCGTTTCACATGGTTTATATCCTGGTTTATATTCCCTCTTTTCCCCTGGTTTATATTCTGGTTTATATTCCCTCTTTTCCCCTGGTTTATATTCCCTCTTTTCCCCTGGTTTCTATTCCCTATTTTCCCCTGGTTTATATTCCCTCGTTTCCCCTGGTTTATATTCCCTCTTTTCCACTGGTTTATATTCCCTCTTTACCCCTGGTTTATATTCCCTCGTTTCACATGGTTTATATCCTGGTTTATATTCCCTCTTTTCCCCTGGTTTATATCCTGGTTTATATCCTGGTTTATATTCCCTCTTTTCCCCTGGTTTACATCCTGGTTTATATCCTGGTTTATATTCCCTCTTTTCCCCTGGTTTACATCCTGGTTTATATCCTGGTTTATATTCCCTCTTTTCCCCTGGTTTATATCCTGGTTTATATCCTGGTTTATATTCCCTCTTTTCCCCTGGTTTACATCCTGGTTTATATCCTGGTTTATATTCCCTCTTTTCCCCTGGTTTATATCCTGGTTTATATCCTGGTTTATATTCCCTCTTTTCCCCTGGTTTATATCCTGGTTTATATTCCCTCTTTTCCCCTGGTTTATATTCTGGTGTATATTCCCTCTTTCCCCTGGTTTATATCCTGGTTTATATCCTGGTTTATATTCCCTCGTTTCCCCTGTTTTATATCCTGGTTTATATTCCTTCTTTTCCCCTGGTTTATATTCTGGTTTATATCCTGGTTTATATTCCCTCTTTCCCCTGTTTTATATCCTGGTTTATATTCTGGTTTATATCCTGGTTTATATCCTGGTTTATATTCTGGTTTATATCCTGGTTTATATTCCCTCTTTCCCCTGTTTTATATCCTGGTTTATATTCTGGTTTATATCCTGGTTTATATCTTGGTTTATATCCTGGTTTATATCCTGGTTTATATTCCCTCTTTCCCCTGTTTTATATCCTGGTTTATATTCTGGTTTATATCCTGGTTTATATTCCCTCTTTTCCCCTGTTTTATATCCTGGTTTATATTCCTTCTTTTCCCCTTTTTTATATCCTGGTTTATATTCCTTCTTTTCCCCTGTTTTATATCCTGGTTTATATTCCCTCTTTCCCCTGTTTTATATCCTGGTTTATATTCTGGTTTATATCCTGGTTTATATTCCCTCTTTCCCCTGTTTTATATCCTGGTTTATATTCTGGTTTATATCCTGGTTTATATTCCCTCTTTTCCCCTGTTTTATATCCTGGTTTATATCCCTTATTTTCCCCTGGTTTATATTCTGGTTTATATCCTGGTTTATATTCCCTCTTTCCCCTGTTTTATATCCTGGTTTATATTCTGGTTTATATCCTGGTTTATATCCTGGTTTATATTCTGGTTTATATCCTGGTTTATAGTCCCTCTTTCCCCTGTTTTATATCCTGGTTTATATTCTGGTTTAATACCTGGTTTATATCTTCGTTTATATCCTGGTTTATATCCTGGTTTATATTCCCTCTTTCCCCTGTTTTATATCCTGGTTTATATTCTGGTTTATATCCTGGTTTATATTCCCTCTTTTCCCCTGTTTTATATCCTGGTTTATATTCCTTCTTTTCCCCTGTTTTATATCCTGGTTTATATTCCTTCTTTTCCCCTGTTTTATATCCTGGTTTATATTCCCTCTTTCCCCTGTTTTATTTCCTGGTTTATATTCTGGTTTATATCCTGGTTTATATTCCCTCTTTCCCCTGTTTTATATCCTGGTTTATATTCTGGTTTATATCCTGGTTTATATTCCCTCTTTTCCCCTGTTTTATATCCTGGTTTATGTTCCTTCTTTTCCCCTGTTTTATATCCTGGTTTATATTCCCTCTTTTCCCCTGGTTTATATTCTGGTTCATATTCCCTCTTTTCCCCTGGTTTATATCCTGGTTTATATTCTGGTTTATATTCCCTCTTTGCCCCTGGTTTATATCCTGGTTTATATCCTGGTTTATATCCTGGTTTATATACTGGTTTATATCCTGGTTTATATTCCCTCTTTTCCCCTGGTTTATATCCTGGTTTATATTCCCTCTTTTCCCTTGGTTTATATCCTGGTTTATATCCTGTTTTCTATCCTGGTTTATATTCCCTATTTTCCCCTGGTTTATATCCTGATTTATATCCTGGTTTATATTCCCTCTTTTCCCCTGGTTTATATTCCCTCTTTTCCCCTGGTTTATATCCTGGTTTATATCCTGGTTTATATCCTGGTTTATATTCCCTCTTTTCCCTTGGTTTATATCCTGGTTTATATCCTGGTTTATATCCTGATTTATATTCTGGTTTATATTCCCTCTTTTCCCCTGGTTTATATCCTGGTTTATATCCTGGTTTATATCCTGGTTTATATCCTGGTTTATAACCTGGTTTATATCCTGGTTTATATTCTGATTTATTTCCCTCTTTTCCCCTGGTTTATATCCTGGTTTATATCCTGGTTTATATTCCCTCTTTTCCCATGGTTTATATTCTGGTTTATATTCCCTCTTTTCCCTGGTTTATATCCTGGTTTATATCCTGGTTTTCTATTCCCTCTTTTCCCCTGTTTTATATCCTGGTTTATATTCCCTCTTTCCCCTGGTTTATATCCTGGTTTATATCCTGGTTTATATTCCCTCTTTTCCCCTGGTTTACATCCTGGTTTATATTCTGGTTTATATTCCCTCTTTTCCCCTGGTTTATATCCTGGTTTATATTCCCTCTTTTCCCCTGGTTTATATTCCCTCTTTTCAGAGTTGAATCCCACTGGTGTAGACAATGTGTTCTTCTGTTGCTTTCCCCACATCTCACATATCATATCTCTCTATATATCTATGGTATCTCTCTATATCTCTATAGTATCTCTCTATTTCTATATATCTCTATGGTATCTCTGTATATATCTATAGTATCTCTATATTTCTATATATCTCTATGGTATCTCTGTATATATCTATAGTATCTCTCTATTTCTATATATCTCTATGGTATCTCTATAGTATCTCTCTATTTCTATATATCTCTATGGTATCTCTGTATATATCTATAGTATCTCTCTATTTCTATATATCTCTATGGTATCTCTGTATATATCTATAGTATCTCTCTATTTCTATATATCTCTATGGTATCTCTCTATATCTCTATAGTATCTCTCTATTTCTATATATCTCTATGGTTTCTCTCTATATCTCAATCGAATCTATCAATATCTCTATTGTATTTATCTGTATCTCTACATCTTTCTTTTTGTATTTTTTTATTTCACCTTTATTTAACCAGGTAGGCTAGATGAGAACACCTTTATTTAACCAGGTGGCTAGTTGAGAACACCTTTATTTAACCAGGTAGGCTAGTTGAGAACACCTTTATTTAACCAGGTAGGCTAGATGAGAACACCTTTATTTAACCAGGTAGGCTAGATGAGAACACGTTCTCATTTGCAACTGCGACCTGGCCAAGATAAAGCAAAGCAGTTCAACATATACAACAACACAGAGTTACACATGGAATAAACAAACATACAATCAATAATACAGTAGAGAAATCTATATACAGCATGTGCAAATGAGGTAGGATAAGAGAAGTAAGGCAATAAATAGACCATGGTGGCAAAGTAATTACAATATAGCAATTAAACACTGGAATGGTAGGATGTGCAGAAGATGAATGTGCAAGTAGAGATACTGGGGTGCAAAGGAGCAAAATAAATAAATAAATACAGTATGGGGATGTGGTAGATTGGATGGGCTACTTACAGATGACCTATGTACAGCTGCAGTGATCTGTGAGCTGCTCTGACAACTTGTGCTTAAAGCTAGTGAGGGAGGTAAGAGTCTCCAGCTTCAGAGATTTTTGCAGTTCGTTCTAGTCATTGGCAGCAGAGAACTGGAAGGAGAGGCGGCCTAGGGAAGAATTGACTTTGGGGGTGACCAGTGAGATATACCTGCTGGAGCGCGTGTGACGGGTGGGTGCTGCTATGGTGACCAGTGAGCTGAGATAAGGCGGGGCTTTACCTAGCAGAGACTTATAGATGACCTGGAGCCAGTGGGTTTGGCAACGAGTATGAAGCGAGGGCTAGCCAACGAGAGCATACAGGTCGCAGTGGTTGGTAGTGTATGGGGCTTTGGTGACAAAATAGATGGCACTGTGATAGACTACATCCAGTTTGTTGAGTAGAGTGTTGGAGGCTATTTTTGTAAATGGCATCGCCAAAGTCGAGGATCGGTAGGATGGTCAGTTTTATGAAGATATGTTTGGCAGCATGAGTGAAGTATGCTTTGTTGCGAAATAGGAAGCCGATTCTGGATTTAATTTTGGATTGGAGATTTAATGTGACTCTGGAAGGAGAGTTTACAGTCTAACCAGACACCTAGGTATTTTTAGTTGTCCACATATTCTAAGTCAGAGCCGTCCAGAGTAGTGATGCTAGACTGGTGGGCAGGTGCGGGCAGCGATCGAATGCAGAGCATGCATTTAGTTTTACTTGCATTTAAGAGCAGTTGGAGGCCAGGAAAAGATAGTTGTATGGCATTGAAGCTCATCTGGAGGGTAGTTAACACAGTGTCCAACAAAGGGCCAGAGGTATACAGAATGGTATCATCTGCGTAGAGGTAGATCAGAGAATCACCAGCAGCGAGAGAGACATCTTTGATGTATACAGAGAAGAGAGTCGGCCCGAGAATTGAACCCTGTGGCACCCCCATAGAGACTGCCAAAGGTTTGGACAACAGGCCCTCCGATTTGACATACTGAACTCTTTCGGATAAGTAGTTGGTGTACCAAGCGAGGCAATATTTGAGAAACCAAGGCTGTTGAGTCTGCCTATAAGAATGTTGTGATTGACAGAATCGAAAGCCTTAGCCAGGTTGATGAATACGGCTGCACAGTAATGTCTCTTATCGATGGCGGTTATGATATCGTTTAAGACCTTGAGCGTGTCTCAGGTTCACCCATGACCAGCTCTGAAACTAGATTGTATAGCGGAGAAGTTCGAAATGGTCGGTAATCTGTTTGTTAGCTTGGCTTTCAAAGACCTTAGAAAGGCAGGGTAGAATAGATATAGGTCTGTAGCAGTTTGGGTCTAGAGTGTCACCCCCTTTGAAGAGGGGGATGACCGCGGAAGCTTTTCAATCTATTGGAATCTCAGACGATACGAAATAGAGGTTGAACAGGCTAGTAATAGGGATTGCAACAATTTTGGCAGATAATTTTAGAAAGAGAGGGACCAGATTGTCTAGCCCGGCTGATTTGTAGGGTCCAGATTTTGCAGCTCTTTCAGAACATCAGCTATCTGGATTTGGGTGAAGGAGAAGTTGGAGGTTTGAGCGAGTTGCTGTGGGGAGCGCAGGGCAGTTGACCAGGGTAGGTGTAGCCAGGTGGAAAGCATGGCCAGCCGTAGAAAAATGCTTCTTGAAATTTTCAATTATTGTGGATTTATCGGTAGTGACAGTGTTTCCTAGCCTCAGTGCAGTGGGCAGCTGGGTGGAGGTGTTCTTATTGTCCATGGACTTTACAGTGTCCCAGAACTTTTTTGAGTTTGTGCTATAGGATGCAAATTTCTGTTTGAAAAAGCTAGCCTTAACTTTCCTGACTGTCTGTGTATATTAGTTCCTAACTTCCCTGAAAAGTTGCAAATCACGGGGGATATTTGATGCTAATGCATAAGGCCACAGGATGTTTTTGTGCAGGTCTAGGGTAGACAGGTCTGGAGTGAACCAAGGGCTAAATCTATTCCTGGTTCTACATTTTTTGAATGGTGCATGCTTATTTAAGATTGTGAGTAAGCACTTTTAAAGAATAACCAGGCATCCTCTACTGACAGGATGCGGTCAATGTCATTCAAGGATACCGCGGCCAGGTCGATTAGAAAGGCCTGTTCGCTGAAGTGATTTAGGGAGCGTTTGACAGTGATGAGGGGTGGTCGTTTGACCGCAGACACATTACGGATACAGGCAATGAGGCAGAGATCGCTGAGATCTTGGTTGAAAACAGCAGAGGTGTATTTGGAGGGCGAGTTAGGATGATATCTATGAGGGTGCCCGTGTTTACGGATTTGGGGTTGTACCTGGTAGGTTCATTGAGAATTTGTGTTAGATTGAGGGCATCAAGCTTAGATTGTAGGATGGCCGGGGTTTAAGCATTTCCCAGTTTAAGTCAACTAGCAGCACGAGCTCAGAAGATAGATGGGGGGCAATTAATTCACATATGGTGTCCAGGGCACAGCTGGGGGCAGAGGGTGAGGGAGAGGGTGAGGCAGAGGGAGACTTGTTTCTGAAAAGGTGAATTTGTAGGAGTAGTAGCTCGAATTGTTTTTGTACAGACCTGGATAGTAAGACAGAACTCTGCAGGCTATCTCTGCAGTAGATTGCAACACCGCCCCTTTTGGGAGTTCTATCTTGGCGGAAAATGTTATATTTAGGGATGAAAATTTTGGTGGTCTTCCTAAGCCACTATTCAGACACGGCTAAGACATCCGGGTTGGCAGAATGTGCTAAAGCAGTGAATAAAGCTAACTTAGGGAGGAGGCTTCTAATGTTAACATGCATGAAACCAAGGCTTTTACAATTACAGAAGTCAACAAATGAGAGCACCTGGGGAGTAGGAGTGGAGCTAGGTACTACAGGACCTGGATTAACCTCAACATCACCTAGGCGTTGAGTAATCATGAGAGAAATATAAACCAGGTGATGTCATCGCATATGTGAGAGGTGGAAGAACATGGTTGGTTAAGGCATGTTGAGCAGGTCTAGAGGCTCTACAGTGAAATTAAACAGTAATCACTAACCAGGACAGTAATGGACAAGTCATATTGATATTAGGTGAGAGGCATTCGTAGCCAAGTGATCGTATGGGTTCAGTGAGTGGTTGGGCTGGCTAGGGACACGGTGATTCAGGCAGTTAGCAGGCCGGGGCTAGCAAGCTAGCAGTTAGCAGGCCAGGGCTAGCTATCTAGCATAAGGACCTTAGAGGGACGTTGCGATGGGGGAAAGTCTGTTTTTGCCTCCTCGTGCGGTGATGTCGATAGACCAGTCGTGGAATTAGTAGGAGTCCAAGTAGCAGATGGGTCCAAGTCCAATTGGCAAAATGGGTATAGTGGTCCAAGAAACTGTCCGGTGGATCAGCTAACAGTCCAATATACTACATGCTATATATACCCGCAGGCTGCGGGCCTATTGGGATCCTCGAGCAGATTATGTCGGTATTCCAGTCGTGAAGGATCCGCGGGGTTCCGTGCCCTGTACCTGCAGTAGAAGGTGTCCGGATATTGTAGCCAAGGAGTGGGCTTCAGGAGTAGCCCAGGAGCCCTACCCGGGAGATGGGTCTAGCATGGGCTAGCTCCAGGCTAGTTGGTGCCTGCTCCGGGATGGAAACGTTAGCCAGGAGTAGTCAAGCTGCGATGAATCAGATGAAAAGGTTCAGAGTTTGCAGTGGGAATCCAGGGATATGGCGAGAAAAATAGGTCCGGTATGCTCTGGTTTGAAACGCTTTGTACGAACTGGCGAGAGTTTTCCAAGCTGAAGGTTAGCTGATGACCGCTAGCAGTGGTTAGCTGACTGATAGCTGGTAGCTAGTTAGCTGGCTAGCTTCTGTTGGGGGATTCCGGTTCGAAAGTAAAGAAAAATAAAGTGCCTTGCGAAAGTATTCGGCCCCCTTGAACTTTGAGACCTTTTGCCGCATTTCAGGCTTCAAACATAAAGATATAAAACTTTTTGTGAAGAATCAACAACAAGTGGGACACAATCATGAAGTGGAACGACATTTATTGGATATTTCAAACTTTTTTAACAAATCAAAAACTGAAAAATTGGGCGTGCAAAATTATTCAGCTCCCTTAAGTTAATACTTTGTAGCGCCACCTTTTGCTGCAATTATAGCTGTAAGTCGCTTGGGGTATGTCTCTATCAGTTTTGCACACCGAGAGACTGAAATTTTTTCCCATTCCTACTTGCAAAACAGCTCGAGCTCAGTGAGGTTGGATGGAGAGCATTTGTGAACAGCAGTTTTCAGTTCTTTCCACAGATTCTCAATTGGATTCAGGTCTGGACTTTGACTTGGCCATTCTAACACCTGGATATGTTTATTTTTGAACCATTCCATTGTAGATTTTGCTTTATGTTTTGGATCATTGTCTTGTTGGAAGACAAATCTCCGTCCCAGTCTCAGGTCTTTTGCAGACTCCATCAGGTTCATTCTTCCAGAATGGTCCTGTATTTGGCTCCATCCATCTTCCCATCAATTTTAACCATCTTCCCTGTCCCTGCTGAAGAAAAGCAGGCCCAAACCATGATGCTGCCACCACCATGTTTGACAGTGGGGATGGTGTGTTCAGGGTGATGAGCTGTGTTGCTTTTACGCCAAACATAACGTTTTGCATTGTTGCCAAAAAGTTAAATTTTGGTTTCATCTGACCAGAGCACCTTCTTCCACATGTTTGGTGTGTCTCCCAGGTGGCTTGTGGCAAACTTTAAACGACACTTTTTATGGACATCTTTAAGAAATGGCTTTCTTCTTGCCACTCTTCCATAAAGGCCAGATTTGTGCAATATACGACTGATTGTTGTCCTATGGACAGAGTCTCCCACCTCAGCTGTAGATCTCTGCAGTTCATCCAGAGTGATCATGGGCCTCTTGGCTGCATCTCTGATCAGTCTTCTCCTTGTATGAGCTGAAAGTTTAGAGGGACGGCCAGGTCTTGGTAGATTTGCAGTGGTCTGATACTCCTTCCATTTCAATATTATCGCTTGCACAGTGCTCCTTGGGTTGTTTAAAGCTTGGGAAATATTTTTGTATCCAAATCCGGCTTTAAACTTCTTCACAACAGTATCTCAGACCTGCCTGGTGTGTTCCTTGTTCTTCATGATGCTCTCTGCGCTTTTGACGGACCTCTGAGACCATCACAGTGCAGGTGCATTTATACGGAGACTTGATTACACACAGGTGGATTGTATTTATCATCATTAGTCATTTAGGTCAACATTGGATCATTCAGAGATCCTCACTGAACTTCTGGAGAGAGTTTGCTGCACTGAAAGTAAAGGGGCTGAATAATTTTGCACGCCCAATTTTTCAGTTTTTGATTTGTTAAAAAAGTTTGAAATATCCAATAAATGTCGTTCCACTTCATGATTGTGTCCCACTTGTTGTTGATTCTTCACAAAAAAATACAGTTTTATATCTTTATGTTTGAAGCCTGAAATGTGACAAAAGGTCGCAAAGTTCAAGGGGGCCGAATACTTTCGCAAGGCACTGTACTTTAGAAAATAACAGATCTATACCACATTGGGTGAGGTGGGTTGCAGGAGAGTATGTTGAAGTTGAGGTTTTGGGAAAATATAAAAAAGATATGGGAAGAAAAAAAATATAAATATTTTTTAATAAACATAGGACAAGTCGAGCACAAATACGCCATCTTGGAAAATGATTGAAGAGATAATGTTATCTATGGAATCTATGTATGTCTCCATCTCTGTGGTATCTCTCCATAACTCTATCTCTTTGGTATTTTCCTATATCTCCATCTCTATGGTATCTCTCTATGTCTATTTCTTTAAGATATCTCTCTATAGCTCTGTGGTATCTTGCTATATCTCTATCTCTATGATATCTCTCTATATCTCTATCTCTATGTTATCTCTCTATCTCTGTGGTATCTCTCTATATCGCTATCTCTATGGGATCTATCTATATATCTATCTCTATGGTATCTCTCTATACCTCTATCTCTATGGTATCTCTCTATATCTCTATCTCAATAGTATCTCTCTTTATCTCTATCTCTATGGTATCTCTCTATATCTCTATCTCTATGGTATCTCTCTATATCTCTATCTCTCTGGTATCTATCTATATCTCTATATCTATGATATCTCTCTATATCTCTGTGGTATCTTTCTATATCTCTATTCTATGGTATTGCTCTATATCTCGATGGTATCTCTCTATATCTCTATCTCTATGGTATTGCTCTATATCTCTATGGCATTGCTCTATATCTCTATCTCTATGGTATTGCTCTATACCTCTATGGTATCTCTCTATATCTCTATTTCTATGGTATCTCTCTATATCTCTATCTCTATGTTATTGCTCTATATCTCTATGGTATCTCTCTATCTCTATGGTATCTCTCTATATCTCTATCTCTATTGTATCTCTCTATATCTCTATCTCTATGGTATCTCTCTATCTCTATGGTTTCTCTCTATATCTCTATCTCTATGGTATGTCACTATATCTCTTTTCTATGGTATTGCTCTATATCTCTATGGTTTCTCTCTATATACAGAAGATAGCTATATTTGGGAAAAGACCAAGTCCATATTATGGCATGAACAGCTAAAATAAGCAAAGAGAAACGACAGTCCATCATTACTTTAAGACATGAAGGTCAGTCAATCCTGATAATGTCAAGATCTTCGAGTTTCTTTAAGTGCATTCACAAAAACCATCACTCGCTATGATGAAACTGGCTCTCATCAGGTCCGCCACAGGAATGGAAGACCCAGAGTTACCTCTGCTGCAGAGGATAAGTTCATCAGAGTTACCAGACTTAGAAATTGCAGCCCAAATCAATGCTTCACAGAGTTCAAGTAACAGACACATGTCAACATCAACTGTTCACAGGAGACTGTTTGAATCAGGCCTTCATGGTTGAATTGCTGCAAAGAAACCACTACTAAAGGACACCAAAAAGAAGAAGAGACTTGCTTGGGCCAAGAAACATGAGCAATGGACATTAGACTGGTGGAAATCTGTCCTTTGGTCTGATGAGTCCACATTTAAAAATGTTGATTCCAAGCAGTGTGTCTTTGTGAGACGCAGAGTAGGTGAACGAATGATCTCCGCCTGTGTGGTTCCCACCGTGAAGTATGGAGGAGGAGGTGTGATGGTGTGGGGGTGTTTTGCTGGTGACACTGTGTGTGATTTATTTAGAATTCAAGGCACACTTAACGAGCATGGCTACCACAGCATTCTGCAGTGATACACCATCCCATCTGGTTTGCACTTAGTGGGACTATCATTTGTCAACAGGAAAATGACCCAAAACCAGCATCCAGGCTTTGTAAGGGCTATTTGACCAAGAAGGAGATTGATGGAGTGCTGCATCAGGTGACCTGGCCTCCACAATCACCTGACCTCAACCCAATTGAGATGGTTAGGGATGAGTTTGACCACAGATTGAAGGAAAAGCAGCCAACGAGTGCTCAGCATATGTGGGAACTCAACGCTGTTGGAAAAGCATTCCAGTTGAAGAGAATGCCAAGGTGTGTGCGAAGCTGTCATCAAGGCAAAGGGTGACATCTTTGAAGAATCTCAAATATACAATTTATTTGGATTTGTTTTTGGTTACTACATAATTCCATATGTGTTATTTCATAGTTTTGATGTCTTCACTATTATTCTACAATGTAGAAAATAGTCAAAGTAAAGAAAAATACTTGAATGAGTAGGTCTGTCCAAACTTTTGTTGTCTGCGAGCATGTGGTAGAGCTGGCAGGATAACTCTCTCTGTGTTGTGAATATTCTCATCTGGCTCCAGACACCATGGACAAACAGGCTGTTCTGTCTGTCTGTCTGTCTGTCTGTCTGTCTGTCTGTCTGTCTGTCTGTCTGTCTGTCTGTGTGTGTGTGTGTGTGTCTACAATAATCCTAATTTTCATGTCTCTCTTTCTCTGGGCAGGTTGTCAAGGGATGTGGGATATCATCGCTTGTTGGCCGTCTGCCAGGGTGGGAGAGGTCATCACAATCAAGTGTCCGAAGTACTTCAGTTACTTCTCTGACCATATAGTCAAACATAAAGGTAAACATTACTTCATGAAGGTAAATATTGCTTCTCCCACCATATAGTCAAATATAAAGGTAAACATTAATTATTATACAATACAGAATATGCAGAAAACAGAATATATCATAATGAATATATATAATACAGAATATACATATATCTACAGAATACAGAATATACAGAATACATAATATAAAGAATAAAGAATATGCAGAATATACAGAATACACAATATACATAATATAGAATATATAAAACAGAATATACAGAATACAGAGAATATGGAATGCAGAATACAGAATATACAAACTATATAATAAACAATATACAGACTACAGACACAGAATGTATATTAAATATAATATGCAGAATACAGAGAACACAGAATATAGAATACAGAATATACAGACTATATAATAAACAATATACAGAATACAGAGAGCTCAGAATATACAGCATTGTGTAACATTACCACGTTTTTATATTGAAAATTAGCGGAGCCAAGGACAACATACCTCGCTAGCTGAAGGTCAGGGAGAGGGAACATACCTCACTAGCTGAAGGTCAGGGAGAGGGAACACACCTCGCTAGCTGAAGGTCAGGGAGAGGGAACATACCTCACTAGCTGAAGGTCAGGAAGAGAGAACAATAGGAGCTAGCTGAAGTACAGGGAGAGGGAACATACCTCACTAGCTGAAGGTCAGGGAGAGAAAACAATAGGAGATAGCTGAAGGTCAGGGAGAGGGCACAATAGGAGCTAGCTGAAGGTCAGGGAGAGGGAACAATAGGAGCTAGCTGAAGGTCAGGGAGAGGGAACATACCTCGCTGGCTGAAGTACAGGGAGAGGGAGCAATAGGAGCTAGCTGAAGATCAGGGAGAGGGAACAATAGGAGCTAGCTGAAGGTCAGGGAGAGGGCACAATAGGAGCTAGCTGAAGGTCAGGGAGAGGGAACAATAGGAGCTAGCTGAAGGTCAGGGATAGGGAAAAATAGGAGCTTCAGCTAGCTCCTATTGTTCCCTCTCCCATTGAGTGACAGCTGCCAACACACTGACTCAACTCCAGCCACTTTAATAATGGGAATTGATGGGAAATGATGTAAAATATATCACTAGCCACTTTAAACAATGCTACCTTATATAATGTTACTTACCCTACATTATTCATCTCATATGTATATGTATATACTGTACTCTATCATCTACTGCATCTTTATGTAATACATGTATCACTAGCCACTTTAACTATGCCACTTTGTTTACATACTCATCTCATATGTATATACTGTACTCTATATCATCTACTGCATCTTTATGTAATACATGTATCACTAGCCACTTTAACTATGCCACTTTGTTTACATACTCATCTCATATGTATATACTTCACTCAATACCATCTACTGTATCTTGCCTATGCCGTTCTGTACCATCACTCATTCATATATCTTTATGTACATATTCTTTATCCCCTTACACATGTGTCTATAAGGTAGTAGTTTTGGAATTGTTAGCTAGATTACTTGTTGGTTATTACTGCATTGTCGGAACTAGAAGCACAAGCATTTCGCTACACTCGCATTAACATCTGCTAACCATGTGTATGTGACAAATACAATTTGATTTGATTTGATTTAGGAGCTAGCTGAAGGTCAGGGAGAGAGAACAAAAGGAGCTAGCTGAAGGTATACATCAACGAATTGGCGAGGGCGCCAGAACAGTCTGCAGCACCCGGCCTCACCCTACTAGAATCTAAAGTCAAATCTCTAAAGTTTTCTGATAATCTGGTGCTTCTGTCACCAACCAAGGAGGGCCTACAGCAGCGTCTAGATCTTCTGTACAGATTCTGTCAGACCTGGGCCCTGACAGTAAATCTCACTAAGACAAAAATAATGGTGTTCCAAAAAAGGTCCAGTTGCCAGGACAACAAATTCCATCTAGACACCGTTGCCCGAGAGCACACAAAAAACTATATACATAAACAACTTCCACAAAGCTGTGAACGATCTGAGAGACAAGGCAAGAAGGGCCTTCTATGCCATCAAAAGGAACATAAAATTCGACATACCAATTAGGATCTGGCTAAAAATACTTGAATCAGTTATAGAACCCATTGCCCTTTATGGTTGTGAGGTCTGGGGTCCGCTCACCAACCAAGAATTCACT
The DNA here is from genome assembly GCF_013265735.2 of Oncorhynchus mykiss. Lineage (NCBI taxonomy): Eukaryota > Metazoa > Chordata > Actinopteri > Salmoniformes > Salmonidae > Oncorhynchus > Oncorhynchus mykiss. The sequence goes on along the minus strand of NC_048579.1, from coordinate 712,376 downwards.
AAATGAAGCAAACACCAAATTGAGACTCTGCAAATAGAATTCTGCAAACATATCCTCTGTGTACAATGTTGAACACCAAATAATGTATGCAGAGTCCCCAGGACAGAAACACAATTAAACCCAACCAAATCATGAGAAAACAACAATATAATTACTTGACATATTGGAAAGAATTAACAAAAAAACAGAGCAAACTAGAATGCTATTTGGCCCTAAACAGAGAGTACACAGTGGCAGAATACCTGACTACTGTGACTGACCCAAATGTAATTTCTTGACGCTACCCATCCCTTGCGGGATAATTGTCATCAGCAGCCGCTGAATAGCATAGTGCCTCAGTCAAATAATATTACTAAAAATATTCATATTCATGAAATCACAAGTGCAATATTGCAAAACACAGTTTAGCCTTTTGTTAATCCACCTGTCGTCTCAGATTTTGAAATTATGCTTTACAGCGAAAGCAATCCAAGCGTTTGTGTAAGTTTATCGATCGCATGACAAAACATTAAGTACACTTAGCATCAGGTAGCTTGGTCACAATCAGAAAAGCAATCAAATTAATCGGTTACCTTTGATGATCTTCAGATGTTTTCACTCACGAGACTCCCAGTTACACAACAAATGTTCATTTTGTTCCATAAAGATTATTTTTATATCCAAAATACCTCCATTTGTTTGTCGCGTTATGTTCAGAAATCCACAGGAAAGAGCGGCCACGACAACGCAGACAAATTCCAAATAGTTTCCATAATGTCCACAGAAACATGTCAAACGTTTTTTATAATCAATCCTCAGGTTGTTTTTAAAATATATTATCGAAAATACACTGCTCAAAAAAATAAAGGGAACACTTAAACAACACAATGTAACTCCAAGTCAATCACACTTCTGTGAAATCAAACTGTTCCTATGCTTCCTGGCTGATGTTTTGGTCACTTTTGAATGCTGGCGGTGCTTTCACTCTAGTGGTAGCATGAGACGGAGTCTACAACCCACACAGGTGGCTCAGGTAGTGCAGCTCATCCAGGATGGCACATCAATGCGAGATGTGGCAAGAAGGTTTACTGTGTCTGTCAGCATGGTGTCCAGAGCATGGAGGCGCTACCAGAAGACAGGCCAGTACATCAGGAGACGTGGAGGAGGCCGTAGGAGGGTAACAACCAAGCAGCAGGACAGCTACCTCCGCCTTTGTGCAAGGAGGAGCAGGAGGAACACTGCCAGAGCCCTGCAAAATGACCTCCTGCAGGCCACAATATGTCATTGAACCAATTGCACTTCATGGCAGCAAGGTGTGGGGTCCACTTGCAAAACAAGATTTCATCAAATGGGACAAACACCCCATTGAAAGAGTTCTGTAAGATTCTCCTACATGTCCAGAGGAAAATTACAAACAATGCATGCATGGCAGAATTAGGTCAATATCCACTAATAATAAAAACTCAAAAAAGAGCAATTAAGTTTTGGAAACATCTAAAATACAGTGACCCCCTCTCATATCATTACCAAGCCCTGCAATGCCAAGAGCTGAGCAAAGAAAAGAGTCCCCTCATCCAGCTGGTCCTGGGGCTGAGTTCACTAACCTGTTCTACTAACACACTGAAGCCTCAGGACCAGAACATCCAATCAATCAGAATAAACCAAATTACAACACAGTCAAAACAAAACTATATTGCTTACTGGGAAACACAAGCACAAACACAAAGCAAAATGCAGTGCTATCTGGCCCTAAATCGACTGTACACCGTGGCTAAATATTTGACCATGGTTACTGATCAAAACCTTAGAAAAACCTTGACAAAGTACAGGCTCAGTGAGCACAGCCTTGCCATTGAGAAGGGTAGACACAGGAAAACCTGGCTCCCTGTAGAGGAAAGGCAACCACTGCACAACAGCAGAACAACAGCAGAACCTGAGACGGAGCTGCAAAAATATAAAACAATTAGAGAGTGTCATTTTCCCAAATTTGAAGTTTCAAAGACCTCTCTGATGAGGATAGGCTACCCGTCCTGTTGGGGGAGGATGCAGAGAGCTGTGGGTTGGCAGCGCACTACATTGCTGCCTGCCATGAGATGAGGGACACTGTCTGACAGACCAATCAACCTGCACATGTCCTCTACTGTATACTTATTGTTATTGTTGAATGTATGGTTATTTTGACACTTGGTTATTGTTGTTACTGTTGTCCCGTTGACAATTTGAATCTCATTTTTATTTATTTTTTATATTGTAAATATCCAAAATAAGCTTTGGCAATATGTACATTGTTATGTCATGCCAATAAAGCGAATTGAATTGAATTGAGAGAGAGAGGGGTAGAGAGAGAGAGGTAGAGAGAAAGAGATAGACAGTAAGAGAGAGATATAGAGAGGGGTAGAGAGAGGGGTAGAGAGAGAGAGAGGGGTAGAGGGAGGTAGAGAGAGAGCGGGTAGAGAGAGGGGTAGAGAGAGAGAGAGGGGTAGATGTAGAGAGGGAGAGAGAGGTAGAGAGCGAGAGAGGGGTAGAGAGAGAGAGGTAGAGAGAAAGAGATAGACAGTAAGAGAGAGGTAGAGAGAGAGGGGTAGAGAGAGAGAGAGAGGGGTAGAGGTAAAGAGAGAGGTAGAGAGAGAGAGGGAGGTAGAGAGAGAGAGCGGGTAGAGCGAGAGAGAGGGAGAGAGAGAAAGAGGGGTAGAGAGAGAGGGGTAGAGAGAGAGGGGTAGAGAGAGAGAGGGAGGTAGAGAGAGAGAGGGGTAGAGAGAGAGGTAGAGAGAAAGAGAGAGAGGTAGAGAGAGAGGGGTAGAGAGAGAGAGGGGTAGAGGTAAAGAGAGAGAGGTAGAGAGAGAGAGGGAGGTAGAGAGAGAGCGGATAGAGCGAGAGAGAGGGAGAGAGAGAGGGGTAGAGAGAGGGGTAGAGAGAGAGAGGGAGGTAGAGAGAGAGAGAGCGGGTAGAGCGAGAGAGAGGGGTAGAGAGAGAGGGGTAGAGAGAGAGAGGGAGGTAGAGAGAGAGAGGGGTAGAGAGAGAGGTAGAGAGAAAGAGAGAGAGGTAGAGAGAGAGGGGTAGAGAGAGAGAGGGGTAGAGGTAAAGAGAGAGAGGTAGAGAGAGAGAGGGAGGTAGAGAGAGAGCGGATAGAGCGAGAGAGAGGGAGAGAGAGAGGGGTAGAGAGAGAGGGGTAGAGAGAGAGAGGGAGGTAGAGAGGGGTAGAGAGAGAGAGGTAGAGAGACAGAGAGGGAGGTAGAGAGAGAGAGAGAGAGAGGGGTAGAGAGAGCGAGAGAGAGAGAGAGGGGTAGAGAGAGAGAGGGGTAGAGAGAGAGGGAGGTAGAGAGAGAGGGGTAGAGAGAGAGGGAGGTAGAGCGAGAGGGAGGTAGAGAGAGAGAGGTAGAGAGAGATAGAGGGAGGTAGAGAGAGAGAGAGAGAGAGAGAGAGGTAGAAAGAGAGAGGGGCAGAGAGAAAGAGGGGCAGAGAGAGGTAGAGAGAGAGAGAGAGAGAGAGGTAGAGACAGAGAAATGGGACATGGGAGCAGTGTAGGCTTCAGGAGATACTGCGGTCATGTAGAGAACCACAAAGGACTTGAGCAGCTGACATCATCACACATCCTCATCTATTCCCTGCTTTATTTATAGACTGTTGAAAAATTTACATGTAAACTGCAAGTCTTATGAAATATGAATGGTGCTGTGTGTTTGTGTAACAGATGTTAATTGTACTCTCCTTGCGTTGTGTTTTGTTCAAATAAATCACCCCAGCCAGTGGTCCCAGTTGAGCAATATTTATTATCTGTAGTTAAACAGGAAACAGCACCTTAGTTGTGCCGGGCTTAATGATGTTGATGGCTGACGATGGTAAAATCTGTAGCACGAAAACAACTGTGTTAGCAATGGGCTAATGTGACCATTACGTCGGTGCATGCTAACTAACACAGTCATATACAGCAATCATATACCAAAGCACATCCCAGAAAGCCCCTCAATCCCTAACAGGTACCATATACCCACACAAATATAAATGAGTAACGTACAGCAAACTTGTACACATTGTAAAATATAACATAGAAACCAGTATTCAGAGCGTGACCTACCCCTTGCATCACATTTTCATACTGGGGAGACCTGACGTTCGCGATCTCCCCCTATCTGCAAGCGGGGCCAATCACAACACGCCCTATTGTCATTGAACCCACCAATTAGAATGCTTGAACACTAAACACACCTTTAAAGGCAAGTGGAAACCTAACCAACCCTGTTAAATCTGGTAACAGTTGATTTAAAGGTCTTTATAGACAAACTATTAATAACTAGCTTTGAACCAGAACTTCAGATAATGTCTTACGATTTGGCAGGTAGCCGCCCTCTACTCCAGCAGCTCCCTAACTAAGCCATGTGTTCCTTCTCCATTGTAACCTCTCCAAACTAACATGGTGAATTCTGGCCCTCTGGGAAGGACTGGCAGGCGAGGTCACTGTCTCCCCAAAGTCGAGAGGCAAGTGAACAGATTCACTAGAAAACAGCAGATGCACAGCGTAGGATGCACTCAAAACCCCCATGTATTGGCTCAACATGAGAGTGGCATCAGAGTGGCATCAGAGTGGCATCAGAGTGGCATCAGAGTGGCATCAGTGGCATCAGAGTGGCATCAGTGGCATCAGAGTGGCATCAGAGCGGCATCAGTGGCGTCAGAGTGGCATCATAGCGGCATCAGAGGCATCAGAGTGGCATCAGAGCGGCATCAGAGCGGCATCAGAGAGGCATCAGAGCGGCATCAGAGTGGCGTCAGAGTGGCACCAGAGTGGCATCAGAGTGGCATCAGAGTGGCATCACTGGCATCAGAGCGGCATCAGTGGCATCAGTGGCATCAGAGCGGCATCAGAGTGGCGTCAGGGCGGCATCAGTGGCATCAGAGCGGCATCAGAGCGGCATCAGTGGCATCAGAGTGGCATCAGTGGCATCAGAGTGGCATCAGTGGCATCAGAGCGGCATCAGTTGCATCAGAGTGGCATCAGTGGCATCAGAGTGGCATCAGTGGCATCAGAGCGGCATCAGTGGCATCAGAGCGGCATCAGTGGCATCAGAGCGGCATCAGTGGCATCAGCGGCATCAGTGGCATCAGAGTGGCATCAGAGCGGCATCAGAGCGGCATCAGAGTGGCATCAGAGCGGCATCAGAGTGGCGTCAGAGTGGCACCAGAGTGGCATCAGAGTGGCATCAGAGTGGCATCACTGGCGTCAGTGGCATCAGAGTGGCATCAGAATGGCATCAGAGTGGCATCAGTGGCTTCAGAGTGGCATCAGAGTGGCATCAGTGGCTTTAGAGTGGCATCAGAGCGGCATCAGAGTGGCATCAGAGCGGCATCAGAGTGGCATCAGAGCGGCATCAGTGCGGCATCAGTGGCATCAGAGTGGCATCAGTGGCATCAGAGGCATCAGAGCGGCATCAGAGTGGCATCAGAGCGGCATCAGTGGCAGGGCTAGTCAGAGATAAATCCATGTGGACATCAAGTAGATCCATCTGGTTAAAACTTAAACTATTCCCTTTTTACATTTCATGATATAAATAGACCTTAGTTCATTTATATTCTGCTCCTGTCTGTTAAAATGATGGAAATGTATTTAATTATTGTCATTCTGTTGAAATAATAAAAGCACTGTTTTGAGCCTAGAAATGTACTTACAATCAGATAACACAATCACAAACTTAATTTGTTGATAAGTCTTAGAATGAACTTTTTAATATCTGAGAAAGAACCAGGTTTCTGACGAGATGGAAATGTATTTTCCCGAGGTGGCGTCATGAACTCAATTGTAGGAATCAAAGTCTGATTGGACGACTGCTGCTGCTGATTCAGCCACTAAAGGCTTGTCTAATTTGGTAGTATTTTTTGTGTTTTGTGTTGCGGTTTTGAATTATTTCCCCTGTAGTTGAGTCAGCGTAGTGTTTCCAGGGACCTTGGTCTGTAATGAGGTTCCACTCAGAGAGACATAATCAACCTGCCACTGCTAATATCCATCCAGTCTATACCTGGCCTTCTACTGCTGAGTTAACAATGAAATACCTCACCATGCTTCGTCATGACCACACACATCTTACCTTGTGGGGTTTTTCGAGACCCTATTCAAAACCATTGCATGTCATTTCTACTGCAAGTCCAGTTTCATACCTGGCCTGTATGTTTCTCACAGCAGAAAGAGCAGGATGAAACTGTTGTTGTGGAGCTAATGGCCGATGTTGTTCTGAGAGTACGGACTGGTGAAGACTTTAGATCCATGTCCCAGATCCTTACTGACGGCCAAACGGAAGACTTCCAATCAGTCTGAAATAGAGTCTCTAATCCTTGACAGAGCAGTAGCAGTAATAGGAGAACCACGTTGACTTAACCATGAGGGATTAGACGCAGTCTGTTAATACATCAGACAGGAGGGGTGTTACACTGCTACACAGTGTTAAACCTCTGTGGTTCTGTCTCTATAGTGTTAAACCTCTGTGGTTCTGTCTCTATAGTGTTAAACCTCTGTGGTTCTGTCTCTATAGTGTTAAACCTCTGTGGGCCTGTCTCTATGGTGTTAAACCTCTGTGGGCCTGTCTCTATGGTGTTAAACCTCTGTGGTTCTGTCTCTATAGTGTTAAACCTCTGTGGGCCTGTCTCTATGGTGTTAAACCTCTGTGGTTCTGTCTCTATGGTGTTAAACCTCTGTGGTTCTGTCTCTATAGTGTTAAACCTCTGTGGGCCTGTCTCTATGGTGTTAAACCTCTGTGAGCCTGTCTCTATGGTGTTAAACCTCTGTGGGCCTGTCTCTATGGTGTTAAACCTCTGTGGTTCTGTCTCTATGGTGTTAAACCTCTTTGGGCCTGCCTCTACAGTGTTAAACCTCTTTGGGCCTGCCTCTACAGTGTTAAACCTCTATGGGCCTGTCTCTACAATGTTAAACCTCTCTGGGCCTGCCTCTATAGTGTTAAACCTCTCTGGGCCTGCCTCGATAGTGTTAAACCTCTGTGGGCCTGTCTCTACAGTGTTAAACCTCTGTCGGCCTGTCTCTATGGTGTTAGACCTCTGTGGACCTGTCTCTACAATGTTAAACCTCTCTGGGCCTGCCTCTATAGTGTTAAACCTCTGTGGGCCTGCCTATATAGTGTTAAACCTCTCTGGGCCTGTCTCTATGGTGTTAGACCTCTGTGGGTCTGCCTCTACAGTGTTAAACCTCTGTGGGCCTGTCTCTATGGTGTTAGACCTCTGTGGACCTGTCTCTATAGTGTTAAACCTCTTTGGGCCTGCCTCTACAGTGTTAAAACTCTGTGGGCCTGTCTCTATGGTGAAAGGATTTGATATTGAGATAAAAACGGTTACGTTGGACCTTTAGTACACACACACCAACAGTAACAAACAGACAGACAGAGAACTAGTCAACCAGTCATTGAACCAGTCAACCATTCATTGAACCAGTCAACCAGTCAGTGAACCAGTCAACCAGTCAGTGAACCTGTCATGAACGTTGTTGTAAGAATCGGACCAAAATGCAGCGTGGTTTGGGTTCATCATCTTTATTACGTGTACTGGCAAAAAACAATAAAGAACAAACGAACGTGAAGTTATGCAGTGCTTAAGGCAACTATACACAAACAAGATACCACAACAAACAGGTGGGAAAAGGCTGCCTAAGTATGATCCCAAATCAGAGACAACAATAGACAGCTGCCTCTGATTGGGAACCATACCAAGCCAACCTAGAAATTAAGAAACTAGAATGCCCACCCTAGTCACACCCTGACCTAACCAAAATAGAGAATAAAGGATCTCTAAGGTTGTGACAGTACCCCCTCCTCAAAGGTGTGGACTCCGGCTGCAAAACCTGACTCTATAGGGAAGAGTCCGAGTGGGCATCTAGCTTCGGTGGCAGCTCCGGTGCGGGACGTAGACCCCGCTCCACTCGCGGATCCGCTCACTTTGGTGGCGACTCTGGTGCGTGGATCGTCGCCGGAGGAACCGGACCGTGGATCGTCGCCGGAGGAACCGGACCGTGGATCGTCGCCAGAAGCTCCGGACTGGGAACCCTCGCAGGGGGCTCCGGACTAGAAACCCTCGCAGGAGGCTCTGGACTAGGAACCCTCGCAGGAGGCTCTGGACTGGGACCCTCGCAGGAGGCTCTGGAATAGGAACCCTCAGTGGAGGCTCCGGACTGGCAACCCTCGCATGGGGCTCCGGACTAGAAACCCTCGCAGGAGGCTCTGGACTAGAAACCATCGCAGGAGGCTCTGGACTAGGAACCCTCACTGGAGAGTCTGGACTGGGAACCCTCGCAGGAGGCTCTGGACCATGGATCATCACTGGAGGCTCCGGGCTATGGATCATCACTGGAGGCTCCGGACTGGGAACTGTCGCTGGAAGCTCCGGACTGCAGACCGGCGCTGGAGACTCTGGACTGCAGACCATCGCTGGAGGCTCTGGACTGTAGACTGTCGCTGGAGGCCTGGTGCATGGAGCTGGCACAGGGCGTACCAGGCTGGGGAGACGCACTGGAGGCCTGGTGCGTGGAGCTGGCACAGGGCGTACCAGGCTGTGGAGGCGCACTGGAGGTCTGGAGCGTAGAGCTGGCACAATGTGTCCTAGACAGATGACAACCTTTGCACGGCAAGTGCGGGGGGCTGGCACAGGACACACTGGGCTGTGGAGGCGCACTGGAGGTCTGGAGCGTAGAGCTGGCACAACGTGACCTGGACCGATGGCAACCTTCACACGACAAGTGCGGAGAGCTGGCACAAGATGCACCGGTCTGTAGAGGCGCACTGGAGACACGGTGTGTAGAACCGGCACACATTGTACCGGAACGATGACACGCTCCTCAAAGCAAGTGCGGAGAGCTGGCACAGCACGTACTGTGCTGGGGAGGCGCACTGGAGACACGGTGCGTAGAACCGGCACACATTGTACCGGAACGATGACACGCTCCTCAAAGCAAGTGCGGAGAGCTGGCACAGGACGTACTGGGCTGTGGAGGCGCACCAGAGACCTGGTGCGTGGAGCCGGCACAGATGGTACCGGACAGATGACACGCTCCTTCGGGACGAATACGGGGAGGTGACACAGGTGGCATTGGACGGCTAACACGCTCCTCAGGGCGAATGTCTCGCCTCCCCAGCCAAACCAACAGCTCTTCCGCTTCACTCTCTTCACATTTCGCCAACCACTCCTCGAAGGTCTCTATCTCACCCCTCTGTTCACTCTCTTTCAATCTATCCAACGCTTCCTCCATGGTCTCTAACTCACTCCTCAGCGTCGCCGACCACCCCGTGTGCCCCCACCCACCAAAAAATTGAGGCTGCTTCTTGGGCCTACGTCGTGGCCGCGAACCCCGATGTCGTCGCTTTCCCTCCTTCGCTGCTTCCACCTGCTTCCATGACAGGCTTTTGTCTCCTGCCATTATTTCATTCCAAGTCCAGGGTGTCCTCCACTCCTGGCTCTCCTCCCAGGCCCAGGATCTCTGCTTCTCCTGGGCATGCTGCTTGGTCCGTTGGTGGTGGGATCTTCTGTCACGAACGTTTTTCAAAGAATCTGACAAAAATGCAGCGTGGTTTGGGTTCATCATCTTTATTACCTGAACCGGCAAAAAACAATAAAGAACAAACTAACGTGAAGTTATGCAGTGCTCAAGGCAATTATACACAAACAAGATCCCACAACAAACAGGTGGGAAAAGGCTGCCTAAATATGATCCCAAATCAGAGACAACAATAGACAGCTGCCTATGATTGGGAACCATACCAAGCCAACCTAGAAATAAAGAAACTAGAATGCCCACCCTAGTCACACCCCGACCTAACCAAAATAGAGAATAAAGGATCTCTAAGGTCGGGGCGTGACAGAAACAGTCAGTGAACCAGTCAACCAGTCAGTGAACCAGTCAACCAGTCAGAGAACCAGTCAACCAGTCAGTAAACCAGTCAGTGAACCAGTTAACCAGTCAGTTAACCAGTCAACCAGTCAGAGAACCAGTAAACCAGTCAGTTAACCAGTCAACCAGTCAGTGAACCAGTTAACCAGTCAGTTAACCAGTCAACCAGTCAGAGAACCAGTCAACCAGTCAGTAAACCAGTCAGTGAACCAGTCAGCCAGTCAGTTAACCAGTCAACCAGTCAGAGAACCAGTCACCCAGTCAGAGAACCAGTCACCCAGGTAGAGAACCAGTCACCCAGGCAGAGAACCAGTCACCCAGGCAGAGAACCAGTCACCCAGGCAGAGAACCAGTCAACCAGTCAGAGAACCAGTCACCCAGGCAGAGAACCAGTCACCCGGGCAGAGAACCAGTCACCCAGGCAGAGAACCAGTCACCCCAGTCAGAGAACCAGTCACCCAGGCAGAGAACCAGTCACCCAGTCAGAGAACCAGTCACCCAGTCAGAGAACCAGTCAACCAGTCAGAGAACCAGTCAACAAGTCAGAGAACCAGTCAACCAGTCAGAGAACCAGTCACCCAGTCAGAGAACCAGTCACCCAGTCAGAGAACCAGTCACCCAGGCAGAGAACCAGTCAACCAGTCAGAGAACCAGTCAACCAGTCAGTAAACCAGTCAGTGAACCAGTCAGCCAGTCAGTTAACCAGTCAACCAGTCAGAGAACCAGTCACCCAGGCAGAGAACCAGTCAACCAGGCAGAGAACCAGTCACCCAGGCAGAGAACCAGTCACCCAGGCAGAGAACCAGTCAACCAGTCAGAGAACCAGTCAACCAGTCAGTAAACCAGTCAGTGAACCAGTCAGCCAGTCAGTTAACCAGTCAACCAGTCAGAGAACCAGTCACCCAGGCAGAGAACCAGTCACCCAGGCAGAGAACCAGTCACCCAGGTAGAGAACCAGTCACCCAGGCAGAGAACCAGTCACCCAGTCAGAGAACCAGTCACCCAGCTCTTCCTCTCAGCAGGCTGTCTGATGTGTTCTCCACCATGCTATGCCAGCTGGAAACACATCCAGGTCCTCCAGTCTCTTTTCTCTCGTTTTCTTTATTTTCTTCTTCTTCCTGTCTATATCTCTCTTCCTGTCTCTATCTCTCTTCCTGTCTCTATCTCTCTTCCTGTCTCTATCTCTCTTCCTGTCTCTATCTCTCTTCCTGTCTCTATCTCTCTTCCTGTCTCTATCTCTCTTCCTGTCTCTGTCTCTCTTCCTGTCTCTATCTCTCTTCCTGTCTCTATCTCTCTTCCTGTCTCTGTCTCTCTTCCTGTCTCTATCTCTCTTCTTGTCTCTGTCTCTCTTCCTGTCTCTGTCTCTCTTCCTGTCTCTATCTCTCTTCCTGTCTCTATCTCTCTTCCTGTCTCTGTCTCTCTTCCTGTCTCTATCTCTCTTCCTGTCTCTATCTCTCTTCCTGTCTCTATCTCTCTTCCTGTCTCTATCTCTCTTCCTGTCTCTATCTCTCTTCCTGTCTCTATCTCTCTTCCTGTCTCTATCTCTCTTCCTGTCTCTGTCTCTCTTCCTGTCTCTATCTCTCTTCCTGTCTCTGTCTCTCTTCCTGTCTCTATCTCTCTTCTTGTCTCTGTCTTGCAGGTTCAAATTATCCTGGAGACAGAGCTGAGAAGTTTCCTCTAGACTGGCTATATTGTAAAACAATTTAGGAAAACAAAAATGTGCTTTTTGGTCTTAATGTAAGGTTAGGGTTAGGTTTAAAATCAGAATGTATAACTTTGGGGCTAGGCCAGCTACTGACCACTATCCAGAGCTGCCTCCAGGAGAATATTGATCCCAATAAATGCCAACCTAGTTCTCAAATCAATTTAAGGGCTTTATTGGCATGGGACACATATAGTTAACATTGCCAAAGCAAGTGAAATAGATCATTAACAAAAGTGAAATAAACAATATTAAATGAACAGTAAACATTACACTCACACAAAATGTCATATGTCTATGTACAGTGTTGTAATGATGTGCAAAGTACAAAAGGGAAAATAAATAAACATAAATATGGCTCTGTGTAATTCTAGGGAAATATGTGTTTCTAATAGGATCATACATTTGGCAGGAGGTTAGGAAGTGCACCTCAGTTTCCACCCAATTTTGTGGGCAGTTTGCACATTGCCTGTCTTCTCTTGAGTGCCAGGTCTGCCTACGGCGGCCTTTCTCAATAGCAATGCTATAATCACTAAGTCTGTACATAATCAAAGCGTTCCATACTTTTGGGTCAGTCACAGTGGTCAGGTATTCTGTCACGGTGTACTCTCTGCTTAGGGCCAAAAATCATTCTAGTTTGCTCTGTTTTTTTGTTAATTCTTTCCAATATGTCAAGTAATTATCTTGTTGTTTTCTCATGATTCGGTTGTGTCTAATTGTGTTTCTGTCCTGGGGCTCTGTGGGGTCTGTTTGTGTTTGTGAACAGACCCCCAGGACCAGCTTGCTTTGGGGACTCATTTCCAGGTTCATCTCTCTGTAGGTGATGGCTTTGTTATGGAAGGTTTGGGAATCGGTTTCTTTAAGGTGGTAGAATTTAACTGCTCTGTATTATGATCATTAGTGGGTATCGACCTAATTCTGCTCTGCATCATTTGGTGTTTTACGTTGTACACAGAGGATATTTTTACAGAATTCTGCATGCAGAGTCTCAATTTGGTGATTGTCCCATTTTGTGAATTCTTGGTTAGTGAGCGGACCCCAGACCTCACAACCATAAAGGGCAATGGGTTCTATAACTGATTCAAGTATTTTTAGCCAAATCCTAATTGGTATGTCGAATGCTATGTTCCTTTTGAAGGCGTAGAAGCACTTCTTGCCTTGCCTCTCAGATTGTTCACAGCTTTGTGGAAGTTACTTGTGGTGCTGATGTTTAGGCCGAGGTATGTATAGTTTTTTGTGTGCTCTAGGGCAGTGGTTCCCAAATGTTTTATAGTCCCGTACCCCTTCAAACATTCAACCTCCAGCTGCATATCCCCTCTAGAACCAGGGTCAGCGCACTCTCAAATGTTGTTTTTTTGCCATCATTGTCTTTGCCACACACGCTATACGATACATTTATTAAACATAAGAATGAGTGTGAGTTTTTGTCACAACACGGCTCGTGGGAAGTGACAAAGAGCTCCTATAGGACCAGAGCACAAATAATAATATAACAATAATCAATCATTTAGCTCTTCATTTAGCCATCTTACATATACAACTTTATTTGTTAATCGAAAATGGTGAATAACTCACCACAGGTTAATGAGAAGGGTGTGCTTGAAAGGATGCACATAACTCTGCAATGTTGGGTTTTATTGGAGAGAGTCTCAGTCTTAAATCATTTTCCACACACAGTCTTTGCCTGTATTTATTTGTCATGCTAGTGAGGGCCGAGAATCCACTATCACATAGGTACGTGGTTGCAAAGGGCATCAGTGTCTTAACAGCGTGATTTGCCAAGGCAGGAAACTCTGAGCACAGCCCAATCCAGAAATCTCATGTTGCAATTTCGATGAGACTCTCTTGTTCAGATATCGGTAAGTGGACTGAAGGCAGGGCATGAAAGGGATAACGAATCCAGTTGTTTGTGTCACATTTAACATTGTCCATAAGCTTGAGTTCATTTGCACACAAAAAAATCATACAATGATGGAAAGACCTGTGTGTTGTCCTTGTTAATGCAGACAGAGTGGAGCTACAACTTCTTAATCATAGCCTCAATATTGTCCCGCACATTGAATATAGTTGCAGAGAGTCCCTGTAATACTAGATTCAGATCATTCAGGTGAGAAAAAACATCACCCAGACAGGCCAGTTGTGTGATGAACTCGTCATCATGCAAGCAGTCAGACAAGTGAAAATTATGGTCAGTAAAGAAAACTTTAAGCTCGTCTCTCAATTCAAAACAACGTGGCAATACTGTTCCCCCTGATAACCAGCACACCTATGTATTTTGTAAAAGCATGGTTGCTGCCCATTTATTTATTTATTTTATTTCACCTTTATTTAACCAGGTAGGCCAGTTGAGAACAAGTTCTCATTTTCAACTGCGACCTGGCCAAGATAAAGCAAAGCAGTGCGACCCAAACAACACAGTTACACATTGGATAAACAAACGTATAGTCAATAACACAACAGAAAAATATATATACAATGTGTGCAAATGTAGTAAGATTAGGGAGGTAAGGCAATAAATAGGCCATTGTGGCAAAATAATTACAATTTAGCAGTTAAACACTGGAGTGATAGATATAAGATTAATGTGCAAGTAGAGATACTGGGGTGAAAAGGAGAAAAAATAAATAACAATATGGGGATGAGGTAGTTGGGTGGGCTGTTTACAGTTGGGCTGTGTAGTGGTGCAATGATCGGTAAGCTGCTCTGACAGCTGATGCTTAAAGTTAGTGAGGGAGATATAAGACTCCAGCTTCAGTGATGTTTGCAATTCGTTCCAGTCATTGGCAGCAGAGAGCTGGAAGGAAAGGCAGCCAAAGGAGGAATTGGCTTTGGTGATGACCAGTGAAATAAACCTATTGGAGCGCGTGCTACGGGTGGGTGCTGCTATGGTTACCAGTGAGCTGAGATAAGGCAGGGATTTACCTAGCAAAGACTTATAGATGACCTGGAGACATTGTGTTTGGCGACGAATATAAAGCGAGGGCCAGCCAATGAGAGCAGTGGTGGATAGTGTATGGGGCTTTGGTAACGAAACGGATTGCACTGTGATAGATTGCATCCAATTTGCTGAGTAGAGTGTCAATTACATCGCCAAAGTCAAGGATCGGTAGGATAGTCAGTTTTACAAGGGTATGTTCGGCAGCATGAGTGAAGGATGCTCTGTTGCGAAATAGGAAGCCGATTCTAGATTTAATTTTGGATTGGAGATGTTTAATATGAGTCTGGAAGGAGAGTTTACAGTCTAACCAGACATCTAGCTATTTTTAGTCGTCCACATATTCTAAGTCAGAACCATCCAGAGTAGTGATGCTAGACGGGCGGGCGGGTGAGGGCAGTGAAGCTTGTCTGGAAGTTTGTTAACACAGTGTCCAAAGAAGGGCCAGAATTATACAGAATGGTGTCGTCTGCGTACAGGTGGTTCAGAGAGTCACCAGCAGCAAGAGCGACATCATTGATGTATACAGAGAAAAGAGTCGGCCCAAGAATTGAACCCTGTGGCACCCCCATAGAAACTGCCAGAGGTCCGGACAACAGGCCCTCCGATTTGACACAATGGAACTCTATCTGAGAAGTAGTTGGTGGTAAATGATTTAATTTGGTTGCTTTTCTTATTTTTGTGAAAATGTTGCCTGCTGCCAGCACAGCCTAGCATAGCATTATGCCATGCTAAACTTACACAAATGCTTGTCTAGCGTTGGCTGTAACGCATATTTTGAAAATCTGAGATGACAGTGTTGTTAACAAAAGGCTAAGCTTGTGTTTCAATATATTTATTTCATTTCATTTGCGATTTTCATGAATAGGAAACGTTGCGTTATGGTAATGAGCTTGAGGCTATGATTACGCTCCCGGATACGGGATTGCTCGACGCTAGAGGTTAAAGAATAACCAGGCATCCTCTACTGACGGAATGAGGTCAATATCCTTCCAGGATACCCGAGCCAGGTTGATTAGAAAGGCCTGCTCACTGAAGTGTTTTAGGGAGCATTGACAGGGATGAGGGGTGGCCGTTTGACCGCAGACCCATTACGGACGCAGGCAATGAGGCAGTGATCGGTGAGATCCTGGTTGAAGACAGCAGAGGTGTGTTTAGAGGGAAGGCTGGTCAGGATTATATCTATGAGGGTGCTCGTGTTTATGGATTTAGGGTTGTACCTGGTGGGTTCCTTGATAATTTGTGTGAGATTGAGGGCATCTAGCTTAGATTGTAGGATGGCCGGGGTGATAAGCATATCCCAGTTTAGGTCACCTAACAGTACAAACTCTGAAGATAAATGGGGGACAATTAATTCACATATGGTGTCCAGGGCACAGCTGGGGGCTGGGGAGTGTGTGTGTGGGGGGGGAGGGGGGGGGTCTATAGCAAGCGGCAACAGTGAGAGACTTATTTCTGGACAGTTGGATTTTTAAAAGTAGATGATCGAACTGTTTGGGGACAGACCTGGATATTATGACAGAGTCTCTGCAGTAGATTGCAACTCCACCCCCTTTGGCAGTCCTAACTTGACGGAAAATGTTATAGTTTGGGATGGAAATTTCCGAATTTTTGCTGGCCTTCCTAAGCCAGGATTCAGACACGGCAAGGACGTCAGGGTTGGCGAAGTATGCTGAAGCAGTGAATAAAACAAACTTTGGGAGGAGGCCTCTGATATTAACATGCATGACACCAAGGCTTTTACGTTTACAGAAGTCAACAAATGATAGCACCTGGGGAATAGGAGTGGAACTGGGGGCTACAAGGCCTGGGTTAAACTCTACATCACCAGAGGAACAGAGGAGGAGGAGGATAAGGGTACGGCTAAAGGCTGTAAGAACTGGTCGTCTAGTGAGTTGGGGACAGAGAGTAAAATGAGCAGATTTCTGGGTGTGGTAGAATAGATTCAGGGCATAATATACAGGCAATGGTATGGTAAGATGTGAGTACAGTGGAGGTAAACCTAGGCGTTGAGTGATGATGAGAGAGGTTTCATCACCAGTTAAGTCAGGTGAGGTCTCCGCATTTGTATTGGGGGGAACAAAAGAGCTATCTTAGGCATGTTGAGCGGGACTGGGGGCTCTACAGGGAAATAAAACAATAAGTACTAACCGAGACAGCATCAGACTAGGCATATTGACATTAGAGAGAGGCATAAAGCAATCACAGGTGTTGATTGGGGGAGCTAAGACAACAATGGGTAAACGGCGATGAATGGGCAGAGAGGGTCAGTTAGGTACATACAGGGCCTGAGTTGGAGGCTGGGGCTGACATATAAACAAAAAGAGGTGCGTTAGTGAACAGTCCAGCAGGCATCAGCTGTGTAGCTGAGTGATCATAGGGTCCAATGAGCAGCAATAAGTCAGGAAGCCATTCAGTAGTTGCTACTACTCTAGGTGAGCGGGAGAAACGGCGTTCAGAAAGCTAGCGGGCCGGGGCTAGCAGATGGGTCTTCGGTGACATTGCACCGGAAAAGCCTGTTGAAACCACATCGGACAATTACGTTGGCAGACCAGTCGTGATGGATAAAGTTCATATTTATATCCAAAAATCTCAGTTAACATTGGCGGGTTTTGTCCAGTAATCGGAATGCTTAAGGCGAGTTCACT
This sequence comes from Oncorhynchus mykiss, assembly GCF_013265735.2. Lineage (NCBI taxonomy): Eukaryota > Metazoa > Chordata > Actinopteri > Salmoniformes > Salmonidae > Oncorhynchus > Oncorhynchus mykiss. The sequence goes on along the minus strand of NC_048579.1, from coordinate 695,235 downwards.
AAATCCAGACTAAACATTTTTTTTAAGTACAATTAAAGTTAGTAGAAACATGCCAAACGATGTTTAAAATCAATCCCCTGGTTGTTTTTGTCATAATCAATAATATTTCAACCGGACAAAGGTTTCGTCAATAGGAAAGGAGAAACAAGAAAGGCGCGTTCCTGATCAGACACATGGCTGATGAATGGAAATTTCCACTGGCCACTGATTGAAAGTGCTGTATCTCCCTCATTTTTCAGAGTAAAAGCCTGAAACAATGCCTAAAGACTGGGCACATGTAGAGGAAACCACAGAGCTCGTGAACTGGGTCCTAAGTCTTTGTATGGTGGATAGGCTTTCAATGGAAAAACAGCCTTTCAAAATAATTGGATTTTCCTGGGGTTTTCGCCTGCCATATCAGTTCTGTTATACTCACAGACATTATTTTAACAGTTTTAGATTGTTTTCTATCCAAATCTACTAATTATATGCATATCCTATCTTCTGGGCCTGAGTAGCAATCAGTTTAATTTGGGCATGCTTTTCATCCAAAATTCCGAATGCTGCCCCCCACCCTTAGTGAAGTTAAACAAATCTAAATATATTTTAGATTTTAGATTTATCTAAGTAGCCATCCTTCGCCTTGATAACAGCTTTGCAGACCCTTGGAATTCTCTCAACCAGCTTCAAGAGGAATGCTTTTCCAACAGTCTTGAAGGAGTTCCCACATATGCTGAGCACTTGTTTGCTGCTTTTCCTTCAATCTCGGTCCAAGTTATCCCAAACCATCTAAATTGGTTTGAGGTGATTGTGGAGTCCATGTCATCTGATGCAGCACTCCATCACTCTCCTTCTTGGTCAAATAGCCCTTACACAGCCTGGAGTTGTGTTTTGGGTCGTTGTCCTGTCGAAAAACAAATGATAGTCCCACTAATCGCAAACCAGATGGGATGGCGTATCGCTGCAGAATGCTGTGGTAGCCATGCTGGTTAAGTGTGCCTTGAATTCTAAATAAACCACACACAGTGTCACCAGCAAAGTATAGTAAAATAGTAAAATAGTAAAAAATGAATGTATTATTATTGAATGAGCAGGTGTTGTAAAACTTTTGACCGGTAGTGGGTATATATATATATATATAAAACATTTAAAAAATATACACCTATTTAATCCCTTTTTTTCAGAAGGCAAAAGTATATTTCACAAAACTGTTTTCAAATCACACAGAGGGCTGTTACATATCAACAAACCAATTTTGAAGTCTTGATAACTGCATCCATGACACGAGCCCGGATATTTTGGTTCTGATGTGACTTAAATGCCTCGATCCCGGATAAGGACATTGACATTGATGATTACATCATAGACTTAATTGTACATTTTTTTGTCAACGATCTAAACAAAATGCTCAGTAATGTCAAAGTGAAATAAATTCTTTTTTTTTTGTGATTCAGATTCAAGTCTTGCCATAGATTTATTTTCAAGCAGTATGCTCTGGGAGTCAGGAAGCAAGTTCAGGGAGTGACTTTTAAAATAAAAAACACAAGGAACAAAACAAGAAACACGAGTAGCGTGTAACAACAGAACAGAGAGAACCCTAACCCCTAACCCCTAACCCTAAGCCTAACCCTAACCCATACAGTTGAAGTCGGAAGTTTACATACACTTAGGTTGGAGTCATTAAAACTCATTTTTCAACGAATTCACAAGTTTCTTGTTAACAAACTATAGTTTTGGCAAGTCGGTTAGGACATCTACTTTGTGCATGACACAAGTCATTTTTCCAACAATTGTTTACAGACAGACTATTTCACTTATAATTCACTGTATCACAATTCCAGTGGGTAAGAAGTTTACATACACTAAGTTGACTGTGACTTTAAACAGCTTGGAAAATTCCAGAAAATTATGTCATGGCTTTAGAAGCTTATGAGAGGCTAATTGACATCATTTGAGTCAATTGGAGGTGTACCTGTGGATGTATTTCAAGGCCTACCTTCAAACTCAGTGCCTCTTTGCTTGACATCAGGAGAAAATCAAAAGATCAGCCAAGGCCTCAGAAAAAAAAACTGTAGACCTCCACAAGTCTGGTTCATCCTTGGGAGCAATTGCCAAATGCCTGAAGGTACCACGTTCATCGGTACAAACAATAGTACACAAGTATAAACTCCATGGGACCACGCAGCCGTCATCCCGCTCAGGAAGGAAACTCGTTCTGTCTCCTAGAGATGAACGTACTTTGGTGTGAAAAGTTCACATCAATCCCAGAACAACAGCAAAGGACCTTGTGAAGATGCTGGAGGAAACGGGTACAAAATTATCTTTAGCCACTGAGTCCTATATTGACATAACCGGAAAGGCCACTCAACAATGAAGAAGCCACTGCTCCAAAACCACCATAAAAAAGCCAGACTACAGTTTGCAACTGCACATGGGGACAAAGATCATACTTTTTGGTGAAATGTCCTCTGGTCTGATGAAACAAAAATAGAACTGTTTGGCCATAATGACCATCATTATGTTTGGAGGAAAAAGTGAGAGGTTTGCAACCCGAAGAACACCATCCCAACCGTGAAGCACAGGGGTGGCAGTATCATGTTGTGGGGATGATTTGCTGCAGGATGGACTGGTGCACTCATGGCATCATGAGGACAGAAAATTGTGGATATATTGAAGCAACATCTCAAGACATCGGTCAGGAAGTTAAAGCTTGGTTGCAAATGGGTCTTCCAAATGGACAATGACCCCAAGCATGCTTCCAAAGTTGTGGCAAAATGAAAATAGAAAATTTGTGGGCAGAACTGAAAAAGCATGTGCGAGCAAGGAGGCCTACAAACCTGACTCAGTTACATCAGCTCTGTCAGGAGGAATGGGCCAAAATTCACCCAAATTATTGTGGGAAGCTTGTGGAAGGCTACCCGAAACGTTTGACCTAAGTTAAACAGGCAATGCTACCAAATACTAATTGAGTGTATGTAAACTTCTGACCCACTTGGAATGTCATGAAAGAAAATAAAGCAGAAATAAATAATTCTCTCTACTGTTATTCTGACATTTCACATTCTTAAAATAAAGTGTTGATTCTAACTGACCTAAGACAGGGAATTTTTACTAGGATTAAATGTCAGGAATTGTGAAAAAATGAGTTTAAATGTATTTGACTAAGGTGTATGTAAACTTCAGACTTCAACTGTATATAGGGAAGGTAATCAGGCAGGTGATGGAGTCCAGGTCAGTCTGAAGAGGCACTGGTGCGTGTAACGATGGTGACAGGTGTGCGTAATAATGAGCAGCCTGCTGACCTCAAGCACCGGAAAGGGAGTATACATGACATTTAGGTCATTATTGTGGAGTCACAACCATGTTGTTGATCCATCCTCAGTTTTCTTCCATCACAACCACTGAATTACGTAGCTGTTTTAATATCACCATGGTGACATCCCAGAGCAGTTTCCTCTCTATCCTGCTGCTCAGTTCAAAAACAACATTATCTTTCATGTGTCTAGGTAGTTGAATACATCATCCACAGCATCATTATTAAGTTGACCATGCTTAAAAATGAAATGTTTGCTTTGTTATTGTTACCCATCTACCAATCACTGCCCTTCTTTATGAGGCTTTCCAAAATGCTCCCTTGACTTTGTAGTTTAATAATCTGGGCTTGAAATTCAAAACGTGACTAAGAGACCTTACAGATGTTGATTGTATGGGGGACAGAAGAAGGGGTAGTCATTCATTAATCATGTCAACCTCTTGTGGTATCCCAGGAGGTCTACCCCAGGGGGTGGTAATAAAAGGGAGGTATGTGAGGCGACGTTGGCTCCCTCTGCTTTGAGTACACGAGCCAGGCACCCCGACACAGATAGGTCCAAGTGGAGGTAACTAGGGGAAAGTGCCAACCAGCCGTGGAGGCCACATAAAGGGAGCACGATGGCACACCGCGAGAGAGAAGGGAGAGACCGACACAGAGCCAAAGCTGAGAAGGATGACCGAGCCAAACCTACGTGATTTTCTGTCTTAGTAAAGTTGTGTTTGCTGACTAAAACCTCCCTTTCTCTGTTTTAATCTCTGCTCAACCCAACACCCCACGGTTTACTATTATCTCACACGGAGTGAACCCGTGTAACGTATTATGTAAATTGTTAAGCCAAATTTGACTCCTGAATTAATTTAGGATTGCCTAAACAAAAGGGGTGAATACTTATGTAATGACTATATTTTAGTTATTTAATTTGTGTTCTTTAAAAAAAAATTGTAGCAATTTCTTTTCACTTTGGCTTTATGGAACATTTTGTTCCATAATGTGTATTCTTGTGTTTTTAAAAAAATCTAATTTTAGTGCTTGCGTCAGTTACATGATGTGGAATAGAGTTCCACATAGTCATGGCTCTATGTAGTAATGTGCACCTCCCATAGTCTGTTCTGGACTTGGGGACTCTCTCCTGGAGAGTTACCATCTTCTCGGTTTTCTCCAAGCCTAATCCAGTGCACCTGATTCTAATTTATATCTGGTTGATAAACTACAGGAGGATACCTGTACAGGAGATCTGAACCTCCACCTAATTCCCCCCCCACACTTTTTCTCTCCTCTCTCCCTCTACTATAGTGATTGGACTGAGAGGGATGTAAACGCAGACAGTTTGCAGCTACCACATTTAACAATGTGTGATTTCATTCACTGTTACAACATAATTTAAAATAAAGTGAATCATCTTTGCTTCATCTTGTTGTTTGTTTGTGCTACGGAGGTCCAGTAGGTTAATGTGAATGTTACTGATGACTGTATTACAATCTTGTTGGTAAGGTTGACTTGAGTGAAATATTATGTTTTTTTGTTTTGGTATTGTAATCCGTTTCTGTAACTGGTCTAATTACCTGCTGTTTACATTTCAATAGTTAATTACACAATTGTCAGAAAGTCAGGATAAATCAGGCTAAGATGTTGTAATATCCATCTAAGTGCAGATCAACATTGACTATTACACATATTATTTGGGGTGAGACTCAAAATAATATTCTAGATTTGGGCAAAGAGTAGTAATACTGGCAATCCAGGTAAGAATAGACAGAATAGACAGAGTAGACAGAATAGAGAGAATAGACAGAGTAGACAGAATAGAGAGAATAGAGAGAATAGACAGAATAGAGAGAATAGACAGAGTAGACAGAATAGACAGAATAGACAGAGTAGACAGAATAGAGAGAATAGACAGAGTAGACAGAATAGACAGAATAGAGAGAATAGACAGAATAGACAGAATAGACAGAATAGAGAGAATAGACAGAGTAGACAGAATAGACAGAGTAGACAGAATAGAGAGAATAGACAGAGTAGACAGAATAGACAGAATAGAGATAATAGACAGAATAGACAGAGTAGACAGAATAGACAGAATAGAGAGAATAGAGATAATAGAGAGAATAGAGAGAATAGACAGAATAGAGAGAATAGACATAGCTATAACGTTTTACTTCTGTTTGATGAAACTGTCTCAACATTTTACTTTTGTATGTAATTTGAGCATTGGTTTGATGAGCTAAAAGCTGGCAGAGAATATATTGTTTTTAATTAAATTAACAACATATTTCTCAAATATTCAAATGGAAGGGAGTGTTCATAAATAATTGTTCTCTGTGATTCGAGTGTCACTGTTGACAACTTTGTGGAATTTCTTGGAGGTCATTTCAAAAAGTGCCTTTTGGATAATGCAAATAAAATAAACCCATTTTAGCAAGAAAACCTGCGAACCGATCGAGGTGCCATCTGGTGATCATTTAGAGAATGAAGTTCTCAGCTGAGGTCCCAAATTCGTTCAGGAATATGGAGTATTGACAGAGGAAAGAGGGGAAAAACTCACTTTAACATGCATTGGCCAATCAAAATCCAGTATAGCCAACTCTGAATAATCAGTTCAGAGCAGTCACTTTTCTTATTTTTTTTGTTGTTTTAAAATGTTACCCCCTTTTTTCTCCCCAATTTCGTGGTATCCAATTGTTAATAGCTACTATCTTGTCTCATCGCTACAACTCCCGTACGGGCTCGGGAGAGACGAAGGTTGAAATCATGCGTCCTCCGATACACAACCCAACCAAGCCGCACTGCTTCTTAACACAGAGCGCATCCAACCCGGAAGCCAACCACACCAATGTGTCGGAGGAAACACCGTGCACCTGGCAACCTTGGTTATCGTGCACTGCGCCCGGCCCGCCACAGGAGTCGCTGGTGCGTGATGAGACAAGGATATCCCTACCGGCCAATCCCTCCCTAACCCGGATGACGCTAGGCCAATTGTGCGTCACCTCACGGACCTCCCGAGTGAAGGGCCAGATGAGTGAAGGGCCAGATGAGTGAAGGGCCAGATGAGTGAAGGGCCAGATGAGTGATGAGTGAAGGGCCAGGTGAGCGAAGGGCCAGATGAGTGATGAGTGAAGGGCCAGATGAGTGAAGGGCCAGATGAGTGATGAGTGAAGAGCCAGATGAGTGAAGGGCCAGATGAGTGAAGGGCCAGATGAGTGATGAGTGAAGGGCCAGATGAGTGAAGGGCCAGATGAGTGTTGAGTGATGAGTGAAGGGCCAGATGAGTGTTGAGTGATGAGCGAAGGGCCAGATGAGTGATGAATGAAGGGCCAGATGAGCGAAGGGCCAGATGAGTGATGAGTGAAGGGCCAGATGAGTGTTTGAAATGATACAGCTCTTAAAAAGTTAAATGGATTTTGGTAAATTGACGTGTCTCCAAATATCCTCAGATGAAGTAAATCTGTTTCTCTCTGAGACAGCCCTCTGACCCGAGAATTTAAGTACTTAAATAATTATCCACTTTTCAATTAACATCATAGGACATTACCTCAAACTTTTTTGGCAAATAATCTAGATTAACATGAGTGTGTGTGTGAGCATGAATATGTGTGTATGAGTGTGACACATGCTCCTTAAAAACATCTCCTTATAAGACTGATGTATTCTGGGTGAAGCTACCATATTGATGCAATCAGTTCCTAAATGTCACTAAACATAGTTGGTATTGGCAGATCAAGCTGTGGTGACAATATATTGATTATTGTATGTTCCCGTTTAGGCAAGTGTTCGATAACGATGTGGATTTATTGAATGGTCCTCTTTTAAAACCAATTTGCGTCGACTATCGTCATGGAGGTGTTCTCTAACTGGAGAAACATTCATCCATGTGCCACAGCAATGTCTGTTTAGCCCTTTTGTTCTATCAGGAGAGATGAACAGAGTCCCATTGCCACTCTATATCTATAAAACTGCGTTGTTGGCTCATGGCCTTTTCACCTGTTGTATCTAGCACATATGACAAATATAATTTGATTTGATATTTCATGCTGATCATCCATATTCCTGCCAGAGAGACATGACTTAGAGCCAGTCAGTGTCTGTGCTCTGCCAGCCTGTCAGAGGTCTTGGAAGGAAAGGAGAGACGATGAGACAAAGAGGTTCCATCTCACACAGACGGCAACTACAGGCTTGATGTGATAGGATCGATGCCAGGGAATAAAAGGTTTTATGGATTGGCTGGATTCCTGTTAGTTTACAGAAAACAGTAATCACTCCCCAGCAGTGTTTGATTTACAATTATTGTATTCCATTTCTTAATGTACAACAGCTCTCTGCTCTAAAAAATATTCTGTCTAAACTTTATTAACTCTGTGCAGACAGAACCAGTGGACTGGACAAGGCTGATTGATCGCTGTTGCTCTATGTGTTTCCTTTTTCCTGACTTTCCCCATTAGAACAACACACTCCCTCTGAATCCATCTAATCTCCCCAGAACGTGGCTACTCCATCTAAACTCTGGGGGAGTTGGCTACTCCATCTAAACTCTGGGGGACTTGGCTACTCCATCTAAACTCTGGGGGAGTTGGCTACTCCATCTAATTTCCCCAGAACGTGGCTACTCCATCTAAACTCTGGGGGAGTTGGCTACTCCATCTAATCACCCCAGAACGTGGCTACTCCATCTAAACTCTGGGGGAGTTGGCTACTCCATCTAAACTCTGGGGGAGTTGGCTACTCCATCTAAACTCTGGGGGAGTTGGCTACTCCATCTAAACTCTGGGGGAGTTGGCTACTCCATCTAATCTCCCCAGAACGTGGCTACTCCATCTAAACCCTGGGGGAGTTGGCTACTCCATCTAAACTCTGGGGGAGTTGGCTACTCCATCTAAACTCTGGGGGAGTTGGCTACTCCATCTAAACTGTCCAGGAGGTTGGTACTCTATGTAAACTGAACTACATCTAAACTCTCGAGCAGTGAATTCATGCAAATGTTGTGTGTGAAAACTGACACTTCATGTCAGCTCCAGAGTGGTAGATGAAAGTAGGCTGAGGATTTCAGCTCCAGAGTGGTAGTGGAAAGCAGGCTGATGATGTCAGCTCCAGAGTGGTAGTGAAAAGCAGGCTGATGATGTCAGCTCCAGAGTGGTAGGGGAAAGCAGGCTGATGATGTCAGTTCCAGAGTGGTAGTGGAAAGCAGGCTGATGATGTCAGCTCCAGAGTGGTAGGGGAAAGCAGGCTGATGATGTCAGCTCCAGAGTGGTAGTGGAAAGCAGGCTGATGATGTCAGTTCCAGAGTGGTAGATGAAAGCAGGCTGATGATGTCAGCTCCAGAGTGGGAGTGGAAAGCAGGCTGATGATGTCAGCTCCAAAGTGGTAGTGGAAAGCAGGCTGATGATGTCAGCTCCAGAGTGGTAGTGGAAAGCAGGCTGATGATGTCAGCTCCAGAGTGGTAGATGAAAGCAGGCTGATGATGTCAGCTCCAGAGTGGGAGTGGAAAGCAGGCTGATGATGTCAGCTCCAAAGTGGTAGTGGAAAGCAGGCTGATGATGTCAGCTTTCCAAGTGGTAGTGGAAAGCAAGCTCCAGTTTCAACTGTTCTGCCTTATTATTATTCTACCACGCTGGTCATTTATGAACATTTGAACATCTTGGCCATGTTCTGTTATAATCTCCACCCGGCACAGCCAGAAGAGGACTGGCCACCCCACATGTGCTCTCTCTAATTCTCTCTTTCTTTCTCTCTCTCGGAGGACCTGAGCCCTAGGACCATGCCCCAGTACTACCTGACATGATGACTCCTTGCTGTCCCCAGTCCACCTGGCCGTGCTGCTGCTCCAGTTTCAACTGTTCTGCCTTATTATTATTCGACCATGCTGGTCATTTATGAACATTTGAACATCTTGGCCATGTTCTGTTATAATCTCCACCCGGCACAGCCAGAAGAGGACTGGCCACCCCACATAGCCTGGTTCCTCTCTAGGTTTCTTCCTAGGTTTTGGCCTTTCTAGGGAGTTTTTCCTAGCCACCGTGCTTCTACACCTGCATTGCTTGCTGTTTGGTGTTTTATGCTGGGTTTTCTGTACAGCACTTTGAGATATCAGCTGATGTACGAAGGGCTATATAAATACATTTGATTTGATTTGATATCAGCTCCAGAGTGGTAGATGAAAGCAGGCTGATGATGTCAGCCCCAGAGTGGTAGATGAAAACAGGCTGATGATTGTCAGCTCCAGAGTGGTAGATGAAAGCAGGCTGATGATGTCAGCTCCAGAGTGGTAGTGGAAAGCAGGCTGATGATGTCAGCTCCAGAGTGGTAGTGGAAAGCAGGCTGATGATGTCAGCTCCAGAGTGGTAGTGGAAAGCAGGCTGATGATGTCAGCTCCAGAGTTTAGTGGAAAGCAGGCTGATGATGTCAGCTCCAGAGTGGTAGTGGAAAGCAGGCTGATGATGTCAGCTCCAGAGTGGTAGATGAAAGCAGGCTGATGATGTCAGCTCCAGAGTGGGAGTGGAAAGCAGGCTGATGATGTCAGCTCCAGAGTGGTAGTGGAAAGCAGTCTGATGATGTCAGCTCCAGAGTGGTAGTGGAAAGCAGGCTGATGATGTCAGCTCCAGAGTGGTAGCTGAAAGCAGGCTGATGATGTCAGCTCCAGTGGTAGTGGAAAGCAGGCTGATGATGTCAGCTCCAGAGTGGTAGTGGAAAGCAGGCTGATGATGTCAGCTCCAGAGTGGTAGATGAAAGCAGGCTGATGATGTCAGCTCCAGAGTGGTAGTGGAAAGCAGGCTGATGATGTCAGCTCCAGAGTTTAGTGGAAAGCAGGCTGATGATGTCAGCTCCAGAGTGGTAGTGGAAAGCAGGCTGATGATGTCAGCTCCAGAGTGGTAGATGAAAGCAGGCTGATGATGTCAGCTCCAGAGTGGGAGTGGAAAGCAGGCTGATGATGTCAGCTCCAGAGTGGTAGTGGAAAGCAGTCTGATGATGTCAGCTCCAGAGTGGTAGTGGAAAGCAGGCTGATGATGTCAGCTCCAGAGTGGTAGCTGAAAGCAGGCTGATGATGTCAGCTCCAGTGGTAGTGGAAAGCAGGCTGATGATGTCAGCTCCAGAGTGGTAGTGGAAAGCAGGCTGATGATGTCAGCTCCAGAGTGGTAGATGAAAGCAGGCTGATGATGTCAGCTCCAGAGTGGTAGTGGAAAGCAGGCTGATGATGTCAGCTCCAGAGTGGTAGTGGAAAGCAGGCTGATGATGTCAGCTCCAGAGTGGTAGTGGAAAGCAGGCTGATGATGTCAGCTCCAGAGTTTATTGGAAAGCAGGCTGATGATGTCAGCTCCAGAGTGGTAGTGGAAAGCAGGCTGATGATGTCAGCTCCAGAGTGGTAGATGAAAGCAGGCTGATGATGTCAGCTCCAGAGTGGGAGTGGAAAGCAGGCTGATGATGTCAGCTCCAGAGTGGTAGTGGAAAGCAGTCTGATGATGTCAGCTCCAGAGTGGTAGTGGAAAGCAGGCTGATGATGTCAGCTCCAGAGTGGTAGATGAAAGCAGGCTGATGATGTCAGCTCCAGTGGTAGTGGAAAGCAGGCTGATGATGTCAGCTCCAGAGTGGTAGTGGAAAGCAGGCTGATGATGTCAGCTCCAGAGTGGTAGATGAAAGCAGGCTGATGATGTCAGCTCCAGAGTGGGAGTGGAAAGCAGGCTGATGATGTCAGCTCCAAAGTGGTAGTGGAAAGCAGGCTGATGATGTCAGCTTTCCAAGTGGTAGTGGAAAGCAAGCTCCAGTTTCAACTGTTCTGCCTTATTATTATTCGACCATGCTGGTCATTTATGAACATTTGAACATCTTGGCCATGTTCTGTTATAATCTCCACCCGGCACAGCCAGAAGAGGACTGGCCACCCCACATGTGCTCTCTCTAATTCTCTCTTTCTTTCTCTCTCTCGGAGGACCTGAGCCCTAGGACCATGCCCCAGTACTACCTGACATGATGACTCCTTGCTGTCCCCAGTCCACCTGGCCGTGCTGCTGCTCCAGTTTCAACTGTTCTGCCTTATTATTATTCGACCATGCTGGTCATTTATGAACATTTGAACATCTTGGCCATGTTCCGTTATAATCTCCAGCCGGCACAGCCAGAAGAGGACTGGCCACCCCACATAGCCTGGTTCCTCTCTAGGTTTCTTCCTAGGTTTTGGCCTTTCTAGGGAGTTTTTCCTAGCCACCGTGCTTCTACACCTGCATTGCTTGCTGTTTGGTGTTTTATGCTGGGTTTTCTGTACAGCACTTTGAGATATCAGCTGATGTACGAAGGGCTATATAAATACATTTGATTTGATTTGATATCAGCTCCAGAGTGGTAGATGAAAGCAGGCTGATGATGTCAGCCCCAGAGTGGTAGATGAATGCAGGCTGATGATGTCAGCTCCAGAGTGGTAGTGGAAAGCAGGCTGATGATGTCAGCTCCAGAGTGGTAGTGGAAAGCAGGCTGATGGGGTTTCTGGCATTATAAGACTCTGGACCCTGTGACACTCATAAAGTACTCTATCCAGCAAAATATCAGTTTGAACTGGTCCGGAACCGCTCAAACATCAAAGAGTTAAACAGACACTGATGATCAACAATGCCTTCCATCCAGACTGACAGTCAGTTTAAAGAGACAGAGAGAGACACAGAGAGACAGAGAGAACACTGCCTACGATAGAACACTGCAGGGTAACCTCTACCTGTATCCTGTGTTCTCTAGGTAACCTCTACCTGTATCCTGTGTTCTCCCCTTAACCTCTACCTGTATCCTGTGTTCTCTAGGTAACCTCTACCTGTATCCTGTGTTCTCCCCTTAACCTCTACCTGTATCCTGTGTTCTCTAGGTAACCTCTACCCGTATCCTGCGTTCTCCCCTTAACCTCTACCTGTATCCTGTGTTCCCTACTTAACCTCTACCTGTATCCTGTGTTCTCTAGGTAACCTCTACCCGTATCCTGTGTTCTCCCCTTAACCTCTACCTGTATCCTGTGTTCCCTACTTAACCTCTACCTGTATCCTGTGTTCTCTAGGTAACCTCTACCTGTATCCTGTGTCCCCTACTTAACCTCTACCTGTATCCTGTGTTCTCTAGGTAACCTCTACCTGTATCCTGTGTTCTCCCCATAACCTCTACCTGTATCCTGTGTTCTCTAGGTAACCTCTACCCGTATCCTGTGTTCTCTAGGTAACCTCTACCCGTATCCTGTGTTCTCCCCTTAACCTCTACCTGTATCCTGTGTTCCCTACTTAACCTCTACCTGTATCCTGTGTTCTCTAGGTAACCTCTACCCGTATCCTGTGTTCTCCCCTTAACCTCTACCTGTATCCTGTGTTCCCTACTTAACCTCTACCTGTATCCTGTGTTCCCTACTTAACCTCTACCTGTATCCTGTGTTCTCTAGGTAACCTCTACCTGTATCCTGTGTTCTCCCCTTAACCTCTACCTGTATCCTGTGTTCTCTAGGTAACCTCTACCTGTATCCTGTGTTCTCCACTTAACCTCTACCTGTATCCTGTGTTCCCTACTTAACCTCTACCTGTATCCTGTGTTCTCTAGGTAACCTCTACCCGTATCCTGTGTTCTCTAGGTAACCTCTACCTGTATCCTGTGTTCCCTACTTAACCTCTACCTGTATCCTGTGTTCTCCAGGTAACATCTACCTGTATCCTGTGTTCTCCCCTTAACCTCTGCCTGTATCCTGTGTTCTCCCCTTAACCTCTACCTGTATCCTGTGTTTTCTAGGTAACCTCTACCTGTATCCTGTGTTCCCTACTTAACCTCTACCTGTATCCTGTGTTCTCTAGGTAACCTCCACCTGCATCCTGTGTTCTCCCCTTAACCTCTACCTGTATCCTGTGTTCTCTAGGTAACCTCTACCTGTATCCTGTGTTCTCTAGGTAACCTCTACCTGTATCCTGTGTTCTCTAGGTAACCTCTACCTGTATCATGTGTTCTCTAGGTAACCTCTACCCGTATCATGTGTTCCCTACTTAACCTCTACCTGTATCCTGTGTTCTCTAGGTAACCTCTACCCGTATCCTGTGTTCTCCCCTTAACCTCTACCTGTATCCTGTGTTCCCTAGGTAACCTCTACCCGTATCCTGTGTTCTCTAGGTAACCTCTACCTGTATCCTGTGTTCTCTAGGTAACCTCTACCTGTATCCTGTGTTCTCTAGGTAACCTCTACCTGTATCATGTGTTCTCTAGGTAACCTCTACCTGTATCCTGTGTTTTCTAGGTAACCTCTACCTGTATCCTGTGTTCTCTAGGTAACCTCTACCTTTATCCTGTGTTCTCTAGGTAACCTCTACCTGTATCCTGTGTTCCCTACTTAACCTCTACCTGTATCCTGTGTTCTCTAGGTAACCTCTACCTGTATCATGTGTTCTCTAGGTAACATCTACCTGTATCCTGTGTTCTCTAGGTAACATCTACCTGTATCCTGTGTTCTCTAGGTAACATCTACCTGTATCCTGTGTTCTCTAGGTAACCTCTTCCTGTATCATGTGTTCTCTAGGTAACCTCTACCTGTCATGTGTTCTCTAGGTAACGTCTACCTGTATCCTGTGTTCTCTAGGTAACATCTACCTGTATGCTGTGTTCTCTAGGTAACCTCTACCTGTATCCTGTGTTCACTTGTTAACCTCTACCCGTATCCTGTGTTATCTAGGTAACATTTAGCTGTATTCTGTGTTCTCTAGGTAACCTCTACATGTATCCTGTGTTCTCTAGGTAACATTTACCTGTATTCTGTGTTCTCTAGGTAACCTCTACCTATATCCTGTGTTCTCTAGGTAACATTTACCTGTATTCTGTGTTCTCTAGGTAACATTTACCTGTATTCTGTGTTCTCTAGGTAACATTTACCTGTATTCTGTGTTCTCTAGGTAATCTCTACCTGTATCCTGTGTTATCTAGGTAACATTTACCTGTATTCTGTGTTCTCTAGGTAACCTCTACCTGTATCCTGTGTTCTCTAGGTAACCTCTACCTGTATCCTGTGTTCTCTAGGTAACATTTACCTGTATCCTGTGTTCTCTAGGTAACATTTACCTGTATCCTGTGTTCTCTAGGTAACATCTACCCGTATCCTGTGTTCTCTAGGTAACCTCTACCTGTATCCTGTGTTCTCTAGGTAACATCTACCTGTATCCTGTGTTCTCCCCTTAACCTCTACCTGTATCCTGTGTTCTCTAGGTAACCTCTACCTGTATCCTGTGTTCTCTAGGTAACCTCTACCTGTATCCTGTGTTCTCTAGGTAACCTCTACCTGTATCCTGTGTTCTCTAGGTAACCTCTACCTGTACCATGTGTTCTCTATGTAACATTTACCTGTATCCTGTGTTCTCTAGGTAACATCTACCTGTATCCTGTGTTCTCAAGGTAACCTCTACCTGTATCCTGTGTTCTCTAGGTAACCTCTACCTGTATCCTGTGTTCTCTAGGTAACCTCTACCTGTATCATGTGTTCTCTAGGTAACCTCTACCTGTATCCTGTGTTCTCTAGGTAACCTCTACCTGTATTATGTGTTCCCTAGGTAACCTGTCTAAGACATGTACCTCAGAGGGTTGGACTGAAATGCACCCACTGGACATCGCCCTGAACTGTGGTTATAACGCCAACAACACTGGAGATGACGTGAGTACAGCTCCCCCGCATGCCTCCTATCTGCTTGTCTGGCACTTACTGAATAATGATGTTTGTCTGAATGTTAGTGCTCAGCACTTAGTGCTTTTTGAGGTCGGTTCGATTTCATTGATTCATTTGTTTTTTACATTAAACAAACTATGCATTATTTGAGTTGAATGCTGTTCCGGAGGGTTGAAGCATGCATGAGACCACCAGCTGTTCCGGAAGACTGTGTGATCACGCTCTCCGCAGCCGATGTGAGCAAAACCTTTAAATAGGTCAACATTCACAAGGCCGCGGGGCCAGATGGATTACCAGGACGTGTACTCCGAGCATGTGTGGACCAACTGACAAGTGTCTTCACCTACATTTTCAACGTCTCCCTGACCGAGTCTGTAATGCCTACATGTTTCAAACAGACCACCATAGTCCCTGTGCCCAAGGAAAAGAAGGTAACCTGTCTAAATGACTACCGCCCCGTAGCACTCACGTCGGTAGCCATGAAGTGCTTTGAAAGGCTGGTCATGGCTCACATCAACACCATCATCCCAGAAACCCTAGACCTACTCCAATTCACATACCGCCCCAACAGATCTACAGATGACGCAACCTCAATCGCACTCCATGCTGCCCTTTCACACCTGGACAAATATGAACACACTGAATGCTATTCATTGACTACAGCTCAGAGTTCAACACCATAGTGCCCACAAAGCTCATCACTAAGTTAAGGACTCTGGACTAAACACCTTTCTCTACAACTGGATCCTGGACTTCCTGACGGGCCGCCCCAGGGTGGTAAGGGTAGGCAACAACACCTCCACCACACTGATGCTCAACACTGAGGCCACTCAGGGGTGCGTGCTTAGTCCCGTCCTGTACTCCCTGTTCACCCACCACTGCATAGCCAAGCACGACTCCAACATCATCAATAAGTTTGCTGATGACACAACAACAATGAGACAGCCTATAGAGAGACCTGGCAGTGTAGTGCCAGAACAACAACCTCTCTTTCAATGTGAGCAAGACAAAGGAGCTGATCGTAGACTACAGGACAAGGCAGGCCCCCATTTACATCGACTGGGTTGTAGTGGGAGCGGGTCGAGAGTTTCAAGATCCTTGGTGTCCAAATCACCAATGAAATATCATGGTCCAAACACACCAAGACAGTCTTGAAGAGGGCTCGACATCACCTTTCCCCCCTCAGGAGGCTGAAAAGATTTTGCATGGGTCCCCAGATCCTCAAAAAGTGCTTCAGCTGCCCCATCGAGAGCATCCTGACCGGTTGCATCACTGCCTGGTATGGCAACTGCTCGGCATCTGCCCGTAAGGCGCTACAGAGTGTATGTAGTGCGTCCAGCCCAGTACATCACTGGGGCCAAGCTTCCTACCATATACAGTGGGGCAAAAAAGTATTTAGTCAGCCACCAATTGTGCAAGTTCTCCCACTTAAAAAGATGACAGAGGCCTGTGATTTTCATCATAGGTACACTATGACAGACAAAATGAGAAGAAAAGAAATCCAGAAAATCACATTGTAGGGTTTTTAATGAATTTATTTGCAAATTGTGGTGGAAAATAAGTATTTGGTCAATAACAAAAGTTTATCTCAATACTTTGTTATATACCCTTTGTTGGCAATGACGGAGGTCAAACGTTTTCTGTAAGTCTTCACAAGGTTTTCACACACTGTTGCTGGTATTTTGGCCCATTCCTCCATGCAGATATCCACTCAACGTCAACAAAACTAAGGAGATGATTGTGGACATCAGGAAACAGCAGAGGGAACACCCCCCTATCCACATCGATGGAACAGTAGTAGTGGAGAGGGTAGTAAGTTTTAAGTTCCTCGGCGTACACATCACAGACAAACTGAATTGGTCCACCCACACAGACAGCATCGTGAAGAAGGCACAGCAGCGCCTCTTCAACCTCAGGAGGCTGAAGAAATTCGGCTTGTCACCAAAAGCACTCACAAACTTCTACAGATGCACAATCGAGAGCATCCTGTCGGGCTGTATCACCGCCTGGTACGGCAACTGCTCCGCCCACAACCGTAAGGCTCTCCAGAGGGTAGTGAGGTCTGCACAACGCATCACCGGGGGCAAACTACCTGCCCTCCAGGACACCTATACCACCCGATGTCACAGGAAGGCCATAAAGATCATCAAGGACAACAACCACCCGAGCCACTGCCTGTTCACCCCGCTATCATCCAGAAGGCGAGGTCAGTACAGGTGCATCAAAGCTGGGACCGAGAGACTGAAAAACAGCTTCTATCTCAAGGCCATCAGACTGTTAAACAGCCACCACTAACATTGAGTGGTTGCTGCCAACACACTGACTCAACTCCAGCCACTTTAATAATGGGAATTGATGGGAAATTATGTAAAATATATCACTAGCCACTTTAAACAATGCTACCTAATATAATGTTTACATACCCTACATTATTCATCTCATATGTATATGTATATACTGTACTCTATATCATCTACTGCATCTTTATGTAATACATGTATCACTAGCCACTTTAACTATGCCACTTTGTTTACATACTCATCTCATATGTATATACTGTACTCGATACCATCTACTGCATCTTGCCATCTTTATGTAATACATGTATCACTAGCCACTTAAACTATGCCACTTTGTTTACATACTCATCTCATATGCATATACTGCACTCAATATCATCTACTGTATCTTGCCTTTGCCGCTCTGTACCATCACTCATTCATATATCTTTATGTACATATTCTTTATCCCCTTACACTTGTGTCTATAAGGTAGTAGTTTTGGAATTGTTAGCTAGATTACTTGTTGGTAATTACTGCATTGTCGGAACTAAAAGCACAAGCATTTTGCTACACTCGCATTAACATCTGCTAACCATGTGTATGTGACAAATAACATTTGATTTGATTTGATTTAGAGCAGTGATGTTTTGGGGCTATTGCTGGGCAACACGGACTTTCAACTCCCTCCAAAGATTTTCTATGGGGTTGAGATCTGGAGACTGGCTAGGCCACTCCAGGACCTTGAAATGCTTCTTACGAAGCCACTCCTTCGTTGCCCGGGCGGTGTGTTTGGGATCATTGTCATGCTGAAAGACCCAGCCACGTTTCATCTTCAATGCCCTTGCTGATGGAAGGAGGTTTTCACTCAAAATCTCACAATACCTGGCCCCATTCATTCTTCCCTTTACACGGATCAGTCGTCCTGGTCACTTTGCAGAAAAACAGCCCCAAAGCATGATGTTTCCACCCCCATGCTTCACAGTAGGTATGGTGTTCTTTGGATGCAACTCAGCATTCGTTGTCCTCCAAACACGACGAGTTGAGTTTTTACCAAAAAGTTATATTTTGGTTTCATCTGACCATATGACATTCTCCCAATCTTCTTCTGGATCATCCAAATGCTCTCTAGCAAACTTCAGACGGGCCTGGACATGTACTGGCTTAAGCAGGAGGACACGTCTGGCACTGCAGGATTTGAGTCCCTGGCGGTGTAGTGTGTTACTGATGGTAGGCTTTGTTACTTTGGTCCCAGCTCTCTGCAGGTCATTCACTAGGTCCCCCTGTGTGGTTCTGGGATTTTTGCTCACCGTTCTTGTGATCATTTTGACCCCACTGGGTGAGATCTTGCGTGGAACACCAGATCGAGTGAGATTATCAGTGGTCTTGTATGTCTTCCATTTCCTAATAATTGCTCCCACAGTTGGTTCTTCAAACCAAGCTGCTTACCTATTGCAGATTCAGTCTTCCCAGCCTGGTGCAGGTCTACAATTTTGTTTCTGGTGTCCTTTGACAGCTCTTTGGTCTTGGCCATAGTGGAGTTTGGAGTGTGACTGTTTGAGGTTGTGGACAGGTGTCTTTTATACTGATAACAAGTTCAAACAGGTGCCATTAATACAGATAATGAGTGGAGGACAGAGGAGCCTATTAAAGAAGAAGTTACACGTCTGTGAGAGCCAGAAATCTTGCTTGTTTGTAGGTGACCAAATACTTATTTTCCACCATAATTTGCAAATAAATTCATTAAAAATCCTACAATGTGATTTTCTGGAGAAAATAATGTTTCTTTGTTTGTCTGTCATAGTTGAAGTGTACCTATGATGAAAATTACAGGCCTCTCTCATCTTTTTAAGTGGGAGAACTTGCACAATCGGTGGCTGACTAAATACTTTTTTGCCCCAATGTATACTCGGTGGAAGGCCCAAAGAGAAAGTCCCAAAAATGTCAAAGATTCCAGTCACCGTAGTCACAGACTGTTCTCTCTGCTACCACATGGCAAGCGGTACCGGAGCGCCAAGTCTAGGACCAAAATTCTCCCCCCAAGTCATACTACTGTCAGACTGCTGAAAAATGTATCAAATGGCCACCCGGACTATTTACATTGACACGGCCCCCTACCTTTGTTTTTACACTGTTGCTTCTCGCTGTTTATTAGCTATGCATAGTCACTTTACCCCTACCTACATGTACAAAATAACTTGACTAACTAACCTGCACATTGACTCGGTACCGGTACCCCCTGTATTTAGCCTCCACATTGACTCAGTACAGGCACCCCCTGTATATAGCCTCCACATTGACTCAGTACTGGTACCCCCTGTATATAGCCTCCACATTGACTCAGTACTGGTACCCCTTGTATATAGCCTTCACATTGACTCTGTACCAGTACCCCCCTGTATATAGCCTCCACATTGACTCTGTACCCCCTGTATATAGCCTCCACATTGACTCAGTACTGGTACCCCCTGTATATAGCCTCCACATTGACTCTGTACCAGTACCCCCTGTATATAGTCTCCACATTGACTCTGTACCGTAACACCCTGTATATAGCCTCCACATTGACTCAGTACCGGTACCCCCTGTATATAGCCTCCACATTGACTCTGTACCAGCACCCCCTGTATATAGCCTCCACATTGACTCAGTACCGGTAACACCCTGTATATAGCCTCCACATTGACTCTGTACCGGTACCCCCAGTATACAGCCTCCACATTGACTCAGTACCGCTACCCCCTGTATATAGCCTCCATATTGACTCTGTAATGGTACCCCCTGTATATAGCCTCCACATTGACTCAGTACCGGTAACCCCTGTATATAGCCTCCACATTTACTCTGTACCGGTACCCCCTGTATTTAGCCTCCACATTGACTCAGTACAGGCACCCCCTGTATATAGCCTCCACATTGACTCAGTACCGGTACCCCCTGTATATAGCCTCCACATTGACTCTGTACCAGCACCCCCTGTATATAGCCTCCACATTGACTCAGTACCGGTAACACCCTGTATATAGCCTCCACATTGACTCTGTACCGGTACCCCCAGTATACAGCCTCCACATTGACTCAGTACCGCTACCCCCTGTATATAGCCTCCATATTGACTCTGTAATGGTACCCCCTGTATATAGCCTCCACATTGACTCAGTACCGGTAACCCCTGTATATAGCCTCCACATTTACTCTGTACCGGTACCCCCTGTATTTAGCCTCCACATTGACTCAGTACAGGCACCCCCTGTATATAGCCTCCACATTGACTCAGTACTGGTACCCCCTGTATATAGCCTCCACATTGACTCAGTACTGGTACCCCTTGTATATAGCCTTCACATTGACTCTGTACCAGTACCCCCCTGTATATAGCCTCCACATTGACTCTGTACCCCCTGTATATAGCCTCCACATTGACTCAGTACTGGTACCCCCTGTATATAGCCTCCACATTGACTCTGTACCAGTACCCCCTGTATATAGTCTCCACATTGACTCTGTACCGTAACACCCTGTATATAGCCTCCACATTGACTCAGTACCGGTACCCCCTGTATATAGCCTCCACATTGACTCTGTACCAGCACCCCCTGTATATAGCCTCCACATTGACTCAGTACCGGTAACACCCTGTATATAGCCTCCACATTGACTCTGTACCGGTACCCCCAGTATACAGCCTCCACATTGACTCAGTACCGCTACCCCCTGTATATAGCCTCCATATTGACTCTGTAATGGTACCCCCTGTATATAGCCTCCACATTGACTCAGTACCGGTAACCCCTGTATATAGCCTCCACATTTACTCTGTACCGGTACCCCCTGTATTTAGCCTCCACATTGACTCAGTACAGGCACCCCCTGTATATAGCCTCCACATTGACTCTGTACCAGTACCCCCTGTATATAGTCTCCACATTGACTCTGTACCGTAACACCCTGTATATAGCCTCCACATTGACTCAGTACCGGTACCCCCTGTATATAGCCTCCACATTGACTCTGTACCAGCACCCCCTGTATATAGCCTCCACATTGACTCAGTACCGGTAACACCCTGTATATAGCCTCCACATTGACTCTGTACCGGTACCCCCAGTATACAGCCTCCACATTGACTCAGTACCGCTACCCCCTGTATATAGCCTCCATATTGACTCTGTAATGGTACCCCCTGTATATAGCCTCCACATTGACTCAGTACCGGTAACCCCTGTATATAGCCCCCACATTTACTCTGTACCGGTACCCCCTGTATTTAGCCTCCACATTGACTCAGTACAGGCACCCCCTGTATATAGCCTCCACATTGACTCAGTACCGGTACCCCCTGTATATAGCCTCCACATTGACTCTGTACCAGCACCCCCTGTATATAGCCTCCACATTGACTCAGTACCGGTAACACCCTGTATATAGCCTCCACATTGACTCTGTACCGGTACCCCCAGTATACAGCCTCCACATTGACTCAGTACCGCTACCCCCTGTATATAGCCTCCATATTGACTCTGTAATGGTACCCCCAGTATATAGCCTCCACATTGACTCAGTACCGGTAACCCCTGTATATAGCCTCCACATTTACTCTGTACCGGTACCCCCTGTATTTAGCCTCCACATTGACTCAGTACAGGCACCCCCTGTATATAGCCTCCACATTGACTCTGTACCGGTACCCCCTGTATATAGCCTCCACATTGACTCTGTACCGGTACCCCCTGTATATAGCCTCCACATTGACTCAGTACCGGTAACACCCTGTATATAGCCTCCACATTGACTCAGTACCGGTAACACCCTGTATATAGCCTCCATATTGGCTCTGTAGTGGTACCCCCTGTATATAGCCTCCACATTGACTCTGTACCAGTACCCCCTGTATACAGCCTCCACATTGACTCAGTACCGGTAACCCCTGTATATAGCCTCCACATTTACTCTGTACCGGTACCCCCTGTATTTAGCCTCCACATTGACCCAGTACCAGCACCCCCTCTATATAGCCTCCACATTGACTCAGTACTGGTACCCCCTGTATATAGCCTCCACATTGACTCTGTACCAGTACCCCCTGTATATAGTCTCCACATTGACTCTGTACCTTAACACCCTGTATATAGCCTCCACATTGACTCTGTACCGGTACCCCCATGTATATAGCCTCCACAATGACTCTTTACCGGTACCCCCCTGTATATAGCCTCCACATTGACTCTGTGACTCTGTACCAGTACCCCCTGTATATAGTCTCCACATTGACTCAGTACCGGTAACACCCTGTATATAGCCTCCACATTGACTCAGTACCGGTACCCCCTGTATATAGCCTCCATATTGACTCTGTACCGGTAACCACTGTATATAGCCTCCATATTGACTCTGTACCCCCTGTATATAGCCTCCATATTGACTCTGTACCGGTAACCCCTGTATATAGCCTCCATATTGACTGTACACCCTGTATATAGCCTCCTTATTGACTCTGTACCGGTAACCCCTGTATGTAGCCTCCACATTGACTCTGTACCGGTAACCCCTGTATATAGCCTCCATATTGACTCTGTACCCCCTGTATATAGCCTCCATATTGACTCTGCACCGGTAACCCCTGTATATAGCCTCCATATTGACTCTGTACCCCCTGTATATAGCCTCCATATTGACTCAGTACCGGTATCCCCTGTATATAGCCTCCACATTGACTCTGTACCGATACACCCTGTATATAGCCTCCATATTGACTCTGTAATGGTACCCCCTGTATATAGCCTCCACATTGACTCAGTACCGGTAACCCCTGTATATAGCCTCCACATTTACTCTGTACCGGTACCCCCTGTATTTAGCCTCCACATTGACTCAGTACAGGCACCCCCTGTATATAGCCTCCACATTGACTCAGTACCGGTACCCCCTGTATATAGCCTCCACATTGACTCTGTACCAGCACCCCCTGTATATAGCCTCCACATTGACTCAGTACCGGTAACACCCTGTATATAGCCTCCACATTGACTCTGTACCGGTACCCCCAGTATACAGCCTCCACATTGACTCAGTACCGCTACCCCCTGTATATAGCCTCCATATTGACTCTGTAATGGTACCCCCTGTATATAGCCTCCACATTGACTCAGTACCGGTAACCCCTGTATATAGCCTCCACATTTACTCTGTACCGGTACCCCCTGTATTTAGCCTCCACATTGACTCAGTACAGGCACCCCCTGTATATAGCCTCCACATTGACTCAGTACTGGTACCCCCTGTATATAGCCTCCACATTGACTCAGTACTGGTACCCCTTGTATATAGCCTTCACATTGACTCTGTACCAGTACCCCCCTGTATATAGCCTCCACATTGACTCTGTACCCCCTGTATATAGCCTCCACATTGACTCAGTACTGGTACCCCCTGTATATAGCCTCCACATTGACTCTGTACCAGTACCCCCTGTATATAGTCTCCACATTGACTCTGTACCGTAACACCCTGTATATAGCCTCCACATTGACTCAGTACCGGTACCCCCTGTATATAGCCTCCACATTGACTCTGTACCAGCACCCCCTGTATATAGCCTCCACATTGACTCAGTACCGGTAACACCCTGTATATAGCCTCCACATTGACTCTGTACCGGTACCCCCAGTATACAGCCTCCACATTGACTCAGTACCGCTACCCCCTGTATATAGCCTCCATATTGACTCTGTAATGGTACCCCCTGTATATAGCCTCCACATTGACTCAGTACCGGTAACCCCTGTATATAGCCTCCACATTTACTCTGTACCGGTACCCCCTGTATTTAGCCTCCACATTGACTCAGTACAGGCACCCCCTGTATATAGCCTCCACATTGACTCAGTACCGGTACCCCCTGTATATAGCCTCCACATTGACTCTGTACCAGCACCCCCTGTATATAGCCTCCACATTGACTCAGTACCGGTAACACACTGTATATAGCCTCCACATTGACTCTGTACCGGTACCCCCAGTATACAGCCTCCACATTGACTCAGTACCGCTACCCCCTGTATATAGCCTCCATATTGACTCTGTAATGGTACCCCCTGTATATAGCCTCCACATTGACTCAGTACCGGTAACCCCTGTATATAGCCTCCACATTTACTCTGTACCGGTACCCCCTGTATTTAGCCTCCACATTGACTCAGTACAGGCACCCCCTGTATATAGCCTCCACATTGACTCAGTACTGGTACCCCCTGTATATAGCCTCCACATTGACTCAGTACTGGTACCCCTTGTATATAGCCTTCACATTGACTCTGTACCAGTACCCCCCTGTATATAGCCTCCACATTGACTCTGTACCCCCTGTATATAGCCTCCACATTGACTCAGTACTGGTACCCCCTGTATATAGCCTCCACATTGACTCTGTACCAGTACCCCCTGTATATAGTCTCCACATTGACTCTGTACCGTAACACCCTGTATATAGCCTCCACATTGACTCAGTACCGGTACCCCCTGTATATAGCCTCCACATTGACTCTGTACCAGCACCCCCTGTATATAGCCTCCACATTGACTCAGTACCGGTAACACCCTGTATATAGCCTCCACATTGACTCTGTACCGGTACCCCCAGTATACAGCCTCCACATTGACTCAGTACCGCTACCCCCTGTATATAGCCTCCATATTGACTCTGTACCAGCACCCCCTGTATATAGCCTCCACATTGACTCAGTACCGGTAACACCCTGTATATAGCCTCCACATTGACTCTGTACCGGTACCCCCAGTATACAGCCTCCACATTGACTCAGTACCGCTACCCCCTGTATATAGCCTCCATATTGACTCTGTAATGGTACCCCCAGTATATAGCCTCCACATTGACTCAGTACCGGTAACCCCTGTATATAGCCTCCACATTTACTCTGTACCGGTACCCCCTGTATTTAGCCTCCACATTGACTCAGTACAGGCACCCCCTGTATATAGCCTCCACATTCACTCTGTACCGGTACCCCCTGTATATAGCCTCCACATTGACTCTGTACCGGTACCCCCTGTATATAGCCTCCACATTGACTCAGTACCGGTAACACCCTGTATATAGCCTCCACATTGACTCTGTACCGGTACCCCCAGTATACAGTCTCCACATTGACTCTGTACCGTAACACCCTGTATATAGCCTCCACATTGACTCAGTACCGGTACCCCCTGTATATAGCCTCCACATTGACTCTGTACCAGCACCCCCTGTATATAGCCTCCACATTGACTCAGTACCGGTAACACCCTGTATATAGCCTCCACATTGACTCTGTACCGGTACCCCCAGTATACAGCCTCCACATTGACTCAGTACCGCTACCCCCTGTATATAGCCTCCATATTGACTCTGTAATGGTACCCCCTGTATATAGCCTCCACATTGACTCAGTACCGGTAACCCCTGTATATAGCCTCCACATTTACTCTGTACCGGTACCCCCTGTATTTAGCCTCCACATTGACTCAGTACAGGCACCCCCTGTATATAGCCTCCACATTGACTCAGTACCGGTACCCCCTGTATATAGCCTCCACATTGACTCTGTACCAGCACCCCCTGTATATAGCCTCCACATTGACTCAGTACCGGTAACACCCTGTATATAGCCTCCACATTGACTCTGTACCGGTACCCCCAGTATACAGCCTCCACATTGACTCAGTACCGCTACCCCCTGTATATAGCCTCCATATTGACTCTGTAATGGTACCCCCTGTATATAGCCTCCACATTGACTCAGTACCGGTAACCCCTGTATATAGCCTCCACATTTACTCTGTACCGGTACCCCCTGTATTTAGCCTCCACATTGACTCAGTACAGGCACCCCCTGTATATAGCCTCCACATTGACTCAGTACTGGTACCCCCTGTATATAGCCTCCACATTGACTCAGTACTGGTACCCCTTGTATATAGCCTTCACATTGACTCTGTACCAGTACCCCCCTGTATATAGCCTCCACATTGACTCTGTACCCCCTGTATATAGCCTCCACATTGACTCAGTACTGGTACCCCCTGTATATAGCCTCCACATTGACTCTGTACCAGTACCCCCTGTATATAGTCTCCACATTGACTCTGTACCGTAACACCCTGTATATAGCCTCCACATTGACTCAGTACCGGTACCCCCTGTATATAGCCTCCACATTGACTCTGTACCAGCACCCCCTGTATATAGCCTCCACATTGACTCAGTACCGGTAACACCCTGTATATAGCCTCCACATTGACTCTGTACCGGTACCCCCAGTATACAGCCTCCACATTGACTCAGTACCGCTACCCCCTGTATATAGCCTCCATATTGACTCTGTAATGGTACCCCCTGTATATAGCCTCCACATTGACTCAGTACCGGTAACCCCTGTATATAGCCTCCACATTTACTCTGTACCGGTACCCCCTGTATTTAGCCTCCACATTGACTCAGTACAGGCACCCCCTGTATATAGCCTCCACATTGACTCTGTACCAGTACCCCCTGTATATAGTCTCCACATTGACTCTGTACCGTAACACCCTGTATATAGCCTCCACATTGACTCAGTACCGGTACCCCCTGTATATAGCCTCCACATTGACTCTGTACCAGCACCCCCTGTATATAGCCTCCACATTGACTCAGTACCGGTAACACCCTGTATATAGCCTCCACATTGACTCTGTACCGGTACCCCCAGTATACAGCCTCCACATTGAC
Organism: Oncorhynchus mykiss; assembly: GCF_013265735.2. Taxonomy (NCBI): domain Eukaryota; kingdom Metazoa; phylum Chordata; class Actinopteri; order Salmoniformes; family Salmonidae; genus Oncorhynchus; species Oncorhynchus mykiss. The sequence continues at coordinate 668,251 of NC_048579.1, read as the reverse complement.
TCAGTACCGCTACCCCCTGTATATAGCCTCCATATTGACTCTGTAATGGTACCCCCTGTATATAGCCTCCACATTGACTCAGTACCGGTAACCCCTGTATATAGCCTCCACATTTACTCTGTACCGGTACCCCCTGTATTTAGCCTCCACATTGACTCAGTACAGGCACCCCCTGTATATAGCCTCCACATTGACTCAGTACCGGTACCCCCTGTATATAGCCTCCACATTGACTCTGTACCAGCACCCCCTGTATATAGCCTCCACATTGACTCAGTACCGGTAACACCCTGTATATAGCCTCCACATTGACTCTGTACCGGTACCCCCAGTATACAGCCTCCACATTGACTCAGTACCGCTACCCCCTGTATATAGCCTCCATATTGACTCTGTAATGGTACCCCCAGTATATAGCCTCCACATTGACTCAGTACCGGTAACCCCTGTATATAGCCTCCACATTTACTCTGTACCGGTACCCCCTGTATTTAGCCTCCACATTGACTCAGTACAGGCACCCCCTGTATATAGCCTCCACATTGACTCTGTACCGGTACCCCCTGTATATAGCCTCCACATTGACTCTGTACCGGTACCCCCTGTATATAGCCTCCACATTGACTCAGTACCGGTAACACCCTGTATATAGCCTCCACATTGACTCAGTACCGGTAACACCCTGTATATAGCCTCCATATTGGCTCTGTAGTGGTACCCCCTGTATATAGCCTCCACATTGACTCTGTACCAGTACCCCCTGTATACAGCCTCCACATTGACTCAGTACCGGTAACCCCTGTATATAGCCTCCACATTTACTCTGTACCGGTACCCCCTGTATTTAGCCTCCACATTGACCCAGTACCAGCACCCCCTCTATATAGCCTCCACATTGACTCAGTACTGGTACCCCCTGTATATAGCCTCCACATTGACTCTGTACCAGTACCCCCTGTATATAGTCTCCACATTGACTCTGTACCTTAACACCCTGTATATAGCCTCCACATTGACTCTGTACCGGTACCCCCATGTATATAGCCTCCACAATGACTCTTTACCGGTACCCCCCTGTATATAGCCTCCACATTGACTCTGTGACTCTGTACCAGTACCCCCTGTATATAGTCTCCACATTGACTCAGTACCGGTAACACCCTGTATATAGCCTCCACATTGACTCAGTACCGGTACCCCCTGTATATAGCCTCCATATTGACTCTGTACCGGTAACCACTGTATATAGCCTCCATATTGACTCTGTACCCCCTGTATATAGCCTCCATATTGACTCTGTACCGGTAACCCCTGTATATAGCCTCCATATTGACTGTACACCCTGTATATAGCCTCCTTATTGACTCTGTACCGGTAACCCCTGTATGTAGCCTCCACATTGACTCTGTACCGGTAACCCCTGTATATAGCCTCCATATTGACTCTGTACCCCCTGTATATAGCCTCCATATTGACTCTGTACCGGTAACCCCTGTATATAGCCTCCATATTGACTCTGTACCCCCTGTATATAGCCTCCATATTGACTCAGTACCGGTAACCCCTGTATATAGCCTCCACATTGACTCTGTACCGATACACCCTGTATATAGCCTCCATATTGACTCTGTAATGGTACCCCCTGTATATAGCCTCCACATTGACTCAGTACCGGTAACCCCTGTATATAGCCTCCACATTTACTCTGTACCGGTACCCCCTGTATTTAGCCTCCACATTGACTCAGTACAGGCACCCCCTGTATATAGCCTCCACATTGACTCAGTACCGGTACCCCCTGTATATAGCCTCCACATTGACTCTGTACCAGCACCCCCTGTATATAGCCTCCACATTGACTCAGTACCGGTAACACCCTGTATATAGCCTCCACATTGACTCTGTACCGGTACCCCCAGTATACAGCCTCCACATTGACTCAGTACCGCTACCCCCTGTATATAGCCTCCATATTGACTCTGTAATGGTACCCCCTGTATATAGCCTCCACATTGACTCAGTACCGGTAACCCCTGTATATAGCCTCCACATTTACTCTGTACCGGTACCCCCTGTATTTAGCCTCCACATTGACTCAGTACAGGCACCCCCTGTATATAGCCTCCACATTGACTCAGTACTGGTACCCCCTGTATATAGCCTCCACATTGACTCAGTACTGGTACCCCTTGTATATAGCCTTCACATTGACTCTGTACCAGTACCCCCCTGTATATAGCCTCCACATTGACTCTGTACCCCCTGTATATAGCCTCCACATTGACTCAGTACTGGTACCCCCTGTATATAGCCTCCACATTGACTCTGTACCAGTACCCCCTGTATATAGTCTCCACATTGACTCTGTACCGTAACGCCCTGTATATAGCCTCCACATTGACTCAGTACCGGTACCCCCTGTATATAGCCTCCACATTGACTCTGTACCAGCACCCCCTGTATATAGCCTCCACATTGACTCAGTACCGGTAACACCCTGTATATAGCCTCCACATTGACTCTGTACCGGTACCCCCAGTATACAGCCTCCACATTGACTCAGTACCGCTACCCCCTGTATATAGCCTCCATATTGACTCTGTAATGGTACCCCCTGTATATAGCCTCCACATTGACTCAGTACCGGTAACCCCTGTATATAGCCTCCACATTTACTCTGTACCGGTACCCCCTGTATTTAGCCTCCACATTGACTCAGTACAGGCACCCCCTGTATATAGCCTCCACATTGACTCTGTACCAGTACCCCCTGTATATAGTCTCCACATTGACTCTGTACCGTAACACCCTGTATATAGCCTCCACATTGACTCAGTACCGGTACCCCCTGTATATAGCCTCCACATTGACTCTGTACCAGCACCCCCTGTATATAGCCTCCACATTGACTCAGTACCGGTAACACCCTGTATATAGCCTCCACATTGACTCTGTACCGGTACCCCCAGTATACAGCCTCCACATTGACTCAGTACCGCTACCCCCTGTATATAGCCTCCATATTGACTCTGTAATGGTACCCCCTGTATATAGCCTCCACATTGACTCAGTACCGGTAACCCCTGTATATAGCCTCCACATTTACTCTGTACCGGTACCCCCTGTATTTAGCCTCCACATTGACTCAGTACAGGCACCCCCTGTATATAGCCTCCACATTGACTCAGTACCGGTACCCCCTGTATATAGCCTCCACATTGACTCTGTACCAGCACCCCCTGTATATAGCCTCCACATTGACTCAGTACCGGTAACACCCTGTATATAGCCTCCACATTGACTCTGTACCGGTACCCCCAGTATACAGCCTCCACATTGACTCAGTACCGCTACCCCCTGTATATAGCCTCCATATTGACTCTGTAATGGTACCCCCAGTATATAGCCTCCACATTGACTCAGTACCGGTAACCCCTGTATATAGCCTCCACATTTACTCTGTACCGGTACCCCCTGTATTTAGCCTCCACATTGACTCAGTACAGGCACCCCCTGTATATAGCCTCCACATTGACTCTGTACCGGTACCCCCTGTATATAGCCTCCACATTGACTCTGTACCGGTACCCCCTGTATATAGCCTCCACATTGACTCAGTACCGGTAACACCCTGTATATAGCCTCCACATTGACTCAGTACCGGTAACACCCTGTATATAGCCTCCATATTGGCTCTGTAGTGGTACCCCCTGTATATAGCCTCCACATTGACTCTGTACCAGTACCCCCTGTATACAGCCTCCACATTGACTCAGTACCGGTAACCCCTGTATATAGCCTCCACATTTACTCTGTACCGGTACCCCCATGTATATAGCCTCCACAATGACTCTTTACCGGTACCCCCCTGTATATAGCCTCCACATTGACTCTGTGACTCTGTACCAGTACCCCCTGTATATAGTCTCCACATTGACTCAGTACCGGTAACACCCTGTATATAGCCTCCACATTGACTCAGTACCGGTACCCCCTGTATATAGCCTCCATATTGACTCTGTACCGGTAACCACTGTATATAGCCTCCATATTGACTCTGTACCCCCTGTATATAGCCTCCATATTGACTCTGTACCGGTAACCCCTGTATATAGCCTCCATATTGACTGTACACCCTGTATATAGCCTCCTTATTGACTCTGTACCGGTAACCCCTGTATGTAGCCTCCACATTGACTCTGTACCGGTAACCCCTGTATATAGCCTCCATATTGACTCTGTACCCCCTGTATATAGCCTCCATATTGACTCTGTACCGGTAACCCCTGTATATAGCCTCCATATTGACTCTGTACCCCCTGTATATAGCCTCCATATTGACTCAGTACCGGTAACCCCTGTATATAGCCTCCACATTGACTCTGTACCGATACACCCTGTATATAGCCTCCACATTGACTCTGTACCGTAACACCCTGTATGTAGCCTCCACATTGACTCTGTACCGATACACCCTGTATATAGCCTCCACATTGACTCTGTACTGCAACACCCTGTATATAGCCTCCATATTGACGCTGTACCGGTAACCCCTGTATATAGCCTCCATATTGACTCTGTACCGGTAACCCCTGTATATAGCCTCCACATTGACTCAGTACCGGTAACACCCTGTATATAGCCTCAATATTGACTCTGTACCAGTAACCCCTGTATATAGCCTCCATATTGACTCTGTACCCCCTGTATATAGCCTCCATATTGACTCTGTACCCCCTGTATATAGCCTCCATATTGACTCTGTACACCCTGTATATAGCCTCCATATTGACTCTGTACCGGTAACCCCTGTATATAGCCTCCATATTGACTCTGTACCCCCTGTATATAGCCTCCATATTGACTCTGCACCCCCTGTATATAGCCTCCATATTGACTCTGTACCCCCTGTATATAGCCTCCATATTGACTCTGTACCCCCTGTATATAGCCTCCATATTGACTCTGTACCGGTAACCCCTGTATATAGCCTCCATATTGACTCTGTACCCCCTGTATATAGCCTCCACATTGACTCAGTACTGGTACCCCCTGTATATAGCCTCCACATTGACTCTGTACCAGTACCCCCTGTATATAGTCTCCACATTGACTCTGTACCGTAACACCCTGTATATAGCCTCCACATTGACTCAGTACCGGTACCCCCTGTATATAGCCTCCACATTGACTCTGTACCAGCACCCCCTGTATATAGCCTCCACATTGACTCAGTACCGGTAACACCCTGTATATAGCCTCCACATTGACTCTGTACCGGTACCCCCAGTATACAGCCTCCACATTGACTCAGTACCGCTACCCCCTGTATATAGCCTCCATATTGACTCTGTAATGGTACCCCCTGTATATAGCCTCCACATTGACTCAGTACCGGTAACCCCTGTATATAGCCTCCACATTTACTCTGTACCGGTACCCCCTGTATTTAGCCTCCACATTGACTCAGTACAGGCACCCCCTGTATATAGCCTCCACATTGACTCTGTACCAGTACCCCCTGTATATAGTCTCCACATTGACTCTGTACCGTAACACCCTGTATATAGCCTCCACATTGACTCAGTACCGGTACCCCCTGTATATAGCCTCCACATTGACTCTGTACCAGCACCCCCTGTATATAGCCTCCACATTGACTCAGTACCGGTAACACCCTGTATATAGCCTCCACATTGACTCTGTACCGGTACCCCCAGTATACAGCCTCCACATTGACTCAGTACCGCTACCCCCTGTATATAGCCTCCATATTGACTCTGTAATGGTACCCCCTGTATATAGCCTCCACATTGACTCAGTACCGGTAACCCCTGTATATAGCCTCCACATTTACTCTGTACCGGTACCCCCTGTATTTAGCCTCCACATTGACTCAGTACAGGCACCCCCTGTATATAGCCTCCACATTGACTCAGTACCGGTACCCCCTGTATATAGCCTCCACATTGACTCTGTACCAGCACCCCCTGTATATAGCCTCCACATTGACTCAGTACCGGTAACACCCTGTATATAGCCTCCACATTGACTCTGTACCGGTACCCCCAGTATACAGCCTCCACATTGACTCAGTACCGCTACCCCCTGTATATAGCCTCCATATTGACTCTGTAATGGTACCCCCAGTATATAGCCTCCACATTGACTCAGTACCGGTAACCCCTGTATATAGCCTCCACATTTACTCTGTACCGGTACCCCCTGTATTTAGCCTCCACATTGACTCAGTACAGGCACCCCCTGTATATAGCCTCCACATTGACTCTGTACCGGTACCCCCTGTATATAGCCTCCACATTGACTCTGTACCGGTACCCCCTGTATATAGCCTCCACATTGACTCAGTACCGGTAACACCCTGTATATAGCCTCCACATTGACTCAGTACCGGTAACACCCTGTATATAGCCTCCATATTGGCTCTGTAGTGGTACCCCCTGTATATAGCCTCCACATTGACTCTGTACCAGTACCCCCTGTATACAGCCTCCACATTGACTCAGTACCGGTAACCCCTGTATATAGCCTCCACATTTACTCTGTACCGGTACCCCCTGTATTTAGCCTCCACATTGACCCAGTACCAGCACCCCCTCTATATAGCCTCCACATTGACTCAGTACTGGTACCCCCTGTATATAGCCTCCACATTGACTCTGTACCAGTACCCCCTGTATATAGTCTCCACATTGACTCTGTACCTTAACACCCTGTATATAGCCTCCACATTGACTCTGTACCGGTACCCCCATGTATATAGCCTCCACAATGACTCTTTACCGGTACCCCCCTGTATATAGCCTCCACATTGACTCTGTGACTCTGTACCAGTACCCCCTGTATATAGTCTCCACATTGACTCAGTACCGGTAACACCCTGTATATAGCCTCCACATTGACTCAGTACCGGTACCCCCTGTATATAGCCTCCATATTGACTCTGTACCGGTAACCACTGTATATAGCCTCCATATTGACTCTGTACCCCCTGTATATAGCCTCCATATTGACTCTGTACCGGTAACCCCTGTATATAGCCTCCATATTGACTGTACACCCTGTATATAGCCTCCTTATTGACTCTGTACCGGTAACCCCTGTATGTAGCCTCCACATTGACTCTGTACCGGTAACCCCTGTATATAGCCTCCATATTGACTCTGTACCCCCTGTATATAGCCTCCATATTGACTCTGTACCGGTAACCCCTGTATATAGCCTCCATATTGACTCTGTACCCCCTGTATATAGCCTCCATATTGACTCAGTACCGGTAACCCCTGTATATAGCCTCCACATTGACTCTGTACCGATACACCCTGTATATAGCCTCCATATTGACTCTGTAATGGTACCCCCTGTATATAGCCTCCACATTGACTCAGTACCGGTAACCCCTGTATATAGCCTCCACATTTACTCTGTACCGGTACCCCCTGTATTTAGCCTCCACATTGACTCAGTACAGGCACCCCCTGTATATAGCCTCCACATTGACTCAGTACCGGTACCCCCTGTATATAGCCTCCACATTGACTCTGTACCAGCACCCCCTGTATATAGCCTCCACATTGACTCAGTACCGGTAACACCCTGTATATAGCCTCCACATTGACTCTGTACCGGTACCCCCAGTATACAGCCTCCACATTGACTCAGTACCGCTACCCCCTGTATATAGCCTCCATATTGACTCTGTAATGGTACCCCCTGTATATAGCCTCCACATTGACTCAGTACCGGTAACCCCTGTATATAGCCTCCACATTTACTCTGTACCGGTACCCCCTGTATTTAGCCTCCACATTGACTCAGTACAGGCACCCCCTGTATATAGCCTCCACATTGACTCAGTACTGGTACCCCCTGTATATAGCCTCCACATTGACTCAGTACTGGTACCCCTTGTATATAGCCTTCACATTGACTCTGTACCAGTACCCCCCTGTATATAGCCTCCACATTGACTCTGTACCCCCTGTATATAGCCTCCACATTGACTCAGTACTGGTACCCCCTGTATATAGCCTCCACATTGACTCTGTACCAGTACCCCCTGTATATAGTCTCCACATTGACTCTGTACCGTAACGCCCTGTATATAGCCTCCACATTGACTCAGTACCGGTACCCCCTGTATATAGCCTCCACATTGACTCTGTACCAGCACCCCCTGTATATAGCCTCCACATTGACTCAGTACCGGTAACACCCTGTATATAGCCTCCACATTGACTCTGTACCGGTACCCCCAGTATACAGCCTCCACATTGACTCAGTACCGCTACCCCCTGTATATAGCCTCCATATTGACTCTGTAATGGTACCCCCTGTATATAGCCTCCACATTGACTCAGTACCGGTAACCCCTGTATATAGCCTCCACATTTACTCTGTACCGGTACCCCCTGTATTTAGCCTCCACATTGACTCAGTACAGGCACCCCCTGTATATAGCCTCCACATTGACTCTGTACCAGTACCCCCTGTATATAGTCTCCACATTGACTCTGTACCGTAACACCCTGTATATAGCCTCCACATTGACTCAGTACCGGTACCCCCTGTATATAGCCTCCACATTGACTCTGTACCAGCACCCCCTGTATATAGCCTCCACATTGACTCAGTACCGGTAACACCCTGTATATAGCCTCCACATTGACTCTGTACCGGTACCCCCAGTATACAGCCTCCACATTGACTCAGTACCGCTACCCCCTGTATATAGCCTCCATATTGACTCTGTAATGGTACCCCCTGTATATAGCCTCCACATTGACTCAGTACCGGTAACCCCTGTATATAGCCTCCACATTTACTCTGTACCGGTACCCCCTGTATTTAGCCTCCACATTGACTCAGTACAGGCACCCCCTGTATATAGCCTCCACATTGACTCAGTACCGGTACCCCCTGTATATAGCCTCCACATTGACTCTGTACCAGCACCCCCTGTATATAGCCTCCACATTGACTCAGTACCGGTAACACCCTGTATATAGCCTCCACATTGACTCTGTACCGGTACCCCCAGTATACAGCCTCCACATTGACTCAGTACCGCTACCCCCTGTATATAGCCTCCATATTGACTCTGTAATGGTACCCCCAGTATATAGCCTCCACATTGACTCAGTACCGGTAACCCCTGTATATAGCCTCCACATTTACTCTGTACCGGTACCCCCTGTATTTAGCCTCCACATTGACTCAGTACAGGCACCCCCTGTATATAGCCTCCACATTGACTCTGTACCGGTACCCCCTGTATATAGCCTCCACATTGACTCTGTACCGGTACCCCCTGTATATAGCCTCCACATTGACTCAGTACCGGTAACACCCTGTATATAGCCTCCACATTGACTCAGTACCGGTAACACCCTGTATATAGCCTCCATATTGGCTCTGTAGTGGTACCCCCTGTATATAGCCTCCACATTGACTCTGTACCAGTACCCCCTGTATACAGCCTCCACATTGACTCAGTACCGGTAACCCCTGTATATAGCCTCCACATTTACTCTGTACCGGTACCCCCATGTATATAGCCTCCACAATGACTCTTTACCGGTACCCCCCTGTATATAGCCTCCACATTGACTCTGTGACTCTGTACCAGTACCCCCTGTATATAGTCTCCACATTGACTCAGTACCGGTAACACCCTGTATATAGCCTCCATATTGACTCTGTAATGGTACCCCCTGTATATAGCCTCCACATTGACTCAGTACCGGTAACCCCTGTATATAGCCTCCACATTTACTCTGTACCGGTACCCCCTGTATTTAGCCTCCACATTGACTCAGTACAGGCACCCCCTGTATATAGCCTCCACATTGACTCAGTACCGGTACCCCCTGTATATAGCCTCCACATTGACTCTGTACCAGCACCCCCTGTATATAGCCTCCACATTGACTCAGTACCGGTAACACCCTGTATATAGCCTCCACATTGACTCTGTACCGGTACCCCCAGTATACAGCCTCCACATTGACTCAGTACCGCTACCCCCTGTATATAGCCTCCATATTGACTCTGTAATGGTACCCCCTGTATATAGCCTCCACATTGACTCAGTACCGGTAACCCCTGTATATAGCCTCCACATTTACTCTGTACCGGTACCCCCTGTATTTAGCCTCCACATTGACTCAGTACAGGCACCCCCTGTATATAGCCTCCACATTGACTCAGTACTGGTACCCCCTGTATATAGCCTCCACATTGACTCAGTACTGGTACCCCTTGTATATAGCCTTCACATTGACTCTGTACCAGTACCCCCCTGTATATAGCCTCCACATTGACTCTGTACCCCCTGTATATAGCCTCCACATTGACTCAGTACTGGTACCCCCTGTATATAGCCTCCACATTGACTCTGTACCAGTACCCCCTGTATATAGTCTCCACATTGACTCTGTACCGTAACGCCCTGTATATAGCCTCCACATTGACTCAGTACCGGTACCCCCTGTATATAGCCTCCACATTGACTCTGTACCAGCACCCCCTGTATATAGCCTCCACATTGACTCAGTACCGGTAACACCCTGTATATAGCCTCCACATTGACTCTGTACCGGTACCCCCAGTATACAGCCTCCACATTGACTCAGTACCGCTACCCCCTGTATATAGCCTCCATATTGACTCTGTAATGGTACCCCCTGTATATAGCCTCCACATTGACTCAGTACCGGTAACCCCTGTATATAGCCTCCACATTTACTCTGTACCGGTACCCCCTGTATTTAGCCTCCACATTGACTCAGTACAGGCACCCCCTGTATATAGCCTCCACATTGACTCTGTACCAGTACCCCCTGTATATAGTCTCCACATTGACTCTGTACCGTAACACCCTGTATATAGCCTCCACATTGACTCAGTACCGGTACCCCCTGTATATAGCCTCCACATTGACTCTGTACCAGCACCCCCTGTATATAGCCTCCACATTGACTCAGTACCGGTAACACCCTGTATATAGCCTCCACATTGACTCTGTACCGGTACCCCCAGTATACAGCCTCCACATTGACTCAGTACCGCTACCCCCTGTATATAGCCTCCATATTGACTCTGTAATGGTACCCCCTGTATATAGCCTCCACATTGACTCAGTACCGGTAACCCCTGTATATAGCCTCCACATTTACTCTGTACCGGTACCCCCTGTATTTAGCCTCCACATTGACTCAGTACAGGCACCCCCTGTATATAGCCTCCACATTGACTCAGTACCGGTACCCCCTGTATATAGCCTCCACATTGACTCTGTACCAGCACCCCCTGTATATAGCCTCCACATTGACTCAGTACCGGTAACACCCTGTATATAGCCTCCACATTGACTCTGTACCGGTACCCCCAGTATACAGCCTCCACATTGACTCAGTACCGCTACCCCCTGTATATAGCCTCCATATTGACTCTGTAATGGTACCCCCAGTATATAGCCTCCACATTGACTCAGTACCGGTAACCCCTGTATATAGCCTCCACATTTACTCTGTACCGGTACCCCCTGTATTTAGCCTCCACATTGACTCAGTACAGGCACCCCCTGTATATAGCCTCCACATTGACTCTGTACCGGTACCCCCTGTATATAGCCTCCACATTGACTCTGTACCGGTACCCCCTGTATATAGCCTCCACATTGACTCAGTACCGGTAACACCCTGTATATAGCCTCCACATTGACTCAGTACCGGTAACACCCTGTATATAGCCTCCATATTGGCTCTGTAGTGGTACCCCCTGTATATAGCCTCCACATTGACTCTGTACCAGTACCCCCTGTATACAGCCTCCACATTGACTCAGTACCGGTAACCCCTGTATATAGCCTCCACATTTACTCTGTACCGGTACCCCCATGTATATAGCCTCCACAATGACTCTTTACCGGTACCCCCCTGTATATAGCCTCCACATTGACTCTGTGACTCTGTACCAGTACCCCCTGTATATAGTCTCCACATTGACTCAGTACCGGTAACACCCTGTATATAGCCTCCACATTGACTCAGTACCGGTACCCCCTGTATATAGCCTCCATATTGACTCTGTACCGGTAACCACTGTATATAGCCTCCATATTGACTCTGTACCCCCTGTATATAGCCTCCATATTGACTCTGTACCGGTAACCCCTGTATATAGCCTCCATATTGACTGTACACCCTGTATATAGCCTCCTTATTGACTCTGTACCGGTAACCCCTGTATGTAGCCTCCACATTGACTCTGTACCGGTAACCCCTGTATATAGCCTCCATATTGACTCTGTACCCCCTGTATATAGCCTCCATATTGACTCTGTACCGGTAACCCCTGTATATAGCCTCCATATTGACTCTGTACCCCCTGTATATAGCTTCCATATTGACTCAGTACCGGTAACCCCTGTATATAGCCTCCACATTGACTCTGTACCGATACACCCTGTATATAGCCTCCACATTGACTCTGTACCGTAACACCCTGTATGTAGCCTCCACATTGACTCTGTACCGATACACCCTGTATATAGCCTCCACATTGACTCTGTACTGCAACACCCTGTATATAGCCTCCATATTGACGCTGTACCGGTAACCCCTGTATATAGCCTCCATATTGACTCTGTACCGGTAACCCCTGTATATAGCCTCCACATTGACTCAGTACCGGTAACACCCTGTATATAGCCTCAATATTGACTCTGTACCAGTAACCCCTGTATATAGCCTCCATATTGACTCTGTACCCCCTGTATATAGCCTCCATATTGACTCTGTACCCCCTGTATATAGCCTCCATATTGACTCTGTACACCCTGTATATAGCCTCCATATTGACTCTGTACCGGTAACCCCTGTATATAGCCTCCATATTGACTCTGTACCCCCTGTATATAGCCTCCATATTGACTCTGCACCCCCTGTATATAGCCTCCATATTGACTCTGTACCCCCTGTATATAGCCTCCATATTGACTCTGTACCCCCTGTATATAGCCTCCATATTGACTCTGTACCGGTAACCCCTGTATATAGCCTCCATATTGACTCTGTACACCCTGTATATAGCCTCCATATCTACTCTGTACCGGTAACCCCTGTATGTAGCCTCCACATTGACTCTGTACCGGTAACCCCTGTATATAGCCTCCATATTGACTCTTTACCGGTAACACCCTGTATATAGCCTCCATATTGACTCTGTACCGGTAACCCCTGTATATAGCCTCCATTTTGACTCTGTACACCCTGTATATAGCCTCCATATTGACTCTGTACCGGTAACCCCTGTATATAGCCTCCATTTTGACTCTGTACACCCTGTATATAACCTCCATATTGACTCTGTACCGGTAACCCCTGTATATAGCCTCCATTTTGACTCTGTACACACTGTATATAGCCTCCATATTGACTATTTCCCGTAACCCCTGTATATAGCCTCCATATAGACTCTGTACCGTTAACCCCTGTATATAGCCTCCATTTTGCCTCTGTACACCCTGTATATAGCCTCCATATTGACTCTTTCCCGTAACCCCTGTATATAGCCTCCATATTGACTCTGTATCGGTAACCCCTGTATATAGCCTCCATTTTGACTCTGTACACCCTGTATATAGCCTCCATATTGACTCTGTACCCCCTGTATATAGCCTCCATATTGACTCTGTACCGGTAGCTCCAGTATATAGCCTCCATATTGACTCTGTACCGGTAACCCCTGTACATAGCCTCCATATTGACTCTGTACACCCTGTATATAGCCTCCATATTGACTCTGTACCGGTAACCCCTGTATATAGCCTCCATATTGACTCTGTACACCCTGTATATAGCCTCCATTTTGACTCTGTACACCCTGTATATAGCCTCCATATTGACTCTGTACCCCCTGTATATAGTCTCCACATTGACTCTGTACCGGTAGCTCCAGTATATAGCCTCCTTATTGACTCTGTACCGGTAACCCCTGTATATAGCCTCCACATTGACTCTGTACCGGTAGCTCCAGTATATAGCCTCCACATTGACTCTGTACCGGTAGCTCCAGTATATAGCCTCCATATTGACTCTGTACCGGTAACCCCTGTATATAGCCTCCATATTGACTCTGTACACCCTGTATATAGCCTCCATTTTGACTCTGTACACCCTGTATATAGCCTCCATATTGACTCTGTACCCCCTCTATATAGTCTCCACATTGACTCTGTACCGGTAGCTCCAGTATATAGCCTCCATATTGACTCTGTACCGGTAACCCCTGTACATAGCCTCCATATTGACTCTGTACACCCTGTATATAGCCTCCATATTGACTCTGTACCGGTAACCCCTGTATATAGCCTCCATATTGACTCTGTACACCCTGTATATAGCCTCCATTTTGACTCTGTACACCCTGTATATAGCCTCCATATTGACTCTGTACCCCCTGTATATAGTCTCCACATTGACTCTGTACCGGTAGCTCCAGTATATAGCCTCCATATTGACTCTGTACCGGTAACCCCTGTATATAGCCTCCATATTGACTCTGTACACCCTGTATATAGCCTCCATATTGACTCTGTACCGGTAACCCCTGTATATAGCCTCCATATTGACTCTGTACACCCTGTATATAGCCTCCATTTTGACTCTGTACACCCTGTATATAGCCTCCATATTGACTCTGTACCCCCTGTATATAGTCTCCACATTGACTCTGTACCGGTAGCTCCAGTATATAGCCTCCATATTGACTCTGTACCGGTAACCCCTGTATATAGCCTCCACATTGACTCTGTACCGGTAGCTCCAGTATATAGCCTCCACATTGACTCTGTACCGGTAGCTCCAGTATATAGCCTCCATATTGACTCTGTACCGGTAACCCCTGTATATAGCCTCCATATTGACTCTGTACACCCTGTATATAGCCTCCATTTTGACTCTGTACACCCTGTATATAGCCTCCATATTGACTCTGTACCCCCTCTATATAGTCTCCACATTGACTCTGTACCGGTAGCTCCAGTATATAGCCTCCATATTGACTCTGTACCGGTAACCCCTGTATATAGCCTCCATATTGACTCTGTACACCCTGTATATAGCCTCCATATTGACTCTGTACCGGTAGCTCCAGTATATAGCCTCCATATTGACTCTGTACCGGTAACCCCTGTATATAGCCTCCATATTGACTCTGTACACCCTGTATATAGCCTCCATTTTGACTCTGTACACCCTGTATATAGCCTCCATATTGACTCTGTACCCCCTGTATATAGTCTCCACATTGACTCTGTACCGGTAGCTCCAGTATATAGCCTCCATATTGACTCTGTACCGGTAACCCCTGTATATAGCCTCCATATTGACTCTGTACCGGTAGCTCCAGTATATAGCCTCCATATTGACTCTGTACCGGTAACCCCTGTATATAGCCTCCATATTGACTCTGTACACCCTGTATATAGCCTCCATTTTGACTCTGTACACCCTGTATATAGCCTCCATATTGACTCTGTACCCCCTGTATATAGTCTCCACATTGACTCTGTACCGGTAACCCCTGTATATAGCCTCCATATTGACTCTGTACCCCCTGTATATAGTCTCCACATTGACTCTGTACCGGTAGCTCCAGTATATAGCCTCCATATTGACTCTGTACCGGTAACCCCTGTATATAGCCTCCATATTGACTCTGTACCGGTAACCCCTGTATATAGCCTCCATATTGACTCTGTACCGGTAACCCCTGTATATAGCCTCCATATTGACTCTGTACCGGTAACCCCTGTATATAGCCTCCACATTGACTCTGTACCGGTAACCCCTGTATATAGCCTCTGTATTGTTATTTTTATTGTGTTACTCTTTTTATTTTTACTTTACTTTATTTTGTAAATATTATCTTACTCTTTCTTGAACTGCTTTGTTGGTTAAGGGCTTGTACCTGCTGTATTCATAACATTTGATTTGATTTGTAATTGCTGCCCCATGTGCTTCAACAAACTACTGAGTAAAGGGTCAGAATACTTATGTAAAAGTAGTATATTTCATATTTCAATTTTTATAAATTAGCACAAATGTCTAAAAAAAAGTTTTTGCTTTGTCATGGGGTATTGAGTGTTGATTGATTAGGGGAAAAAAGTATTTAACATTGTAGAATAAGGCTGTAACCTAACAAAATGTGGAAAAAGTCAAGGGGTCTGAAAACTTTCTGAAGGTACTGTATACATACAGGACCAGTCAAAAGTTTGGACACACCTACTCATTCAAGCTTTATTTTATTTGACTATTTTCTACATTGTAGAATAATAGTGAAGATATCAAAACTATGAAATAACACATACGGAATCATGTAGTAACCACATAAGTGTTAAACAAATCAAAATATATTTGAGATTCTTCAAAGTAGCCACCCTTTGCCTTGATGACAGCTTTGCACACTCTTGGCGCTCTCTCATCCAGCTTCATGCGGTAGTCACCTGGCATGCATTTCAATTAACAGGTGTGCCTTGTTAAAAGTTAATTTGTGGAATTTCTTTCCTTCTTAATGCATTTTAGCCAATCAGTTGTGCTGTGACATGGTATGGGTGGTATACAGAAGATGGCCCTATTTGGTAAAAGACCAAGTCCATATTATGGCAAGAACAGCTCAAGTAAGCAAAGAGAAACAACAGCCCATCATTACTTTAAAGCATGAAGGACAGTCAATATGGAAAATGTCAAAAACTTTGAAAGTTTCTTTAAATGCAGTTGCAAAAACCATCAAGTGCTATGGTGAAAATGGCTCTCATGAGGACCGCCACAGGAAAGGAAGACCCAGAGTTACCTCTGCTGCAGAGGATACGTTCATTAGAGTTACCAGCCACGGAAATTGCAGCTCAAATAAATGCTTCACAGAGTTCAAGTAACAGACACATCTCAACATCAACTGTTCAGAGGAGACCGCGTAAATGGTCGAATTGCTGCAAAGAAACAACTACTAAAGGATACCAAAAATAAGAAGAGACTTGCTTGGTACAAGAAACATGAGCAATGGACACATTAGACCGGTGGAAATCCGTCCTTTGGTCTGATGAATCCAAATGTTCAATTTTTAGTTCCAACCGCCATGTCTTTGTGAGACGCAGAGTAGGTGAACGGGTGATCTCCGCATGTGTGGTTCCCGTCTGTCTGTCTGTCTGTCTGTCTGTCTGTCTGTCTGTCTGTCTGACTGACTGTCTGCCTGTCTGTCTCTGTCTGTCTGTCTGTCTGTCTGTCTGTCTGTCTGTCTGTCTGTCTGTCTGTCTGACTGACTGTCTGACTGTCTGTCTCTGTCTGTCTGTCTGTCTGTCTGTCTGTCTGTCTGTCTGTCTGTCTGTCTGACTGACTGTCTGACTGTCTGTCTGTCTGTCTGTCTGTCTGTCTGTCTGTCTGTCTGACTGACTGTCTGCCTGTCTGTCTCTGTCTGTCTGTCTGTCTGTCTGTCTGTCTGACTGACTGTCTGCCTGTCTGACTGACTGTCTGTCTGTCTGTCTGTCTGTCTGTCTGTCTGTCTGTCTGACTGTCTGTCTGTCTGTCTGTCTGTCTGTCTGACTGTCTGTCTGTCTGTCTGTCTCTGTCTGTCTGTCTGTCTGTCTGTCTGTCTGTCTGTCTGTCTGTCTGTCTGTCTGACTGACTGTCTGCCTGTCTGTCTCTGTCTGTCTGTCTGTCTGTCTGACTGACTGTCTGCCTGTCTGTCTGTCTGTCTGTCTGTCTGTCTGTCTGTCTGTCTGTCTGTCTGTCTGACTGACTGTCTGCCTGTCTGTCTCTGTCTGTCTGTCTGTCTGTCTGTCTGTCTGTCTGTCTGTCTGTCTGTCTGTCTGTCTGTCTGTCTGTCTGTCTGTCTGTCTGGTACTTACTGAATAAATCACCATAAAAGTCTGCCTGCTCAGGAATAGAACCCAGTAGCGAAGCATCAACGACAGTGAGGAGAGAGAAGAGAGAACAATCTCTTTAGTTTCTCTGTGGTTGGCAGTCAGTCTGGTTTGACCAGAAATGGTCATGTGGATCTCCTGGTGTCGTGGATCTCTCTCTATATCTGTCCCTTTCCGTTGTGGCTCATCATCGTTACCTCAGCCGCTAGCTGCAGCAGATCACAGCTCAATATAATGTCTCTATTATCTTTTCTACATCTACAAGTCAATGAGCGGACTGATTGGCTGTATCCCAGTGACAATGGGGGGCTTTACTTGGCTGATGCATATGTATTGAAAATGAAATTATAGATTAGATAATAGAATAGTGTGTGATTGTTTTCTCTATATGATGTCATGAAGACCTCTTATGACGTTGATATGAATATTTCCGTTCACTTCAATCCTGCAGAGTCTGATCAACCTACTGATGGAATATTCATTGTTGGGGTGTCAAACTCCTTTTCCCTGCTGGCTACATTCAGTTTCAAAGACTGTTAGCAAGCTGGACAGAGTGAAGAGACTGTAAATAAATGTTATCTATCTGGACAGAGTGAAGAGACTATAAATGACTATTATCAAGCTGGACAGAGTGAAGAGACTATAAATGACTATTATCAAGCTGGACAGAGTGAAGAGACTATAAATGACTGTTATGAGTGAGAAGACTGTAAATGTAGGTCCATTATAATTTCTACACAGTTTTCATTATTTGGTTTAAGTAATTTCAGTATTGATTGAGATTGTTTCAACCCCCCCAAAAAAATAATGAATATATGCTGGATTGAATGGGCTCCAAGGCCAGATGTTTGACACGTGATTCATAGACTGTCTACAGGATACAGAAACACTCTGAATAACACACAGACCTAAAGTGTACTGAACCAGAAACACAGAACCAGAGTGTTCCAGAATGATAGAGAACCACACTGTTCAAGAATGATAGAGAACCACACTGTTCAAGAATGATAGAGAACCACAGTGTTCCAGAATGATAGAGAACCACAGTGCTCTAGAATGATAGAGAAGCACACTGTTCCAGATTGATAGAGAACCACAGTGTTCCAGAATGATAGAGTACCATATAGTTCCAGAATGATAGAGTACTACATTGTTCCAGAACCACACACACTGTTCCAAAATGATAGAGAACCACAGTGTTCCAAAATGATAGAGAACCACAGTGTTCCAAAATGATAGAGAACCACAGTGTTCCAAAATGATAGAGAACCACAGTGTTCCAAATTGAAAGAGATCCACAGTGTTCCAAAATGATAGAGAACGACAGTGTTCCAAAATGATAGAGAACCACATTGTTCCAGAGTGATAAATAACCACATTGCTCCAGAACCACACACACTGTTCCAAAATGATAGAGAACCACAGTGTTCCAAATGGATAGAGAACCACAGTGTTCCAAATTGATAGAGAACCACAGTGTTCCAGAATGATAGAGAACCACAGTGTTCCAGAATGATAGAGAACCACAGTGTTTCAAATTGAAAGAGATCCACAGTGTTCCAAAATGATAGAGAACCACAGTGTTCCAAAATGACAGAGAACCACAGTGTTCCAGAATGATAGAGAACTACAGTGTTCCAGAATGATAGAGAACCACAGTGTTCCAAAATGATAGAGAACCACAGTGTTCCAGAGTGATAGAGATCCACATTGTTCCAGAACCACACACACTGTTCCAAAATTATAGAACGGAACATTGTTGATCCACATTGACAAGATTAGGTCACTTCTCTTTGTCTTTCTCTCCTCATCACATTTCCTCCAAGGCTTCAGACAGTCAGTACAATCTAAGGGCTCTAATCTTATTGATCAGCATGAATGCAAACACATTAGCAGCTGGAGGCTGCTCTGCTTCAGGCTGCTCTGGAGGCTGCTCTGGAGGCTGCTCTGGAGGCTGCTCTGCTCCAGGCTGCTCTGCTCCAGGCTGCTCTGGAGGCTGCTCTGCTCCAGGCTGCTCTGGAGGCTGCTCTGCTCCAGTCTGCTCTGGAGGCTGCTCTGGAGGCTGCTCTGGAGGCTGCTCTGCTCCAGGCTGCTCTGGAGGCTGCTATGCTCCAGGCTGCTCTGGAGGCTGCTCTGCTCCAGGCTGCTCTGGAGGCTGCTCTGCTCCAGGCTGCTCTGGAGGCTGCTCTGGAGGCTGCTCTGGAGGCTGCTCTGGAGGCTGCTCTGCTCCAGGCTGCTCTGGAGGCTGCTCTTGAAGCTGCTCTGCTCCAGGCTGCTCTGCCCCAGGTTGCTCTGGAGACTGCTCTGCTCCAGGCTGCTCTGCTCCAGGCTGCTCTGGAGGCTGCTCTGGACGCTGCTCTGGAGGCTGCTCTGCTCCAGGCTGCTCTGGAGGCTGCTCTGGAGGCTGCTCTGCTCCAGGCTGCTCTGGAAGCTGCTCTGGAGACTGCTCTGGAGGCTGCTCTGCTCCAGGCTGCTCTGGAGGCTGCTCTGGAGGCTGCTCTGCTCGTACATTGACTGTGGCTTATATGTTGACTCTATCATACATCCACTCAGTCATACATTTACTGTGGCTCATAAATTCACTCTGTCATACATTTACTGTGGCTCATAAATTCACTCTGTCATACATTCACTGTGGCTCATAGATTCACTCTGTCATACATTTACTGTGGCTCATAAATTCACTCTGTCATACATTTACTGTGGCTCATAAATTCACTCTGTCATACATTCACTGTGGCTTATACATTCATTCTGGCATACGTTAACTCTGGCATACATTAACTCTGTCAAACATTAACTCTGTCATACGTTCACTCGGTAATGCTTTCAATCTGTCATACATTCACTGTGGCTCATACATTAACTCTGTCATACATTAACACTGTCATACATTGACACTGTCATACAGTCACTGTGGCTCATACATTAACTCTGTCATACATTAACACTGTCATACATTGACACTGTCATACAGTCACTGTGGCTCATACATTCACTCTGTCATACGTTAACTCTGTCATACAATCAATGTGGCTCATACATTCACTCTGTCATACGTTAACTCTGTCATATGTTCACTCGGTAATGCTTTCACTCTGTGATACATTCACTGTGGCTCATACATTCACTCTGTCATACGTTAACCTGTCATACATTAACACTGTCATATGTTAACTCTGTCATACATTCACTCTGTCATACGTTAACTCTGTCATACAATCAATGTGGCTCATACATCCACTCAGTCATACATTTACTGTGGCTCATAAATTCACTCTGTCATACATTTACTGTGGCTCATAAATTCACTCTGTCATACATTTACTGTGGCTCATACATTCACTTTGTCATACATTTACTGTGGCTCACACATTCACTCTGTGATACATTCACTGTGGCTCATACATTCACTCTGTCATACGTTAACTCTGTCATATGTTCACTCGGTAATGCTTTCACTCTGTCATACAATCAATGTGGCTCATACATCCACTCAGTCATACATTTACTGTGGCTCATAAATTCACTCTGTCATACATTTACTGTGGCTCATAAATTCACTCTGTCATACATTTACTGTGGCTCATAAATTCACTCTGTCATACATTTACTGTGGCTCATAAATTCACTCTGTCATACATTCACTGTGGCTTATACATTCATTCTGGCATACGTTAACTCTGGCATACATTAACTCTGTCAAACATTAACTCTGTCATACGTTCACTCGGTAATGCTTTCACTCTGTCATACATTCACTGTGGCTCATACATTAACTCTGTCATACATTAACACTGTCATACATTGACACTGTCATACAGTCACTGTGGCTCATACATTAACTCTGTCATACATTAACACTGTCATACATTGACACTGTCATACAGTCACTGTGGCTCATACATTCACTCTGTCATACGTTAACTTTGTCATACAATCAATGTGGCTCATACATTCACTCTGTCATACGTTAACTCTGTCATATGTTCACTCGGTAATGCTTTCACTCTGTGATACATTCACTGTGGCTCATACATTCACTCTGTCATACGTTAACCTGTCATACATTAACACTGTCATATGTTAACTCTGTCATACATTCACTCTGTCATACGTTAACTCTGTCAAACAATCAATGTGGCTCATACATCCACTCAGTCATACATTTACTGTGGCTCATAAATTCACTCTGTCATACATTTACTGTGTCTCATAAATTCACTCTGTCATACATTTACTGTGGCTCATAAATTCACTCTGTCATACATTTACTGTGGCTCATACATTCACTTTGTCATACATTTACTGTGGCTCACACATTCACTCTGTGATACATTCACTGTGGCTCATACATTCACTCTGTCATACGTTAACTCTGTCATATGTTCACTCGATAATGCTTTCACTCTGTCATACAATCAATGTGGCTCATACATCCACTCAGTCATACATTTACTGTGGCTCATAAATTCACTCTGTCATACATTTACTGTGGCTCATAAATTCACTCTGTCATACATTTACTGTGGCTCATAAATTCACTCTGTCATACATTTACTGTGGCTCATAAATTCACTCTGTCATACATTCACTGTGGCTCATACATTCTCCTATGAGGTCATCTGGTTCATGGTCACAACAGTCTGATCAGTGAAGTGAATGTCCTCTATATGGTGTTAAAAGCTTTCTCAGTGGGGGCTCGGCTACGCTCCGCTACTCTCCACTACTTTCCGCTACTTTCCACTCTCTCAACCACCACCCCCCCCAGCTCTCAGCTCGTCCAACCACTGAGGTGGTGTCATTAGTATTCAAGATAACTGTGTCCAGGGGGATCTGGCTGTGACTGACTTTAAAAGGAATTTGATGTCGGAGCATGAAGTGTGTGACACCTCCTTCGGTTAGGGATGTAGCTCTCTTAACCTCCAAAACATCCATTATAAATGTCAGAAACCTGCTAAGAGATGACGCTGAAACAACTTTGGAATGCCAGAGAAGAAGAGTGTTAGTACTGTGAGGGTAGTAGTAGAGTGATAGTAATGGGAGGGTAGTAGTAGTAAAGTGGTAGTAATAGGAGGGTAGTAGTAGTAGAGTGGTAGTAATGGGAGGGTAGTAGTAGTAGAGTGATAGTAATGGGAGGGTAGTAGTAGTAGAGTGGTAGTAATGGGAGGGTAGTAGTAGTAGAGTGGTAGTAATGGGAGGGTAGTAGTAATAGAGTAGTAGTAATGGGAGGGTAGTTGTAGTAGAGTGGTAGTAATGGGAGGGTAGTAGTAGTAGAGTTCTAGTAGTGGGAGGGTAGTTGTAGAGTGGTATTAATGGGAGGGTAGTAGTAGTAGTAGAGTTCTAGTAGTGGGAGGGTAGTAGTAGAGTGGTAGTAATGGGAGGGTAGTAGTAGTAGAGTGGTAGTAATGGGGGGGTAGTTGTAGTAGAGTGGTTGTACTGGGAGGGTAGTAGTAGTAAAGTGGTAGTAATGGGAGGGTAGTAGTAGTAAAGTGGTAGTAATGGGAGGGTAGTAGTAGTAGTAGAGTTCTAGTAGTGGGAGGTGAGTAGTAGTAGAGTGGTAGTAATGGGAAGGTAGTAGTAGTAAAGTGGTAGAAATGGGAGGGTAGTAGTAGTAGAGTTGTAGTAATGGGAGGGTAGTAGTAGTAGAGTTCTAGTAATTGGAGGGTAGTAGTAGTAGAGTGGTAGTAATGGGAGGGTAGTAGTAGAGTGGTAGTAATGGGAGGGTAGTAGTAAAGTGGTAGTAATGGGAGGGTAGTAGTAGTAGACTGGTAGTAATGGGAGGGTAGTTGTAGTAGAGTGGTAGTAATGGGAGGGTAGTAGTAGTAAAGTGGTAGTAATGGGAGGGTAGTTGTAGTAAAGTGGTAGTAATGGGAGGGTAGTAGTAGAGTGGTAGTAATGGGAGGGTAGTAGTAAAGTGGTAGTAATGGGAGGGTAGTAGTAGTAGAGTGGTAGTAATGGGAGGGTAGTTGTAGTAGAGTGGTAGTAATGGGAGGGTAGTAGTAGAGTGGTAGTAATGGGAGGGTAGTAGTAGTAGTAGAGTTCTAGTAGTGGGAGGGTAGTAGTAGTATAGTGGTAGTAATGGGAGGGTAGTAGTAGTAAAGTGGTAGTAATGGGAGGGTAGTAGTAGTAAAGTGGTAGTAATGGGAGGGTAGTAGTAGTAGTAGAGTTCTAGTAGTGGGAGGGTAGTAGTAGAGTGGTGGTAATTGGAGGGTTGTAGTAGAGTGGTAGTACTGAGAGGGTAGTAGTAGTAGAGTGGTAGTAATGGGAGGGTAGTAGTAGTAGAGTGGTTGTACTGGGAGGGTAGTAGTAGTAAAGTGGTAGTAATGGGAGGGTAGTAGTAAAGTGGTAGTAATGGGAGGGTAGTAGTAGTAGAGTGGTAGTAATGGGAGGGTAGTAGTAGTAAAGTGGTAGTAATTGGAGGGTTGTAGTAGAGCGGTCGTACTGAGAGGGTAGTTGTAGTAGATTGGTAGTAATGGGAGGGTAGTAGTAGAGTGGTAGTAATGGCAGGGTAGTAGTAGTAGAGTTCTAGTAATTGGAGGGTTGTAGTAGAGCGGTCGTACTGAGAGGGTAGTAGTAGTAGAGTGGTAGTAATGGGAGGGTAGTAGTAGTAGAGTGGTAGTAATGGGAGGGTAGTAGTAGTAGTAGAGTTCTAGTAGTGGGAGGGTAGTAGTAGTAGAGTGGTAGTAATGGGAGGGTAGTAGTAGTAAAGTGGTAGTAATGGGAGGGTAGTAGTATTAAAGTGGTAGTAATTGGATGGTAGTAGTAGTAGTATAGTTCTAGTAGTGGGAGGGTAGTAGTAGTAGAGTGGTAGTAATGGAAGGGTAGTAGTAGAGTGGTGGTAATTGGAGGGTAGTTGTAGTAGAGTGGTAGTAATGGGAGGGTAGTAGTAGTAAAGTGGTAGTAATGGGAGGGTAGTAGTAGTAGAGTGGTAGTAATGGGAGGGTAGTAGTAGTAGAGTGGTAGTAATGGGAGGGTAGTAGTAGTAGAGTTCTAGTAATTGGAGGGTAGTAGTAGTAGAGTGGTAGTAATGGGAGGGTAGTAGTAGCGTGGTAGTAATGGGAGGGTAGTAGTAAAGTGGTACTAATGGGATGGTAGTAGTAGTAGTAGAGTGGTAGTAATGGGAGGTTAGTATTAGAGTGGTAGTAATGGGAGGGTAGTAGTAGTAAAGTGGTAGTAATGGGAGGGTAGTAGTAGTAGAGTGGTAGTAATGGGAGGGTAGTAGTAGTAGAGTTCTAGTAATTGGAGGGTAGTAGCAGTAGAGTGGTAGTACTGGGAGGGTAGTAGTAGAATGTTATTAATGGGAGGGTAGTTGTAGAGTGGTATTAATGGGAGGGTAGTAGTAGTAGTAGAGTTCTAGTAGTGGGAGGGTAGTAGTAGAGTGGTTGTACTGGGAGGGTAGTAGTAGAGTGGTGGTAATTGGAGGGTTGTAGTAGAGTGGTAGTACTGAGAGGGTAGTAGTAGTAGAGTGGTAGTAATGGGAGGGTAGTAGTAGTAGAGTGGTTGTACTGGGAGGGTAGTAGTAGTAAAGTGGTAGTAATGGAAGGGTAGTAGTAAAGTGGTAGTAATGGGAGGGTAGTAGTAGTAGAGTGGTAGTAATGGGAGGGTAGTAGTAGTAGAGTTGTAGTAATGGGAGGGTAGTAGTAGTAAAGTGGTAGTAATGGGAGGGTAGTAGTAGTAAAGTGGTAGTAATGGGAGGGTAGTAGTAGTAGAGTTCTAGTAATTGGAGGGTTGTAGTAGAGCGGTCGTACTGAGAGGGTAGTTGTAGTAGAGTGGTAGTAATGGGAGGGTAGTAGTAGAGTGGTAGTAATGGCAGGGTAGTAGTAGTAGAGTTCTAGTAATTGGAGGGTTGTAGTAGAGCGGTCGTACTGAGAGGGTAGTAGTAGTAGAGTGGTAGTAATGGGAGGGTAGTAGTAGTAGAGTGGTTGTACTGGGAGGGTAGTAGTAGTAAAGTGGTAGTAATGGGAGGGTAGTAGTAAAGTGGTAGTAATGGGAGGGTAGTAGTAGTAGAGTGGTAGTAATGGGAGGGTAGTTGTTGTAGAGTGGTAGTAATGGGAGGGTAGTAGTAGAGTGGTAGTAATGGGAGGGTAGTAGTAGTAAAGTGGTAGTAATGGGAGTGTAGTAGTAGTAGAGTGGTAGTAATGGGAGGGTAGTAGTAGTAAAGTGGTAGTAATGGGAGGGTAGTAGTAGTAGAGTTCTAGTAATTGGAGGGTTGTAGTAGAGCGGTCGTACTGAGAGGGTAGTTGTAGTAGAGTGGTAGTAATGGGATGGTAGTTGTAGTAGAGTGGTAGTAATGGGAGGGTATTAGTAGAGTGGTAGTAATGGGAGGGTAGTAGTAGTAAAGTGGTAGTAATGGGAGGGTAGTAGTAGTAGAGCGGTAGTAGTGGGAGGGTAGTAGTAGTAAAGTGGTAGTAATGGGAGGGTAGTAGTAGTAGAGTGGTAGTAATTGGAGGGTAGTAGTAGTAAAGTGGTAGTAAAGGGATGGTGGTAGTAGTAGAGTGGTAGTAATGGGAGGGTAGTTGTAGTAGAGTTATAGTAATGGGAGGGTAGTAGTAGAGTGGTATTAATGGGAGGGTAGTAGTAGAGTGGTAGTAATGGGAGGGTAGTAGTAGTAGAGTGGTAGTAATGGGAGGGTAGTAGTAGAGTGGTAGTAATGGGATGGTAGTAGTAGAGTGGTAGTAATGGGAGGGTTGTAGTAGAGTGGTAGTAATGGGATGGTAGTAGTAGAGTGGTAGTAATTGGAGGGGTGTAGTAGAGTGGTAGTACTGAGAGGGTAATTATAGTAGAGTGGTAGTAATGGGAGGGTAGTAGTAGAGTGGTAGTAATGGGAGGGTAGTAGTAGTAAAGTAGTAGTAATGGGATGGTAGTAGTAGAGTGGTAGTAATGGGATGGTAGTAGTAGAGTGGTAGTAATGGGAGGGTTGTAGTAGAGTGGTAGTAATGGGATGGTAGTAGTAGAGTGGTAGTAATTGGAGGGGTGTAGTAGAGTGGTAGTACTGAGAGGGTAATTATAGTAGAGGGTAGTTGTAGTGCGGTCGTACTGAGGGTAGTAGTAGTAGAGCGGTCGTACTGAGAGGGTAGTAGTAGTAGAGTGGTAGTAATGGGAGGGTAGTAGTAGAGTGGTAGTAATGGGAGGGTAGTAGTAGTAAAGTGGTAGTAATGGGAGGGTAGTTGTAGTAGAGTGGTAGTAATGGGAGGGTAGTAGTAGTAGAGTTCTAGTAATTGGAGGGTTGTAGTAGAGCGGTCGTACTGAGAGGGTAGTTGTAGTAGAGTTCTAGTAATTGGAGGGTAGTAGTAGTAGAGTGGTAGTAATGGGAGGGTAGTTGTAGTAGAGTTCTAGTAATTGGAGGGTTGTAGTAGAGTGGTAGTACTGAGAGGGTAGTAGTAGTAGAGTGGTAGTAATGGGAGGGTAGTAGTAGAGTGGTAGTAATGGGAGGGTAGTAGTAGTAAAGTGGTAGTAATGGGAGGGTAGTTGTAGTAGAGTGGTAGTAATGGGAGGGTAGTAGTAGTAGAGTTCTAGTAATTGGAGGGTTGTAGTAGAGCGGTCGTACTGAGAGGGTAGTAGTAGTAGAGTGGTAGTAATGGGAGGGTAGTAGTAGAGTGGTAGTAATGGGAGGGTAGTAGTAGTAAAGTGGTAGTAATGGGAGGGTAGTTGTAGTAGAGTGGTAGTAATGGGAGGGTAGTAGTAGTAGAGTTCTAGTAATTGGAGGGTTGTAGTAGAGCGGTCGTACTGAGAGGGTAGTAGTAGTAGAGTGGTAGTAATGGGAGGGTAGTAGTAGAGTGGTAGTAATGGGAGGGTAGTAGTAGTAAAGTGGTAGTAATGGGAGGGTAGTTGTAGTAGAGTGGTAGTAATGGGAGGGTAGTAGTAGTAGAGTTCTAGTAATTGGAGGGTTGTAGTAGAGCGGTCGTACTGAGAGGGTAGTTGTAGTAGAGTTCTAGTAATTGGAGGGTAGTAGTAGTAGAGTGGTAGTAATGGGAGGGTAGTTGTAGTAGAGTTCTAGTAATTGGAGGGTTGTAGTAGAGCGGTCGTACTGAGAGGGTAGTAGTAGTAGAGTGGTAGTAATGGGAGGGTAGTAGTAGAGTGGTAGTAATGGGAGGGTAGTAGTAGTAAAGTGGTAGTAATGGGAGGGTAGTTGTAGTAGAGTGGTAGTAATGGGAGGGTAGTAGTAGTAGAGTTCTAGTAATTGGAGGGTTGTAGTAGAGCGGTCGTACTGAGAGGGTAGTAGTAGTAGAGTGGTAGTAATGGGAGGGTAGTAGTAGAGTGGTAGTAATGGGAGGGTAGTAGTAGTAAAGTGGTAGTAATGGGAGGGTAGTTGTAGTAGAGTGGTAGTAATGGGAGGGTAGTAGTAGTAGAGTTCTAGTAATTGGAGGGTTGTAGTAGAGCGGTCGTACTGAGAGGGTAGTTGTAGTAGAGTGGTAGTAATGGGAGGGTAGTTGTAGAGTGGTAGTAATGGGAGGGCAGTTGTAGAGTGGTATTAGTGGGAGGTGTCGTGGAAATTTCCTCTATTTACCAAATCATGAGAGCAAACCACACACAAGTCAGAGTTAGTTATCACAAAGTCCATCTTTAATTATATGAGCTCTATCACAACCCTGTGACTCTCAGATCAATTCAGTGTCTATCAATTAATTCTCTGAGAGTCCCTCACACATTGTTACTGAGATCCTTTATAGCAAAGACACACACACAGCCAGACACATTGGCAGTTATTTAGGATACCCATTAGCTATTGCACATGCAGTAGCTACTCTTCCTGGGGCCCACATAAAACGTAGAAATACATGATGGAGCTGTCTGCTGTTTTACGGGCTCCTAACCAATTGTGCTGTTGTCATTCGCATGAATGACACACAAAATCCCTGTCATTTGCACAAAGAAGAGACGGAGGTATCGGGGACGTAGATCGGAGTGCCTCGATCTGACGGCGAGTGAGTAATCCCCCCTCTACCATCAGTCCTATTAGCCAACGTGCAATCATTGGATAACAAAATGGATGAGCTCCGATCAAGACTATCCTACCAACGGGACATTAAACTGTAATATCTTATGCTTCACAGTAGTGGCTGAACGACGACATAGATAACATACAGCTGGCTGGGTTTTCAGTCCATCGGCAAGATTGAACAGCTGCCTCAAGGGGTGTATTAAGGAAGTGTTTTTAACATAAAACATCAATAATGTTCCAACCGGAGAATTCCTTTGTCTTCAGAAAAGCACTGGAACGAGTGGTAACTCTGTCGGGAGCGCATGTCATGAGACCAAGGCTCTCTGCCAGACCACTGACTCAAAGAGGTCTCATGAGCCCCTCCTTTATAGTAGAATCCTCATTCAAGTTTCAAATGATGGTTGACATCTAGTGGAAGCCTTAGGAAGTGCAACCTCATCCATATCTCAATGTGTATTCGGTAGGCCAAGCTTTGAAAAACTACAAACCTCAGATGTCCCATTTCCTGGTTGGTTATTTCTCAGGTTTTCGCATGCCATATGAGTTCTGTTATACTCGCAGACATCATTCAAACAGTTTTAGAAACTTCAGTGTGTTTTCTATCCAATACTAATAATAATATGCATACATTAGCATCTGGAACAGAGTAGGAGGCAGTTAACTCTGGGCACGCTATTCATCCAAAAGTGAAAATGCTGCCCCCTATCCCAAAAAGGTTATTAAGCAGACACCTCGACGGCCCTGAAGGAACTTCACTGGACTCTATTTACAGTTGCAGTTGGAAGTTTACATACACCTTAGCCAAATACATTTAAACTCAGTTTTTCAAAATTCCTGACATTTAATCCTAGTAAAGATTCACAGTTTTAGGTCAGTTGGGATCACCACTTTATTTTAAGAATGTGAAATATCAGAATAATAATACAGATAATTATTTATTTCAGCTTTTATTTATTTCATCACATTCCCAGTGGGTCAGAAGTTTACATACACTCAATTAGTATTTGGTAGCATTGCCTTTAAATTGTTTAACTTGGGTCAAACGTTTTGGGTAGCCTTTCACAAGGGTCCCACAATAAATTGGGTGAATTTTGGCCCATTCCTCCTGACAGAGCTGGTGTAACTGAGTCAGGTTTGTAGGCCTCCTTGCTCGCACAAGCTTTGTCAGTTCGGCCCACAAATTTTCTGTGGGATTGAGGTCAGGGCTTTGTGATGGCCATTCCAATACCTTGACTTTGTTTTCCTTAAGCAATTTTGTCACAACTTTGGAAGTATGCTTGGGGTCATTGTCCATTTGGAAGACTCATTTGCCACCAAGCTTTAACTTCCTGACTGATGTCTTGAGATGTTGCTTCAATATAGCCAGATCATTTTTTCCTCATAATGCCATCTATTTTGTGAATTGCACCAGTCCCTCCTGCAGCAAAGCACCCCCACAACATGATGCTGCCACCTCTTTGCATCACGGTTGGGATGGTGTTCTTTAGCTTGCAAGCCCCCCTTTTCCTCCCAACATAACAGTTATATTTTTGTGTCATCAGACCAGAGGACATTTCTCCAAAAAGTACGATCTTTGTCCCCATGTGCAGTTGCAAACCGTAGTCTGGCTTTTTTAATGTTGGTTTTGGAGCAGTGGCTTCTTCCTTGCTGAGCGGCCTTTCAGGTTATGTCGATATAGGACTAATTTTACTGTGGATATAGATACTTTTGTACCCGTTTCCTCCAGCATCTTCACAAGGTTCTTTGCTGTTGTTCTGGGATTGATTTGCACTTTTTGCACCAAAGTACATCCATCTCTAGGAGACAGAATGCATCTCCTTCCTTAGTGGTGTGATGACTGCATGGTCCCATGGTGTTTATACTTGCTTACTATTGTTTGTACAGATGAACGTGGTACCTTCAGGCATTTGGAAATTTCTCCCAAGGATGAACCAGACTTGTGGAGGTCTACAGTTTTTTTTCTGAGGTCTTGGCTGATTTCTTTTGATTTTCCCATGATGTCAAGCAAAGAGGCACTGAGTTTGAAGGTAGGCCTTGAAATACATCCACAGATACACCTCCAAATTATGTCAATTAGCCTATCAGAAGCTTCTAAAGCCATGACATCATTTTATGGAATTTTCAACTTAGTGTATGTAAACTTCTGACTCACTGGAATTGTGATGCAGTGAATTAATCTGTCTGTAAACAATTGTTGAAAAAAGTACTTGTCATGCACAAAGTAGATGTCCTAACCGACTTGTCAAAACTATAGTTTGTTAACAAGAAATTTGTGGAGTGGTTGAAAAACAAGTTTTTAACAAAGCTAATCTGAGAACAAGGCTTCCTAAATTCTATCAGCATATCGAATGCACAACACGAGCTGGTAGCATTCTGGATCATTGCTACTCTAACTTCAGCGATGCATACAAAGCCCTCCCAGTTCAGGGTAGCCTCAGACAATAATATTGACATATACGCTGATTCGGTGAGCGAGCTTATTAGCAAGTGCATCTGTGATGTTTTACCCATTGTGACTATTAAAACCTTCCCTAACCAGAAACCGTGGATTGATGGCTTCATTTGAGCAAAACTGAAAGTGCAAACAACTGCTTTTAACCAGGGCAAGGTGACAGGAAACATGACCGAATACAAACAGTGTAGCTATAGCTAACCTACAGTTACTCTGGTAACAGATCATTCCATGATGACATGACTCTATACATAAATGAGTAACCCCTGGTACAGACAATTCCATGATGACATGACTCTATACATAACTGAGTAACCTCTGGTACAGATCATTCCATGATGACATGACTCTTTACATAACTGAATGACACATTAAATCCGTTTTTGGTTTGCGTACCATTAAGAACGAGGTGTTCAGTCCCAGGGTCCTTACCTTAGTGATGTGATTGTTGGGAAAGTTAACTCTAGTCAATGAAAATCGGCGACAGCCCTAGTTCTCATGGACTCAGGAGCGTATGTCTTCTGCCTGTATGACTCAGGCGAAGTTGGGATTTCCCACATACCATTTCATTCGCTCTTCCATCTGTCCATCAACTCCGGGCGAAACACTCTGTCTATCAAGTCCTGGCTATACACTGTCTATCAAGTCCTGGCTAAACACTGTCTATCAACTCCTGGCTAAACACTGTCTATCAACTCCTGGCTAAACACTGTCTATCAACTCCTGGCTAAACACTGTCTATCAACTCCTGGCTAAACACTGTCTATCAAGTCCTGGCTAAACACTATCTATCAAGTCCTGGCTAAACACTATCTATCAAGTCCTGGCTAAACACTGTCTATCAACTCCTGGCTAAACACTGTCTATCAAGTCCTGGCTAAACACTGTCTATCAACTCCTGGCTAAACACTGTCTATCAACTCCTGGCTAAACACTCTGTCTATCAAGTCCTGGCTAAACACTGTCTATCAAGTCCTGGCTAAACACTCTGTCTATCAAGTCCTGGCTAAACACTGTCTATCAAGTCCTGGCTAAACACTGCCTATCAACTCCTGGCTAAACACTGTCTATCAAGTCCTGGCTAAACACTGTCTATCAAGTCCTGGCTAAACACTCTGTCTATCAAGTCCTGGCTAAATCAAATCAAATAAAATGTATTTATATAGCCCTTCGTACATCAGCTGATATCTCAAAGTGCTGTACAGAAACCCAGCCTAAAACACCAAACAGCAAGCAATGCAGGTGTAGAAGCACGGTGGCTAGGAAAAACTCCCTAGAAAGGCCAAAACCTAGGAAGAAACCTAGAGAGGAACCAGGCTATGTGGGGTGGCCAGTCCTCTTCTGGCTGTGCCGGGTGGAGATTATAACAAAACATGGTCAAGATGTTCAAATGTTCATAAATGACCAGCATGGTCGAATAATAATAAGGCAGAATAGTTGAAACTGGAGCAGCAGCACAGTCAGGTGGACTGGGGACAGCAAGGAGTCATCATGTCAGGTATTCCTGGGGCATGGTCCTAGGGCTCAGGTCCTCCGAGAGAGAGAAAGAAAGAGAGAATTAGAGAGAGCATATGTGGGATGGCCAGTCCTCTTCTGGCTGTGCCGGGTGGAGATTATAACAGAACATGGCCAAGATGTTCAAATGTTCATAAATGACCAGCATGGTCAAATAATAATAAGGCAGAACAGTTGAAACTGGAGCAGCAGCACAGCCAGGTGGACTGGGGACAGCAAGGAGTCATCATGTCAGGTAGTCCTGGGGCATGGTCCTAGGGCTCAGGTCCTCCGAGAGAGAGAAAGAGAGAAGGAGAGAATTAGAGAACGCACACTTAGATTCACACAGGACACCGAATAGGACAGGAGAAGTACTCCAGATATAACAAACTGACCCTAGCCCCCCGACACATAAACTACTGCAGCATAAATACTGGAGGCTGAGACAGGAGGGGTCAGGAGACACTGTGGCCCACTCCGAGAACACCCCCGGACAGGGCCAAACAGGAAGGATATAACCCCACCCACTTTGCCAAAGCACAGCCCCCACACCACTAGAGGCATATCTTCAACCACCAACTTACCATCCTGAGACAAGGCTGAGTATAGCCCACAAAGACCTCCGCCACGGCACAACCCAAGCGGGGGGGGGGGGGGGGGCGCCAACCCAGACAGGATGACCACATCAGTGACTCAACCCACTCAGGTGACGCACCCCCTCCAGGGACGGCATGAGAGAGCCCCAGTAAAGCCAGTGACTCAGCCCCTGTAATAGGGTTAGAGGCAGAGAATCCCAGTGGAAAGAGGGGAACCGGCCAGGCAGAGACAGCAAGGGCGGTTCGTTGCTCCAGAGCCTTTCCGTTCACCCTCCCACTCCTGGGCCAGACTACACTCAATCATATGACCCACTGAAGAGATGAGTCTTCAGTAGAGACTTAAAGGTTGAGACCGAGTTTGCGTCTCTGACATGGGTAGGCAGACCGTTCCATAAAAATGGAGCTCTATAGGAGAAAGCCCTGCCTCCAGCTGTTTGCTTAAAAATTCTAGGGACAATTAGGAGGCCTGCGTCTTGTGACCGTAGCGTACGTGTAGGTATGTACGGCAGGACCAAATCAGAGAGATAGGTAGGAGCAAGCCCATGTAATGCTTTGTAGGTTAGCAGTAAAACCTTGAAATCAGCCCTTGCTTTGACAGGAAGCCAGTGTAGAGAGGCTAGCACTGGAGTAATATGATCAAATTTGTTGGTTCTAGTCAGGATTCTAGCAGCCGTATTTAGCACTAACTGAAGTTTATTTAGTGCTTTATCCGGGTAGCCGGAAAGTAGAGCATTGCAGTAGTCTAACCTGGAAGTGACAAAAGCATGGATTCATTTTTCTGCATCATTTTTGGACAGAAAGTTTCTGATTTTTGCAATGTTACGTAGATGGAAAAAAGCTGTCCTTGAAATGGTCTTGATATGTTCTTCAAAAGAGAGATCAGGGTCCAGAGTAACGCCGAGGTCCTTCACAGTTTTATTTGAGACGACTGTACAACCATTACGATTAATTGTCAGATTCAACAGAAGATCTCTTTGTTTCTTGGGACCTAGAACAAGCATCTCTGTTTTGTCCGAGTTTAAAAGTAGAACGTTTGCAGCCATCCACTTCCTTATGTCTGAAACACATTCTTCTAGCAAGGGCAATTTTGGGGCTTCACCATGTTTAATTGAAATGTACAGCTGTGTGTCATCCGCATAGCAGTGAAAGTTAACATTATGTTTTCGAATAACATCCCCAAGAGGTAAAATATATAGTGAAAACAATAGTGGTCCTAAAACGGAACCTTGAGGAACACCGAAATTTACAGTTGATTTGTCAGAGGACAAACCATTCACAGAGACAAACTGATATCTTTCCGACAGATAAGATCTAAACCAGGCCAGAACTTGTCCGTGTAGACCAATTTGGGTTTCCAATCTCTCCAAAAGAATGTGGTGATCGATGGTATCAAAAGCAGCACTAAGGTCTAGGAGCACGAGGACAGATGCAGAGCCTCGGTCCGATGCCATTAAAATGTCATTAACCACCTTCACAAGTGCCGTCTCAGTGCTATGATGGGGTCTAAAACCAGACTGAAGCATTTCGTATACATTGTTTGTCTTCAGGAAGGCAGTGAGTTGTTGCGCAACAGCCTTTTCTAAAATTTTTGAGAGGAATGGAAGATTCGATATAGGCCGATAGTTTTTTATATTTTCTGGGTCAAGGTTTGGCTTTTTCAAGAGAGGCTTTATTACTGCCACTTTTAGTGAGTTTGGTACACATCCGGTGGATAGAGAGCCGTTTATTATGTTCAACATAGGAGGGCCAAGCACAGGAAGCAGCTCTTTCAGTAGTTTAGTTGGAATAGGGTCCAGTATGCAGCTTGAAGGTTTAGAGGCCATGATTATTTTCATCATTGTGTCAAGAGATATAGTACTAAAACACTTGCGCGTCTCTCTTGATCCTAGGTCCTGGCAGAGTTGTGCAGACTCAGGACAACTGAGCTTTGAAGGAATACGCAGATTTAAGGAGGAGTCCGTAATTTGCTTTCTAATAATCATAATCTTTTCCTCAAAGAAGTTAATGAATTTATCACTGCTAAAGTGAAAGTCATCCTCTCTTGGGGAATGCTGCTTTTTAGTTAGCTTTGCGACAGTATCAAAAAGGAATTTCGGATTGTTCTTATTTTCCTCAATTAAGTTAGAAAAATAGGATGATCGAGCAGCAGTAAGGGATCTTCGGTACTGCACAGTACTGTCTTTCCAAGCTAGTCGGAAGACTTACAGTTTGGTGTGGCGCCATTTCCGTTCCAATTTTCTGGAAGCTTGCTTCAGAGCTAGGGTATTTTCTGTGTACCAGGGAGCTAGTTTCTTATGAGAAATGTTTTTAGTTTTTAGGGGTGCAACTGCATCTAGGGTATTGCGCAAGGTTAAGTTGAGTTCCTCAGTTAGGTGGTTAACTGATTTTTGTCCTCTGGCGTCCTTGGGTAGACAGAGGGAATCTGGAAGGACATCAAGGAATCTTTGTGTTGTCTGTGAATTTATAGCACGACTTTTGATGATCCTTGGTTGGGGTCTGAGCAGATTATTTGTTGCAATTGCAAACGTAATAAAATGGTGGTCCGATAGTCCAGGATTATGAGGAAAAACATTAAGCTCCACAACATTTATTCCATGGGACAAAACTAGGTCCAGCGTATGACTGTGACAGTGAGTGGGTCCAGAGACATGTTGGACAAAACCCACTGAGTCGATGATGGCTCCGAAAGCCTTTTGGAGTGGGTCTGTGGACTTTTCCATGTGAATATTAAAGTCACCAAAGATTAGAATATTATCCGCTATGACTACAAGGTCCGATAGGAATTCAGGGAACTCAGTGAGGAACGCTGTATATGGCCCAGGAGGCCTGTAAACAGTAGCTATAAAAAGTGATTGAGTAGGCTGCATAGATTTCATGACTAGAAGCTCAAAAGACGAAAACGTCATTTTTTTTTTTGTAAATTGAAATTTGCTATCGTAAATGTTAGCAACACCTCCGCCTTTGCGGGATGCACGGGGGATATGGTCACTAGTGTAGCCAGGAGGTGAGGCCTCATTTAACAGTAAATTCATCAGGCTTAAGCCATGTTTCAGTCAGGCCAATCACATCAAGATTATGATCAGTGATTAGTTCATTGACTATAATTGCCTTTGAAGTAAGGGATCTAACATTAAGTAGCCCTATTTTGAGATGTGAGGTATCATAATCTCTTTCAATAATGACAGGAATGGAGGTGGTCTTTATCCTAGTGAGATTGCTAAGGCGAACACCGCCATGTTTAGTTTTGCCCAACCTAGGTCGAGGCACAGACACGGTCTCAATGGTGATAGCTGAGCTGACTACACTGACTGTGCTAGTGGCAGACTCCACTATGCTGGCAGGCTGGCTAACAGCCTGCTGCCTGGCCTGCACCCTATTTCATTGTGGAGCTAGAGGAGTTAGAGCCCTGTCTATGTTGGTAGATAAAATGAGAGCACCCCTCCAGCTAGGATGGAGTCCGTCACTCCTCAGCAGGTCAGGCTTGGTCCTGTTTGTGGGTGAGTCCCAGAAAGAGGGCCAATTATCTACAAATTCTATATTTTGGGAGGGGCAGAAAACAGTTTTCAACCAGCGATTGAGTTGTGAGACTCTGCTGTAGAGCTCATCACTCCCCCTGACTCTGTCTATCAAGTCCTGGCTAAACACTGTCTATCAAGTCCTGGCTAAACACTGTCTATAAGGTCCTGGCTAAACACTGTCTATCAAGTCCTGGCTAAACACTGTCTATCAAGTCCTGGCTAAACACTGTCTATCAAGTCCTGGCTAAACACTGTCTATAAAGTCCTGGCTAAACACTGTCTATCAAGTCCTGGCTAAACACTGTCTATCAAGTCCTGGCTAAACACTGTCTATCAAGTCCTGGCTAAACACTGTCTATAAGGTCCTGGCTAAACACTGTCTATCAAGTCCTGGCTAAACACTGTCTATCAAGTCCTGGCTAAACACTGTCTATCAAGTCCTGGCTAAACACTGTCTATAAAGTCCTGGCTAAACACTGTCTATCAAGTCCTGGCTAAACACTGTCTATCAAGTGCTGGCTAAACACTGTCTATCAACTCCTGGCTAAACACTGTCTATCAAGTCCTGACTAAACACTGTCTATCAACTCCTGGCTAAACACTGTCTATCAACTCCTGGCTAAACACTGTCTATCAACTCCTGGCTAAACACTGTCTATCAAACTCCTGGCTAAACACTGTGTCCATCAACTCCTGGCTAAATCCTTGGATCCTAGCGCAGCAGGAGATCATGTATGTTGGAAATATGAATAATCCAACGTGATTTATAAAATTAACTATTGTTTGTTGTGTGTGTTTCTCAGGGGAACTTCTTCTGGCAGGTGAAAATTGGTTACACTGTTGGACACAGCATCTCCCTGATCTCCCTCATCACATCGATAGTCATATTGAGTATCTTCAGGTAAATACCTACTATAGATTTACTAAGTATCTGCAGGTGGTACCTACCTACTATAGTCTTATTGAATATCTGCAGGTGGTAACTACCTACTATAGTCTTATTGAATATCTTCAGGTGGTACCTACCTACTATAGTCATACTGAGTAAATTTCAGGTAATTACCTGCTATTGTCATACCCAAAGGACTGGGCAATCTCGCTCTCCGAGGCCAACGTGAGTAAGGTCTTTAATCAGGTCAACAGTAGCAAGGCCAGGTAGCTGGATGATGTTCTAGGGCACGTTCTCAGCCCATGCGTTGAACAGCAGGTAGGCATATTCACGGTAATTTACAACCTCTCCTTGTTCCAGTCTTTAATCCCCACATGTTTTATGATGACCACCATCAATCCTGTCCCCAAGAACTCCAGTGCTTCACCATGACTCCTGCCCTGTATCACTCACATCTGTAATCATGAAGTGCTTTGAGAGGATGGTTAGGGAACACATTAACTCCATCATTCCAGACACCCTGGACCCACTCCAATTTGCATACGACAGATCCATAGACGACCATTATCAAATGCACCCCACACTGCCCTCTCCTACCTAAACAATAGTGTGGTAAACCGTGGGGTGTTGGGTTGAGCGTGCAGAGATTAAAACAGAGACAGGGAGGTTTTAGTCAGCAAACACAACTTTACTAAGACAGAAAATCACATAGGTTTGGCTCAGTCCTTCTTCTCAGCTTTGGCTTTGTGTGCGTTGTGTCATCGTGCTCCTTTTATGTGGCCTCCACTTTTTTTTTTTTTTTCTTCTTTTTTTAAAAATTTTACCCCTTTTTCTCCCCAATTTCGTGGTATCCAATTGTTTTAGTAGCTACTATCTTGTCTCATTGCTACAACTCCCGTACGGGCTCGGGAGAGACGAAGGTTGAAAGTCATGCGCCCGGCAGAGCCTGGTTGCGAACCCAGGGACTCTGATGGCACAGCTGGCGCGACAGTACAGCGCCCTTAACCACTGCGCCACCCGGGAGGCCTCTGGTTGGCACTTTCCCCTAGTTTCCTCCACTTGGAGCTAACTGTGTCGGGGTGCCCAGCTCGTGTACTCAAAACAGAGGGAGCCAACGTCGCCTCACATACTTCCCCTCTATTACCACACCCCGGGGTAGACCTCCTGGGATATCACAAAGAGGAACACCTATCTGAGAATGCTGTTCATTGACTCCAACTCAGCGTTCAACACCATTGTCCCCTCCAAGCTCGTCACTTAGCTAAGGACCCTGGGACTAAACACCTCCCTCTGCAACTGGATCCTGGACTTCCTGACAGACCGACCCCAGGTGGTGAGGGTAGGCAACATCAACTCTGCAATGCTAACCCTCAACATGGGCCCCATCAGGGGTATATGCGCGACTCCAACACCATCATTCAGTTTGCTGACGACATGACGGTGGTAGGCCTGATCACTGATGACGATGAGCCTATAGGGAGGAGGTCAGAGACCTGGCCGTATGGTGCCAGGACAGCAACCTCTCCCTCAACGTCAGCAAGACAAGGGAAGTGATTCTGGACTACAGGAAATGGAGGGCCGAGCACGCCCCCATCCACATCAATTGGGCTGCAGTGTAGAGGGTCGAGAGCTTCAAGTTCGTTGGTGTCCAAATCACTAAGGACTTAACATGATCCATTCACAGAAGCACAGTCGTGAAGAAGGCATGACATCGTCTCTTCCCCCTGGGGAGGATGAAAAGATTTGACATGGGCCCTCAAATCCTGAAAGTTATACAGCTACACTGTTGAGAGCATCTTGACTGGCTATATCACTGCTTGGTATGGCAACAGCACCGCCCTTGATAGCATGCCACTACAGAGAGTGGGACATCACCAAGCGGACATCCAGTGATAAAGACTCCAGCCACCCCAAGCCGTAGACTGTTTTCTCTGGTTCTACACAGCAGGCGGTACTGGTGCATCAAGACTGCCACAAACAGGCTCCTGAACAGCTTCTATCCCCAAGCCATAAGACTGATAAATACATAACTATATGG
Organism: Oncorhynchus mykiss; assembly: GCF_013265735.2. Taxonomy (NCBI): domain Eukaryota; kingdom Metazoa; phylum Chordata; class Actinopteri; order Salmoniformes; family Salmonidae; genus Oncorhynchus; species Oncorhynchus mykiss. The sequence continues at coordinate 628,375 of NC_048579.1, read as the reverse complement.
CTACACAGACTATCTGAAGGACCCCTGAATTGTATTCTTATTTCTACACTGTCTCTACACACACTGACACTCCAACACACTCGCACGGCCATACACACTACACACCTTGTCTCTACGTTCACTGACACGGCCCTGCACACTACACACCCTGACACTCCAACACACACTCATAGGGCCCTACACACACAGATTCTCCAACACACACACAAACATTCACTCCATCATTTGCTCACTCACTTAACAGGCACATACATTCATATTGACTCTACACAAACCCACTCACATACATTCATCATATATACTGCACTGCTGCTACTCTATCTATCATATATCCTGATGTCTAATCACCGTTACCTTTACATATCTACGTCCATCACTCCAGTATCCCTGCACATTGTAAATTTGGTGAGGACTAAAATCAGGGATGAGAACTGCAGGGCGGAGACCACTGTGCAGAGACAGGGTGTGTAGTGTGTAGGGCCCTGTGAGTGTGCATAGAGACAGGGTGTGTAGTGTGTAGGGCAGTGTGAGTGTGCATAGAGACAGGGCGTGAAGTGTGTAGGGCCCTGTGAGCGTGCATAGAGACAGGGTGTGTAGTGTGTAGGGCCCTGTGAGTGTGCATAGAGACAGGGTGTGTAGTGTGTAGGGCCCTGTGAGTGTGCATAGAGACAGGGTGTGTAGTGTGTAGGGCCCTGTGAGTGTGCATAGAGACAGGATGTGTAGTGTGTAGGGCCCTGTGAGTGTGCATAGAGACAGGGTGTATAGTGTGTAGGGCATTGTGAGTGTGCATAGAGACAGGGTGCGTAGTGTGTAGGGCCCTGTGAGCGTGCATAGAGACAGGGTGTGTAGTGTGTAGGGCCCTGTGAGTGTGCATAGAGACAGGGTGTGTAGTGTGTAGGGCCCTGTGAGTGTGCATAGAGACAGGGTGTGTAGTGTGTAGGGCCCTGTGAGTGTGCATAGAGACAGGATGTGTAGTGTGTAGGGCCCTGTGAGTGTGCATAGAGACAGGGTGTGTAGTGTGTAGGGCATTGTGAGTGTGCATAGAGACAGGGTGCGTAGTGTGTAGGGCCCTGTGAGTGTGCATAGAGACAGGGTGTGTAGTGTGTAGGGCCCTGTGAGTGTGTTGGAGTGTCAGTGTGTTACTTAGTGCAAAAGACAATTGCATTGTTTTTCTTCATTGGTTAAGTTTTTAGTAATTCCTTTTTGAGATATGTTCTTGTTTATAGGGAGTAGAAAATAACATGGCTATATACAGGAAGTAGAAAATAACATGGCTATATACAGGAAGTATAAAATAACATGGCTATATACAGGAAGTATATAATAACATGGCTATATACAGAAAGTATAAAATAGCATGGCTATATACAGGAAGTATAAAATAGCATGGCTATATACAGGGAGTATGAAATAACATGGCTATATACAGGAAGTAGAAAATAACATGGCTATATACAGGAAGTAGAAAATAGCATGGCTATATACAGGGAGTAGAAAATAACATGGCTATATACAGGAAGTATAAAATAGCATGGCTATATACAGGGAGTATAAAATAACATGGCTATATACAGGGAGTAGAAAATAACATGGCTATATACAGGAAGTATAAAATAACATGGCTATATACAGGAAGTAGAAAATAGCATGGCTATATACAGGGAGTATAAAATAACATGGCTATATACAGGAAGTAGAAAATAACATGGCTATATACAGGAAGTAGAAAATAACATGGCTATATACAGGAAGTAGAAAATAACATGGCTATATACAGGGAGTATAAAATAACATGGCTATATACAGGAAGTAGAAAATAACATGGCTATATACAGGAAGTAGAAAATAACATGGCTATATACAGGAAGTAGAAAATAACATGGCTATATACAGGAAGTATAAAATAACATGGCTATATACAGAAAGTATAAAATAACATGGCTATATACAGGGAGTATAAAATAACATGGCTATATACAGGAAGTATAAAATAACATGGCTATATACAGGGAGTATAAAATAACATGGCTATATACAGAAAGGATAAAATAACATGGCTATATACAGGAAGTAGAAAATAGCATGGCTATATACAGGAAGTATAAAATAACATGGCTATATACAGGGAGTATAAAATAACATGGCTATATACAGGGAGTATAAAATAACATGGCTATATACAGGGAGTAGAAAATAACATGGCTATATACAGGAAGTATAAAATAACATGGCTATATACAGGGAGTATAAAATAACATGGCTATATACAGGGAGTATAAAATAACATGGCTATATACAGGGAGTATAAAATAACATGGCTATATACAGAAAGGATAAAATAACATGGCTATATACAGGAAGTAGAAAATAGCATGGCTATATACAGGAAGTAGAAAATAACATGGCTATATACAGGAAGTATAAAATAGCATGGCTATATACAGGAAGTATAAAATAACATGGCTATATACAGGAAGTATAAAATAACATGGCTATATACAGGAAGTAGAAAATAACATGGCTATATACAGGAAGTAGAAAATAACATGGCTATATACAGGGAGTATAAAATAACATGGCTATATACAGGGAGTATAAAATAACAAAGTGACTAGACAACAGGATAGATAATAGACAGTAACAGCAGTATACTGTAGGTAAGGGTAAAGGATAGATAATAGACAGTAACAGCAGTATACTGTAGGTAGGGGTAAAGGATAGATAATAGACAGTAACAGCAGTATACTGTAGGTAGGGGTAAAGGATAGATAATAGACAGTAACAGCAGTATACTGTAGGTAGGGGTAAAGGATAGATAATAGACAGTAACAGCAGTATACTGTAGGTAGGGGTAAAGGATAGATAATAGACAGTAACAGCAGTATACTGTAGGTAGGGGTAAAGGATAGATATTAGACAGTAACAGCAGTATACTGTAGGTAGGGGTAAAGGATAGATAATAGACAGTAACAGCAGTATACTGTAGGTAGGGGTAAAGGATAGATATTAGACAGTAACAGCAGTATACTGTAGGTGGGGGTAAAGGATAGATAATAGACAGTAACAGCAATATACTGTAGGTAGGGGTAAAGGATAGATCATAGACAGTAACAGCAGTATACTGTAGGTAGGGGTAAAGGATAGATAATAGACAGTAACAGCAGTATACTGTAGGTAGGGGTAAAGGATAGATAATAGACAGTAACAGCAGTATACTGTAGGTAGGGGTAAAGGATAGATAATAGACAGTAACAGCAGTATACTGTAGGTGGGGGTAAAGGATAGATAATAGACAGTAACATCAGTATACTGTAGGTAGGGGTAAAGGATAGATAATAGACAGTAACAGCAGTATACTGTAGGTAGGGGTAAAGGATAGATAATAGACAGTAACAGCAGTATACTGTAGGTAGGGGTAAAGGATAGATAATAGACAGTAACAGCAGTATACTGTAGGTAGGGGTAAAGGATAGATAATAGACAGTAACAGCAGTATACTGTAGGTAGGGGTAAAGGATAGATAATAGACAGTAACAGCAGTATACTGTAGGTGGGGGTAAAGGATAGATAATAGACAGTAACAGCAGTATACTGTAGGTAGGGGTAAAGGATAGATAATAGACAGTAACAGCAGTATACTGTAGGTAGGGGTAAAGGATAGATAATAGACAGTAACAGCAGTATACTGTAGGTAGGGGTAAAGGATAGATAATAGACAGTAACAGCAGTATACTGTAGGTAGGGGTAAAGGATAGATAATAGACAGTAACAGCAGTATACTGTAGGTAGGGGTAAAGGATAGATAATAGACAGTAACAGCAGTATACTGTAGGTGGGGGTAAAGGATAGATAATATACAGTAACAGCAGTATACTGTAGGTGGGGGTAAAGGATAGATCATAGACAGTAGCAGCAGTATACTGTAGGTGGGGGTAAAGGATAGATAATATACAGTAACAGCAGTATACTGTAGGTAGGGGTAAAGGATAGATAATAGACAGTAACAGCAGTATACTGTAGGTAGGGGTAAAGGACAGATAATAGACAGTAACAGCAGTAGACTGTAGGTAGGGGTAAAGGATAGATCATAGACAGTAACAGCAGTATACTGTAGGTGGGGGTAAAGGATAGATAATATACAGTAACAGCAGTATACTGTAGGTGGGGGTAAAGGATAGATCATAGACAGTAGCAGCAGTATACTGTAGGTAGGGGTAAAGTGACTAGACAACAGGATAGATAATAAACAGTAACAGTAGTGTATGGTGTGTGTATGTGTGTGTGTGTGTGTGTGGGTGTGCGTGTGTGTGCGTGTGTGCGTGTGTGTGCGTGTGTGGAGTCCAGTGTGTGTATATAGAGTCAGAGATTTCGTAAAAAAGGGTCAATGCAGGACGTCCAGTAGTGATTTATTTCGTAGTTTTGTTCAGCTTCTGGCTTGGGGTAAGAAGCTGTTTAGGGTCATGTTAGTTCCTGATCTGGTGCACTGGTAATGCTTGCTGTGCGAAAGCATAGAAAATCGTCTATGGCTTGGATGACGTTGACAATTTTTTGGGGACTTGCTCTGACACCGCCTGGCATAAAGGTCCTGGATTGCAGGGAGCTCGGCCCCTGTGATCAAATCAAATCAAATCAAATTGTATTTGTCACATACACATGGTTAGCAGATGTTAATGCGAGTGTAGCGAAATGCTTGTGCTTCTAGTTCCGACAATGCAGTAATAACCAACAAGTAATCTAGCTAACAGTTCCAAAACTACTACCTTATAGACACAAGTGTAAGGGGATAAAGAATATGTACATAAAGGTATATTAATGAGTGATGGTACAGAGCGGCATAGGCAAGGTACAGTAGATGGTATTGAGTGCAGTATATACATATGAGATGAGTATGTAAACAAAGTGGCATAGTTAAAGTGGCTAGTGATACATGTATTACATAAAGATGCAGTAGATGATATAGAATACAGTATATACATATACATATGAGATGAATAATGTAGGGTATGTAACATTATATTAGGTAGCATTGTTTAAAGTGGCTAGTGATATATTTTACATAATTTCCCATCAATTCCCATTATTAAAGTGGCTGGAGTTGAGTCAGTGTATTGGCAGCAGCCACTCAGTGTTAGTGGTGGCTGTTTAACCGTCTGATGGCCTTGAGATAGAAGCTGTTTTTCAGTCTCTCAGTCCCAGCTTTGATGCACCTGTACTGACCTCGCCTTCTGGATGATAGCGGGGTGAACAGGCAGTGGCTCGGGTGGTTGTTGTCCTTGAGGATCTTTATGGCCTTCCTGTGACATCGGGTGGTGTAGGTGTCCTGGAGGGCAGGTAGTTTGCCCCCGGTGATGCGTTGTGCAGACCTCACTACCCTCTGGAGAGCCTTACGGTTGTGGGCGGAGCAGTTGACGTACCAGGCGGTGATACAGCACGACAAGATGCTCTCGATTGTGCATCTGTAGAAGTTTGTGAGTGCTTTAGGTGACAAGCCGAATTTCTTCAGCCTACTGAGGTTGAAGAGGCGCTGCTGCGCCTTCTTCACGATGCTGTCTGTGTGGGTGGACCAATTCAGTTTGTCTGTGATGTGTATGCCGAGGAACTTAAAACTTACTACCCTCTCCACTACTGTTCCATCGATGTGGATAGGGGGGTGTTCCCTCTGCTGTTTCCTGAAGTCCACAATCATCTCCTTAGTTTTGTTGACGTTGAGTGTGAAGTTATTTTCCTGACACCACACTCCGAGGGCCCTCACCTCCTCCCTGTAGGCCGTCTCGTCGTTGTTGGTAATCAAGCCTACCACTGTTGTGTCGTCCGCAAACTTGATGATTGAGTTGGAGGCGTGCGTGGCCAAGCAGTCGTGGGTGAACAGGGAGTACAGGAGAGGGCTCAGAACGCACCCTTGTGGGGCCCCAGTGTTGAGGATCAGTGGGGTGGAAATGTTGTTGCCTACCCTCACCACCTGGGGGCGGCCCGTCAGGAAGTCAAGTACCCAGTTGCACAGGGCGGGGTCGAGGCCCAGGGTCTCGAGCTTGATGACGAGCTTGGAGGGCACTATGGTGTTAAATGCCGAGCTGTAGTCGATGAACAGCATTCTCACATAGGTATTCCTCTTGTCCAGATGGGTTAGGGCAGTGTGCAATGTGGTTGAGATTGCATCGTCTGTGGACCTATTTGGGCGGTAAGCAAATTGGAGTGGGTCTAGGGTGTCAGGTAGGGTGGAGGTGATATGGTCCTTGACTAGTCTCTCAAAGCACTTCATGATGACGGAAATGAGTGCTACGGGGCGGTAGTCGTTTAGCTCAGTTACCTTAGCTTTCTTGGGAACAGGAACAATGGTGGCCCTCTTGAAGCATGTGGGAACAACAGACTGGGATAGTGATTGATTGAATATGTCAGTAAACACACCAGCCAGCTGGTCTGCGTATGCTCTGAGGGCGCGGTTGGGGATGCCGTCTGGGCCTGCAGCCTTGCGAGGGTTTACACGTTTAAATGTTTTCCTCACGTCGGCTGCAGTGAAGGAGAGTCTGCATGTTTTAGTTGCGGGCCGTGTCAGTGGCACTGTATTGTCCTCAAAGCGGGCAAAAAAGTTATTTAGTCTGCCTGGGAGCAAGACATCCTGGTCCGTGACTGGGCTGGTTTTCTTTTTCTAATCCGTGATTGACTGTAGACCCTGCCACATACCTCTTGTGTCTGAGCTGTTGAATTGAGATTCTACTTTGTCTCTATACTGACGTTTAGCTTGTTTGATTGCCTTGCGGAGGGAATAGTTACACTGTTTGTATTCGGTCATGTTTCCGGTCACTTTGCCCTGATTAAAAGCAGTGGTTCGGGCTTTCAGTTTCACGCGAATGCTGCCATCAATCCACGGTTTCTGGTTTGGGAATGTTTTAATCGTTGCTATGGGAACGACATATTCAACGCAAGTTCTAATGAACTCACTCACCGAATCAGCGTATTCGTCAATGTTGTTGTCTGACGCAATACGAAACATATTCCAGTCCACGTGATGGAAGCAGTCTTGGAGTGTGGAATCAGATTGGTCCGACCAGCGTTGAACAGACCTCAGCGCGGGAGCTTCTTGTTTTAGTTTCTGTCTGTAGGCAGGGATCAACAAAATGGAGTCGTGGTCAGCTTTTCCGAAAGGAGGGCGGGGCAGGGCCTTATATGCGTCGCGGAAGTTAGAATAGCAGTGATCCAAGGTTTTTCCAGCCCTGTTTGAACAATCGATATGCTGATAAAAATTAGGGAGGCTTGTTTTCAGATTAGCCTTGTTAAAATCCCCAGCTACAATGAATGCAGCCTCCGGATAAATGGATTCCAGTTTGCAAAGAGTCAAATAAAGTTCGTTCAGAGCCATCGATGTGTCTGCTTTGGGGGGAATATATACGGCTGTGATTATAATCGAAGATAATTCCCTTGGTAGATAATGTGGTCGACATTTGATTGTGAGGAATTCTAAATCAGGTGAACAGAAGGACTTGAGTACCTGTATGTTGTTATGATCACACCACGTCACGTTAACCATGAAGCATACGCCCCCGCCCCTCTTCTTACCAGGAAGATGTTTGTTTCTGTCTGCGCGATGCGTGGAGAAACCAGCTGGCTGCACCGATTCCGATAGCGTCTCTCCAGTGAGCCATGTTTCCGTGAAGCAAAGAATGTTACAGTCTCTGATGTCCCTCTTGTTGTCAAGAGACTGGACATTGGCGAGAAGAATGCTAGGGAGTGGTGCACGATGTGCCCGTCTCCGGAGTCTGACCAGAAGACCGCTCCGTTTCCCCCTTTTACGAAGTTGTTTTTTGGGGTCGCCGGCTGGGATCCATTCCGTTGTCCTGGGTGAAAGGCAGAACACAGGATCCGCTTCGCGAAAGTCATATTCTTGGTCGTACTGATGGTGAGTTGACGCTGCTCTTATGTTCAGTAGTTCTTCTCAACTGTATGTAATGAAACCTAAGATGACCTGGGGTACCAATGTAAGAAATAACACGTAAAAAAACAAAAAACTGCATAGTTTCCTAGGAACGCGAAGCGAGGCGGCCATCTCTGTCGGCGCCGGAAGTGATGTACTGGACGGTACGCACTACCCTCTGTAGCTCCATGCAGTCGGATGCCAAGGAATTTCCATACCAAGCGGTGATGCTGTCACTCAAGATTCTGTCAATGGTGCACCTCTAGAACTTTTTGAGGATCTGGGGGCCCATGCCAAATTTATTCAGCCTCCTGAGGGGGAAGAGGCGTTGTCGTGCCCTCTTCACGACTGTGTTGGTGTTTGTGGACCATGATTAATCTTTAGTGGACACTGAGGAACTTGAAGCTCTCGACCGGCTCCACTGCAGGCCCGTCTAATCGTGCTCGGCCCTCCATTTCCTGTAGTCCACGATCAGCTCCTTTGTCTTGCTGATACCTGGCACCAAACTGACAGTGCTCTGACCTCCTCCCTATAGGCTGTCTCATTGTTGTCAGTGATCAGGCCTACCACCTTGTCGGCAAACTTAATGATGGTTTAAGAGTCGTACTTAGCCACGCAGTCGTGTGTGAACAGGGAGTACAGGAGGGGGCTAAGCACGCATCCCTGAGGGGCCCCCGTGTTTAGGGTCAGCCGGGTGGATGTGTTGTTGCCTACCCTTACCACCTGGGGACGGCTCGTCAGGAAGTCCTGGATCGAGTTGCAAAGGGAGGTGTTCAGTCCCAGGGTCCTTAGCTTAGTGATGAGCTTTGAGGGCACTATGGTGTTGAACGCTGAGCTGTAGTCAATGAACAGCATTCTCACATAGGTGCTCCTCTTGTCCAGGTAGGAGAGGGCAGTGTGGAGTGCATTTGAGATTGCTTCATCTGTTTATCTGTTGGTACGGTATGCGAATTGGAGTGGGTCTAGGGTTTCTGGGATAATGGTGTTGATGTGACCCATGACCAGCCTTTCAAAACACTTCATGGCTACAGCTGTTAGCCAGCTGCATACCACCCTGCCCCCCGCTGCTGACTTGCCTCTGAAACTAAGCATTGTGGGTCCTGGTCGGTCCCTGGATGGGAGACCAGATGCTGCTGGAAGTGGTGTTGGAGGGCCAGTAGGAGGCACTATTTCTTCGGGTCAAAAAAAAAAGATTGGGGATGTTACTCTATGTAGGGTGCCGCCTTTCAGATGGGACGTTAAACGGGTATCATGACTCGCTGTGGTCACTAAAGATCACATGGAATAGGGGTGTTAACCCTGGTGTCCTGGATAAATTCCCAAGCTGGCCCTCATACCATGGCCACATAATCATCCCAGGCTTCCAATTGGCTGATTCAGGGTGTTAGAGGAAAGGAACACCAAGGTACATCCCAAATGCCTCCCTATATAGTGCACTACTGTTGACCAGGGCCCTATTCCCAATATAGTGCAATACTTTAGACAAGGGCCCTATTCCCTATGTAGTTCACTACTTTTGACCAGGACCTATAGAGAATAGGGTGCCATTTGGGATGCAACCTCATACATCACTACTAAGCATCACTCTGCTTTGGGTCATCTATGCTTCAGTCATTACACACCACAGACCTTCAGACTGTGAGATATTAAGGCTTATGTTGAAGTTGTTGGCTGAAAGCTCATTTATAAATCCACATGCTTCAGTATCTCACTGTGTTTCGATAAGCTCTTTATGGTGGTTATTGAGGATTGAGAAAAGGCTTTGTTCTCCCTCCGTATCCCTCCACAGTGTCAGAGAACCAAAAGGTTTCATTAGTATTTCATTCATTCATCAATTAGTGGTCATTCTTTCTCCATTTCTCAATTCCATAGACAGTGGAAGTTCTTTGGTCACACTGGATGTAACATGTCGTGTGTGTCTCCCCTAGGAAACTCCACTGCACTAGGAACTACATCCACATGCACCTGTTTGTGTCATTCATCTTGAAGGCCATCGCTGTGTTTACGAAGGATGTGGTTCTGTACCAGGTCGGAGAGGTTGACAACTGCTCCCCAGGATCCGTAAGTACACAGCCCGTGTCTGTGGGTGTGTGTAAGTATATGTGTGTGTGAGTGTATGTGTGTTAATTGTACCAACCTCAGGAGACAGTGTTTAAATAGAGAAAAACCTCCACCTTCCAACATTATAATCCATCTTGTTGAACATGTCTGTATTTCAAACACTTCTCAAATCAAACTTTATTTTTCACATGCGCCGAAGTGTAGACCTTACTGTGACATGCTTACTTACAAGCCCTTAACCAACAGTGCAGTTCAAGAAAGAGTTAAGAAAATATTTACCAAATAAACCAAAGTAAAAATAACAAAAAGTAACACAATAAAATAACAATACATAGGCTATTACAGGGGTTACCTGTACCGATTCAATGTGCGGGGTCCAGGTTAGTCGAGGTAAATGTAGGTAGTGACTATGCATAGTTAATAAACAGAGAATAGGAGCAGTGTACAAAACAAATGGAGGAGGGGGGGTCAATGTAAATAGTCCAGTGGTCAGTTGATTAGTTGTTCAGCAGTCTTATGGTTTAGGGGTAAAAGCTGTTGAGGAGCCTTTTGGTCCTAGACTTGGCGCTCCGGTACTGCTTGCCGTGCGGTAGCAGAGAAAACAGTCTTTGACTTGGCTGACTGGACGCTCTCTCAATTTTTTGGGCTTTCCTCTGACACTGCCGAGTATATAGGTCCTGGATGGCAGGAAGCTTGGACCCAGTGATGTACTCACTACCCTCTGTAGTGCCTTACAGTCAGATGCCAAGCAGTTCCCATACCAGGCGGTGATGCAACTGGTCAAGATGCTCTCGGTGGTGCAGCTGTAGAGCTTTTTGAGCATCAGAATCTTTATATCTATGTGTGTTGTCAGGTGGACTGATATTTATATCTCTGACAGGTGGTCTGATACTGTATATCTCTGTCAGGTGTACTGATACTTTATATCTCTGTCAGGTGGACTGATACTGTATATCTCTGTCAGGTGGACTGATACTTTATATCTCTGTGTTAATATGTGGACTGATACTGTATATCTCTGTCAGGTGGACTGATACTGTATATCTCTGTCAGATGGACTGATACTTTAAATCTCTGTCAGGTGGACTGATACTGTATATCTCTGTCAGGTGGACTGATACTGTATATCTCTGTCAGGTGGACTGATACTGTATATCTCTGTGTTAATATGTGGACTGATACTGTATATCTCTGTCAGGTGGACTGATACTTTATATCTCTGTGTTAATATGTGGACTGATACTGTATATCTCTGTCAGGTGGACTGATACTGTATATCTCTGTCAGGTGGACTGATACTTTATATCTCTGTCAGTTGGACTGATACTCTATATCTCTGTCAGGTGGACTGATACTTTATATCTCTGTGTTAATATGTGGACTGATACTGTATATCTCTGTCAGGTGAACTGATACTGTATATCTCTGTCAGGTGGACTGATACTTTATATCTCTGTCAGGTGGACTGATACTGTATAGCTCTGTGTTAATATGTGGACTGATACTGTATATCTCTGTCAGGTGGACTGATACTTTATATTTCTGTGTTAATATGTGGACTGATACTGTATATCTCTGTCAGGTGAACTGATACTGTATATCTCTGTCAGGTGGACTGATACTTTATATCTCTGTGTTAATATGTGGACTGATACTGTATATCTCTGTCAGGTGGACTGATACTTTATATTTCTGTGTTTATATGTGGACTGATACTGTATATCTCTGTCAGGTGGAGTGATACTTTATATCTCTGTGTTAATATGTGGACTGATACTGTATATCTCTGTCAGGTGGACTGATACTGTATATCTCTGTCAGGTGGACTGATACTTTATATCTCTGTCAGGTGGACTGATACTGTATATCTCTGTCAGGTGGACTGATACTGTATATCTCTGTCAGGTGGACTGATACTTTATATCTCTGTCAGGTGGACTGATACTGTATATCTCTGTCAGGTGGACTGATACTTTATATCTCTGTGTTAATATGTGGACTGATACTGTATATCTCTGTCAGGTGGACTGATACTGTATATCTCTGTCAGGTGGACTGATACTGTATATCTCTGTCAGGTGGACTGATACTGTATATCTCTGTCAGGTGGACTGATACTTTATATCTCTGTGTTAATATGTGGACTGATACTGTATATCTCTGTCAGGTGGACTGATACTGTATATCTCTGTCAGGTGGACTGATACTTTATATCTCTGTGTTAATATGTGGACTGATACTGTATATCTCTGTCATGTGTACTGATACTTTATATCTCTGTCTTAATATGTGGACTGATACTGTATATCTCTGTCAGGTGGACTGATACTGTATATCTCTGTCAGGTGGACTGATACTGTATATCTCTGTCAGGTGGACTGATACTGTATATCTCTGTCAGGTGGACTGATACTGTATATCTCTGTCAGGTGGACTGATACTGTATATCTCTGTCAGGTGGGCTGATACTTTATATCTCTGTCAGGTGGACTGATACTCTATATCTCTGTCAGGTGGACTGATACTGTATATCTCTGTCAGGTGGACTGATACTTTATATTTCTGTGTTTATATGTGGACTGATACTGTATATCTCTGTCAGGTGGAGTGATACTTTATATCTCTGTGTTAATATGTGGACTGATACTGTATATCTCTGTCAGGTGGACTGATACTGTATATCTCTGTCAGGTGAACTGATACTTTATATCTCTGTGTTAATATGTGGACTGATACTGTATATCTCTGTCAGGTGGACTGATACTGTATATCTCTGTCAGGTGGACTGATACTTTAAATCTCTGTCAGGTGGGCTGATACTGTATATCTCTGTCAGGTGGACTGATACTGTATATCTCTGTCAGGTGGACTGATACTTTATATCTCTGTCAGGTGGACTGATACTGTATATCTCTGTCAGGTGGACTGATACTTTATATCTCTGTCAGGTGGCCTAATACTATATATCTCTGTCAGGTGGACTGATACTTTATATATCTGGGTTAATATGTGGACTTATACTGAATATATCTCTGTCAGGTGGACTGATACTGTATATCTCTGTCAGGTGGACTGATACTGTATATCTCTGTCAGGTGGACTGATACTGTATATCTCTGTCAGGTGGACTGATACTTTATATCTCTTTCAGGTGGACTGATACTGTATATCTCTGTCAGGTGGACTGATACTTTATATCTCTGTGTTAATATGTGGACTGATACTGTATATCTCTGTAATGTGGACTGATACTTTATATCTCTCTCTTAATATGTGGACTGATACTGTATATCTCTGTCAGGTGGACTGATACTGTATATCTCTGTCAGTTGGACTGATACTTCATATCTCTGTCAGGTGGACTGATACTGTATATCTCTGTCAGGTGGACTGATACTGTATATCTCTGTCAGATAGACTGATACTGTATATCTCTGTGTTAATATGTGGACTGATACTGTATATATCTGTCAGGTGGACTGATACTTTATTTCTCTGTCTTAATATGTGGACTGATACTGTATATCTCTGTCAGGTGGACTGATACTGTATATCTCTGTCAAGTGGTCTGATACTGTATATCTCTGTCAGGTGGACTGATACTTTATATCTCTGTCAGGTGGACTGATACTGTATATCTCTGTCAGATAGACTGATACTGTATATCTCTGTCAGGTGGACTGATACTTTATATCTCTGTGTTAATATGTGGACTGATACTGTATATCTCTGTCAGGTGGACTGATACTGTATATCTCTGTCAAGTGGTCTGATACTGTATATCTCTGTCAGTTGGACTGATACTTTACATCTCTGTCAGGTGGACTGATACTTTATATCACTGTCAGGTGGACTGATACTGTATATCTCTGTCGGGTGGACTGATACTTTATATCTCTGTCAGGTTGACTGATACTGTATATCTCTGTCAGGTGGACTGATACATTATATCTCTGTCAGGTGGACTGATACTGTATATCTCTGTCAGTTGGACTGATACTTCATATCTCTGTCAGGTGGACTGATACTGTATATCTCTGTCAGGTGGACTGATACTGTATATCTCTGTCAGTTGGACTGATACTTCATATCTCTGTCAGGTGGACTGATACTGTATATCTCTGTCAGGTGGACTGATACTGTATATCTCTGTCAGATAGACTGATACTGTATATCTCTGTGTTAATATGTGGACTGATACTGTATATATCTGTCAGGTGGACTGATACTTTATTTCTCTGTCTTAATATGTGGACTGATACTGTATATCTCTGTCAGGTGGACTGATACTGTATATCTCTGTCAAGTGGTCTGATACTGTATATCTCTGTCAGGTGGACTGATACTTTATATCTCTGTCAGGTGGACTGATACTGTATATCTCTGTCAGATAGACTGATACTGTATATCTCTGTCAGGTGGACTGATACTTTATATCTCTGTGTTAATATGTGGACTGATACTGTATATCTCTGTCAGGTGGACTGATACTGTATATCTCTGTCAAGTGGTCTGATACTGTATATCTCTGTCAGGTGGACTGATACTTTATATCTCTTTCAGGTGGACTGATACTGTATATCTCTGTCAGGTGGACTGATACTTTATATCTCTGTGTTAATATGTGGACTGATACTGTATATCTCTGTAATGTGGACTGATACTTTATATCTCTCTCTTAATATGTGGACTGATACTGTATATCTCTGTCAGGTGGACTGATACTGTATATCTCTGTCAGTTGGACTGATACTTCATATCTCTGTCAGGTGGACTGATACTGTATATCTCTGTCAGGTGGACTGATACTGTATATCTCTGTCAGATAGACTGATACTGTATATCTCTGTGTTAATATGTGGACTGATACTGTATATATCTGTCAGGTGGACTGATACTTTATTTCTCTGTCTTAATATGTGGACTGATACTGTATATCTCTGTCAGGTGGACTGATACTGTATATCTCTGTCAAGTGGTCTGATACTGTATATCTCTGTCAGGTGGACTGATACTTTATATCTCTGTCAGGTGGACTGATACTGTATATCTCTGTCAGATAGACTGATACTGTATATCTCTGTCAGGTGGACTGATACTTTATATCTCTGTGTTAATATGTGGACTGATACTGTATATCTCTGTCAGGTGGACTGATACTGTATATCTCTGTCAAGTGGTCTGATACTGTATATCTCTGTCAGTTGGACTGATACTTTACATCTCTGTCAGGTGGACTGATACTTTATATCACTGTCAGGTGGACTGATACTGTATATCTCTGTCGGGTGGACTGATACTTTATATCTCTGTCAGGTTGACTGATACTGTATATCTCTGTCAGGTGGACTGATACATTATATCTCTGTCAGGTGGACTGATACTGTATATCTCTGTCAGGTGGACTGATACTTTATATCTCTTTCAGGTGGACTGATACTGTATTTCTCTGTCAGGTGGACTGATACTGTATATCTCTGTCAGGTGGACTGACACTTGAATCTCTGTCAGGTGGACTTATACTCTATATCTCTGTGTTAATATGTGGACTGATACTTTATATCTCTGTCAGGTGGACTGATACTGTATATCTCTGTCAGGTGGACTGATACTTTATATCTCTGTCAGGTGGAATGATACTGTATATCTCTGTCAGCTGGACTGATACTGTATCTCTGTCAGGTGGACTGATACTGTATATCTATGTGTTAATATGTGGACTGATACTGTATGTCTCTGTCAGGTGGACTGATACTTTATATCTCTGTGTTAATATGTGGACTTATACTGTATATCTCTGTCAGGTGGACTGATTCATTATATCTCTGTCAGGTGGACTGATACTGTATTTCTCATTCAGGTGGACTGATACTGTATATCTCTGTGTTAATATGTGGACTGATACTTTATATCTCTGTCAGGTGGACTGATACTTTATATCTCTGTCAGGTGGACTGATACTGTATATCTCTGTCAGGTGGACTGATACTGTATTTCTCAGTCAGGTGGACTGATACTTTATATCTCTGTGTTAATATTTGGACTGATACTGTATATATCTGCCAGGTGGACTGATACTGTATATCTCTGTCAGGTGGACTGAGACTTTTTATCTCTGTCAGGTGGACTGATACTCTATATCTCTGTCAGGTGGACTGATACTGTATATCTCTGTCAGGTGGACTGATACTTTATATCACTGTGTTAATTTTTGGATTGATACTGTATATCTCTGTCAGGTGGACTGATACTGTATTTCTCATTCAGGTGGACTGATACTGTATATCTCTGTCAGGTGGACTGATACTTGATATCTCTGTCAGGTGGACTGATACTTTATATCTCTGTCAGGTGGGCTGATACTGTATTTCTCTGTCAGGTGGACTGATACTTTATATCTCTGTCAGATGGACTGATACTTGATATCTCTGTCAGGTGGACTGATACTTTATATCTCTGTCAGGTGGACTGATACTGTATATCTCTGTCAGGTGGACACTTACTTTATATCTCTGTGTTAATATTTGGACTGATACTGTATATCTCTGCCAGGTGGACTGATACTGTATTTCTCTGTCAGGTGGACTGATACTTTATATCTCTGTCAGGTGGACTGATACTTTATATCTCTGTGTTTATATGTGGACTGATACTGTATATCTCTGCCAGGTGGACTGATACTGTATATCTCTGTCAGGTGGACTGATGCTCTATATCTCTGTCAGGTGGACTGATACTGTATATCTCTGTCAGGTGGACTGATACTTTATATCTCTGTGTTAATATGTGGACTGATACTGTGTTTCAGGTGGACTGATACTGTATATCTCTGTCAGGTGGACTGATGCTCTATATCTCTGTCAGGTGGACTGATACTGTATATCTCTGTCAGGTGGACTGATACTGTATATCTCTGTCAGGTGGACTGATACTGTATATCTCTGTCAGGTGGACTGATACTGTATATCTCTGTCAGGTGGACTGATACTTTATAGCTCTGTCAGGTGGACTGATAATTTATATCTCTGTGTTAATATGTGGACTGATACTGTATATCTCTGTCAGGTGGACTGATACTTTATATCTCTGTCAGGTGGACTGATACTGTATATCTCTGTCAGGTGGACTGATACTGTATATCTCTGTCAGGTGGACTGATACTGTATATCTCTGTCAGATGGACTGATACTTGATATCTCTGTCAGGTGGACTGATACTGTATATCTCTGTCAGGTGGACTGATACTTTATATCTCTGTGTTAATATGTGGACTGATACTGTATATCTCTGTCAGGTGGACTGATACTTTATATCTCTGTCAGGTGGACTGATACTGTATATCTCTGTCAGGTGGACTGATACTGTATATCTCTGTGTTAATATGTGGACTGATACTTTATATCTCTGTCAGGTGGACTGATACTGTATATCTCTGTCAGGTGGACTGATACTTTATATCTCTGTCAGGTGGACTGATACTGTATATCTCTGTCAGGTGGACTGATACTGTATATCTCTGTCAGGTGGACTGATACTTTATATCTCTGTGTTAATATGTGGACTGATACTTTATATCTCTGCCAGATGGACTGATACTGTATATCTCTGTCAGGTGGACTGATACTTTATATCTCTGTCAGGTGGACTGATACTTTATATCTCTGTGTTAATATGTGGACTGATACTGTATATCTCTGCCAGGTGGACTGACACTGTATATCTCTGTCAGGTGGACTGATACTTTATATCTCTGTCAGGTGGACTGATACTTTATATCTCTGTCAGGTGGACTGATACTTTATATCTCTGTGTTAATATGTGGACTGATACTGTATATCTCTGTCAGGTGGACTGATACTTTATATCTCTGTCAGGTGGACTCATACTTTATATCTCTGTCAGGTGGACTGATACTGTATATCTCTGTCAGGTGGACTGATACTTTATATCTCTGTGTTAATATGTGGACTGATACTGTATATCTCTGTCAGGTGGACTGATACTTTATATCTCTGTCAGGTGGACTGATGCTCTATATCTCTGTCAGGTGGACTGATACTGTATATCTCTGTCAGGTGGACTGATACTGTATATCTCTGTCAGGTGGACTGATACTGTATATCTCTGTCAGGTGGACTGATACTTTATATCTCTGTCAGGTGGACTGATACTTTATATCTCTGTGTTAATATGTGGACTGATACTGTATATCTCTGTCAGGTGGACTGATACTTTATATCTCTGTCAGGTGGACTGATACTGTATTTCTCTGTCAGGTGGACTGATACTGTATACCTGTGTTAATATGTGGACTGATACTGTATATCTCTGTCAGGTGGACTGATACTTTATATCTCTGTCAGGTGGACTCATACTTTATATCTCTGTCAGGTGGACTGATACTGTATATCTCTGTCAGGTGGACTGATACTTTATATCTCTGTGTTAATATGTGGACTGATACTGTATATCTCTGTCAGGTGGACTGATACTTTATATCTCTGTCAGGTGGACTGATGCTCTATATCTCTGTCAGGTGGACTGATACTGTATATCTCTGTCAGGTGGACTGATACTGTATATCTCTGTCAGGTGGACTGATACTGTATATCTCTGTCAGGTGGACTGATACTTTATATCTCTGTCAGGTGGACTGATACTTTATATCTCTGTGTTAATATGTGGACTGATACTGTATATCTCTGTCAGGTGGACTGATACTTTATATCTCTGTCAGGTGGACTGATACTGTATTTCTCTGTCAGGTGGACTGATACTGTATACCTGTGTTAATATGTGGACTGATACTGTATATCTCTGTCAGGTGGACTGATACTGTATATCTCTGTCAGGTGGACTGATACTGTATATCTCTGTCAGGTGGACTGATACTTTATATCCGTTTGTGTTTTCAGGTGGGCTGATAATGTACATCTCTGTGTTGTCAGGTGGACTGATACCATTTATCTCTGTGTGTTGTCAGTTTGGCTGATACTGTATATCTCTCTGTGTTGTCAGGTGGACTGATACCATTTATCTCTCTGTGTTGTCAGATGGACTGATGCCATTTATCTCTCTGTGTTGTCAGGTGGGCTGATACTGTATATCTCTCTGTGTTGTCAGGTGGGCTGATACCATGTATCACGCTGTGTTTTCAGCTGGGCTGATACCATTTATCTCTCTGTGTTGTCAGGTGGGCTGATACTGTATATCTCTCTGTGTTGTCAGGTGGACTGATACCATTTATCTCTCTGTGTTGTCAGATGGACTGATGCCATTTATCTCTCTGTATTGTCAGGTGGGCTGATACTGTATATCTCTCTGTGTTGTCAGGTGGGCTGATACCATTTATCGCTCTGTGTTTTCAGGTGGGTTGATACTGTATATCTCTCTGTGTTGTCAGGTGGGCTGATACCATTTATCTCTCTGTGTTGTCAGGTGGGCTGATACCATTTAACTCTCTGTGTTGTCAGGTGGGCTGATACCATTTATCTCTCTGTGTTGTCAGGTGGACTGATACCATTTATATCTCTGTGTTGTCAGGTGGGCTGGTACTGTATATCTCTCTGTGTTGTCAGGTGGGCTGATACCATGTATCTCTCTGTGATTTCAGGTGGGCTGATACTGTATCTCTCTGTGTTGTCGGTTGGGCTGATACCATTTATCTCTCTGTGTTGTCAGGTGGGCTGATACCATATGTCTCTCTGTGATTTCAGGTGGGCTGATATCATTTATCTCTCTGTGTTGTCAGGTGGGCTGATACCATATATCTCTCTGTGTTGTCAGGTGGGCTGATACTGTATATCTCTCTGTGTTGTCAGGTGGGCTGATACCATTTATCTCTCTGTGTTGTCAGGTGGGCTGATACCATTTATCTCTCTGTGTTGTCAGGTGGGCTGATACCATATATCTCTCTGTGTTGTCAGGTGGGCTGATACTGTATATCTCTCTGTGTTGTCAGGTGGGCTGATACCATTTATCTCTCTGTGTTGTCAGGTGGGCTGATACCATTTATCTCTCTGTGTTGTCAGGTGGGCTGATACCATTTATCGCTCTGTGTTTTCAGGTGGGCTGATACCATTTATCGCTCCGTGTTGTCCGGTGGGCTGATACCATTTATATCGCTCTGTGTTTTCAGGTGGGCTGATACTGTATCTCTCTGTGTTGTCAGGTGGGCTGATACCATTTATCGCTCTGTGTTTTCAGGTGGGCTGATACTGTATCCCTCTGTGTTATCAGGTGGGCTGATACCATTTATCGCTCCGTGTTGTCAGGTGGGCTGATACCATTTATATCGCTCTGTGTTTTCAGGTGGGCTGATACCATTTATCGCTCTGTGTTTTCAGGTGGGCTGATACTGTATCTCTCTGTGTTGTCAGGTGGGCTGATACCATTATCGCTCTGTGTTTTCAGGTGGGCTGATACCATTATCTCTCTGTGTTTTCAGGTGGGCTGATACTGTATCTCTCTGTGTTGTCAGGTGGGCTGATACCATTTATCGCTCTGTGTTTTCAGGTGGGCTGATACCATTTATCTCTCTGTGTTTTCAGGTGGGCTGATACTGTATCTCTCTGTGTTGTCAGGTGGGCTGATACCATTTATCGCTCTGTGTTTTCATGTGGGCTGATACTGTATTTCTCTGTGTTGTCAGGTGGGCTGATACCATGTATCTCTCTGTGATTTCAGGTGGGCTGATACTGTATCTCTCTGTGTTGTCGGTTGGGCTGATACTGTATCTCTCTGTGTTGTCAGGTGGGCTGATACCATTTATCGCTCTGTGTTTTCATGTGGGCTGATACTGTATTTCTCTGTGTTGTCAGGTGGGCTGATACCATTTATCTCTCTGTGTTGTCAGGTGGACTGATACCATTTATATCTCTGTGTTGTCAGGTGGGCTGGTACTGTATATCTCTCTGTGTTGTCAGGTGGGCTGATACCATGTATCTCTCTGTGATTTCAGGTGGGCTGATACTGTATCTCTCTGTGTTGTCGGTTGGGCTGATACCATTTATCTCTCTGTGTTGTCAGGTGGGCTGATACCATATGTCTCTCTGTGATTTCAGGTGGGCTGATATCATTTATCTCTCTGTGTTGTCAGGTGGGCTGATACCATATATCTCTCTGTGTTGTCAGGTGGGCTGATACTGTATATCTCTCTGTGTTGTCAGGTGGGCTGATACCATTTATCTCTCTGTGTTGTCAGGTGGGCTGATACCATTTATCTCTCTGTGTTGTCAGGTGGGCTGATACCATATATCTCTCTGTGTTGTCAGGTGGGCTGATACTGTATATCTCTCTGTGTTGTCAGGTGGGCTGATACCATTTATCTCTCTGTGTTGTCAGGTGGGCTGATACCATTTATCTCTCTGTGTTGTCAGGTGGGCTGATACCATTTATCGCTCTGTGTTTTCAGGTGGGCTGATACCATTTATCGCTCCGTGTTGTCCGGTGGGCTGATACCATTTATATCGCTCTGTGTTTTCAGGTGGGCTGATACCATTTATCGCTCTGTGTTTTCAGGTGGGCTGATACTGTATCTCTCTGTGTTGTCAGGTGGGCTGATACCATTTATCGCTCTGTGTTTTCAGGTGGGCTGATACTGTATCCCTCTGTGTTATCAGGTGGGCTGATACCATTTATCGCTCCGTGTTGTCAGGTGGGCTGATACCATTTATATCGCTCTGTGTTTTCAGGTGGGCTGATACCATTTATCGCTCTGTGTTTTCAGGTGGGCTGATACTGTATCTCTCTGTGTTGTCAGGTGGGCTGATACCATTATCGCTCTGTGTTTTCAGGTGGGCTGATACCATTATCTCTCTGTGTTTTCAGGTGGGCTGATACTGTATCTCTCTGTGTTGTCAGGTGGGCTGATACCATTTATCGCTCTGTGTTTTCAGGTGGGCTGATACCATTTATCTCTCTGTGTTTTCAGGTGGGCTGATACTGTATCTCTCTGTGTTGTCAGGTGGGCTGATACCATTTATCGCTCTGTGTTTTCATGTGGGCTGATACTGTATTTCTCTGTGTTGTCAGGTGGGCTGATACCATGTATCTCTCTGTGATTTCAGGTGGGCTGATACTGTATCTCTCTGTGTTGTCGGTTGGGCTGATACTGTATCTCTCTGTGTTGTCAGGTGGGCTGATACCATTTATCGCTCTGTGTTTTCATGTGGGCTGATACTGTATTTCTCTGTGTTGTCAGGTGGGCTGATACCATTTATCTCTCTGTGTTGTCAGGTGGACTGATACCATTTATATCTCTGTGTTGTCAGGTGGGCTGGTACTGTATATCTCTCTGTGTTGTCAGGTGGGCTGATACCATGTATCTCTCTGTGATTTCAGGTGGGCTGATACTGTATCTCTCTGTGTTGTCGGTTGGGCTGATACCATTTATCTCTCTGTGTTGTCAGGTGGGCTGATACCATATGTCTCTCTGTGATTTCAGGTGGGCTGATATCATTTATCTCTCTGTGTTGTCAGGTGGGCTGATACCATATATCTCTCTGTGTTGTCAGGTGGGCTGATACTGTATATCTCTCTGTGTTGTCAGGTGGGCTGATACCATTTATCTCTCTGTGTTGTCAGGTGGGCTGATACCATTTATCTCTCTGTGTTGTCAGGTGGGCTGATACCATATATCTCTCTGTGTTGTCAGGTGGGCTGATACTGTATATCTCTCTGTGTTGTCAGGTGGGCTGATACCATTTATCTCTCTGTGTTGTCAGGTGGGCTGATACCATTTATCTCTCTGTGTTGTCAGGTGGGCTGATACCATTTATCGCTCTGTGTTTTCAGGTGGGCTGATACCATTTATCGCTCCGTGTTGTCCGGTGGGCTGATACCATTTATATCGCTCTGTGTTTTCAGGTGGGCTGATACCATTTATCGCTCTGTGTTTTCAGGTGGGCTGATACTGTATCTCTCTGTGTTGTCAGGTGGGCTGATACCATTTATCGCTCTGTGTTTTCAGGTGGGCTGATACTGTATCCCTCTGTGTTATCAGGTGGGCTGATACCATTTATCGCTCCGTGTTGTCAGGTGGGCTGATACCATTTATATCGCTCTGTGTTTTCAGGTGGGCTGATACCATTTATCGCTCTGTGTTTTCAGGTGGGCTGATACTGTATCTCTCTGTGTTGTCAGGTGGGCTGATACCATTATCGCTCTGTGTTTTCAGGTGGGCTGATACCATTATCTCTCTGTGTTTTCAGGTGGGCTGATACTGTATCTCTCTGTGTTGTCAGGTGGGCTGATACCATTTATCGCTCTGTGTTTTCAGGTGGGCTGATACCATTTATCTCTCTGTGTTTTCAGGTGGGCTGATACTGTATCTCTCTGTGTTGTCAGGTGGGCTGATACCATTTATCGCTCTGTGTTTTCATGTGGGCTGATACTGTATTTCTCTGTGTTTTCAGGTTGGCTGATTCCATTTATCGCTCTGTGTTTTCAGGTGGGCTGATACTGTATCCCTCTGTGTTATCAGTTGGGCTGATACCATTTATCGCTCTGTGTTTTCAGGTGGGCTGATACTGTATCTTTCTGTGTTGTCAGGTGGGCTTATACCATTATCGCTCTGTGTTTACAGGTGGGCTGATACTGTATCTCTCTGTGTTTTGAGGTGGGCTGATACTGTATCTCTCTGTGTTGTCAGGTGGGCTGATACCATTTATTGCTCTGTGTTTTCATGTGGGCTGATACTGTATTTCTCTGTGTTTTCAGGTTGGCTGATTCCATTTATCGCTCTGTGTTTTCAGGTGGGCTGATACTGTATCTCTCTGTGTTTTCAGGTGGGCTGATACTGTATCTCTCTGTGTTTTCAGGTTGGCTGCAAGGCGGTGATGGTCTTCTTCCAGTACTGTATAATGGCCAGCTTCTTCTGGCTGCTGGTGGAAGGCCTGTATCTCCGCGCCCTATTGGCCGTTTCCTTCTTTTCTGAGAGAAAGTACTTCTGGTACTACATTCTGATTGGCTGGGGTGAGTGTGGGTAATTGTATTTGTCTGTCTATCTGTCTGATTGGCTGGTGTAAGTTTGTCTGTCTGGCTGGCTGTCTGTCTGTCTGACTGGCTGGTGATGAGTTTGTCTGTCTGCATGTCTGTCTGATTGGCTTGGGCAAGTGTGTATGTCTGTCTGTCTGATTGGTCTGTGTCTGTCTGATTGTTTGGGGTAAGTTTGTCTGTCTATATTCTGGGTTTGGCTTGACCAGACATTGATTGGGTGTGTGCTTATCTCCTGCAGGAGGGCCAACAATCTTCATCACAGCTTGGGGAGTGGCGAAGGCCTACTATAATGACGTGGGGTAAGAACAGCTCTCCGACATGTGGGGTCTAATTCTTGTCCTCTCCGGCTAGACCTCAGCATGTGAGTCATGGGACTTGCAGCTGTAATCAATCAAATGTATTTATATAGCCCTTCTTCCATCAGCTGATGTCACAGAGTGCTGTACAGAAACCCAGCCTAAAACACCAAACAGCAAGCAATGCAGGTGTAGAAGCACGGTGTCTTGAAAAAATTCCCTAGAAAGGCCAGAACCTAGGAAGAAACCTAGAGCGGAACCAGGCTATGAGGAGTGGCCAGTCTTCTTCTGGCTGTGCCGGGTGGAGATTATATCAGAACTTGACCAATATGTTCAAATGTTCATAGATGACCAGCAGGGTCAAATTATATTAATCACAGTGGTTGTCGAGGGTGCAACAAGTCAGCACCTCAGAGTAAATGTCAGTTGGCTTTTCATAGCCGATCATTCAGAGTATCAATACCGCTCCTGCTGTCTCTAGAGAGTTGAAAACAGCAGGTCTGGGACAGGTAGCACATCCGGTGAACAGGTCAGGGTTCCATAGCCGCAGGCAGAACAGTTGAAACTGGAGCAGCAGTACGGCCAGGTGGACTGGGGACAGCAAGGAGTCAGCAGGCTAGGTAGTCCTGAGGCATGGTCCTAGGGCTCAGGTCCTCCGAGAGAGAGAAAGAGTGAAAGAGAGAAAGAAAGAGAGAAAAATAGAGAGATAATTAGAGCGAGCATACTTAAATTCACACTGTACATAAGATAAGATAAGACAGGATAAATACTCCAGATATAACAGACTGACCCTACCCCCCCGACACATAAACTACTGCAGCATAAATACTGGAGGCTGAGACAGGAGGGGTCAGGAGACACTGTGGCCCTGCCCAACGATACCCCCAGTCAGGGCCCGAACAGGCAGGATATAACCCCACCCACTTTGCCAAAGCACAGCCCCGACACCACTAGAGGGATATCTTCAACCACCAACTTAACATCCTGAGACAAAGCCGAGTATCGCCCACAATGATCTCCGCCACGGCACAACCCAAGGGGGGGCGCCAACCCAGACAGGAAGATCACGTCAGTGACTCAACCCACTCAAGTGACGCACCCCACCTAGGGACGGCATGGAAGAGCACCAGTAAGCCAGTGACTCAGCCCCCGTAATAGGGTTAGAGGCAGAGAATCCCAGTGGAGAGAGGGGAACGGGCCAGGCAGAGACAGCAAGGGAAGTTTGTTGCTCCAGTGCCTTTCCGTTCACCTTCACACACTGCGCCAGACTAACTCAATCATAGGACCTACTGAGGAGATGAGTCTTCAATAAAGACTTAAAGGTTGAGAGCGAGTCTGCGTCTCTCACATGGGTTGGCAGACAATTACATAAAAATGGAGTTTAACCTGTTATGGCTGCAATCCAGATACTACCAGTGAAAATAGAGGTCGCCAAATTCAAACCACAGAAATCTCATAATTACAATTCCTAAAACATACATGTGTCTCATACCATTTTAAAGCTATTCTCATTGTTAATCCCACCAAAGTGTCCGATTTCAAATAGGCTTTTCAGCGAAAGCACTACAAACGATTATGTTAGGTCTCCACCAAACCACAATAAGCACAGCCATTTTCCAGCGAAATATAGCATTCACAAAAAGCAGAAATAAAGATAAAATGAATCACTAACCTTGAATTATCTTCATCAGATGACACTCATAGGACTTCATGTTACACAATACATGCATGTTTTGTTTGATAAAGTTCATATTTATATAAAAAAAATCTGAGTTCACATTGGCGCGTTAGATTCACTAGTTCCAAAAACATCAAGTGATTTTGCATAGCCACATCATTCAACAGAAATCCTCATCATAAATGTAGATGATAATACAAGTTATACACATGGAATTATAGATATACCTCTCCTTAATGCAACCGCTGTGTCAGATTTCAAAAAAACTTTAAGGAAAAAGGAACGCATGCAATAATCTGAGACGGAGCTCAATTTAAAAACACCACAGCCACAAAATGGCGTCAACATAAACAAGAAATTATATGATAAATATTCCCTTACCTTTGATGATCTACATCCGAAAGCACTTCAGGAATCCCAGGTCCACAATAAATGTTTGCTTTGTTCGAAAATGTCCGTTATTTATGTCCAAATACCTTCTTTTGTTTGGTATACATATCCAAAAGGTAACTCTGGTCAGCGTTATATCGGAAAACAACTTCAAAAAGTGATATTACCGGTCGAAGAAACATTTCAAACTAAGTACAGAATCAATCATTAGGATGTTTTTAACATATAGCTTCAATAAAGTTCCAACCGGAGTATTCCTTCTTGTCTACGTGAGCAATGGAACACAAGTGACTACCATGAGGAAAAAGCACGATCACAAAATGGCTGTTTGATGGACATCTGATATATTCTGCTCTCATTCACTCCCACAACAACATAGAAGCCTCATTATAATTTCTATTGATGGTTGACATCTAGTGGAACCCCTAGGCAGTGCAACGTCATTCATATCTCAAGGGGATTTCATTGGGGACTGAATACATACAAGCTCAGATTTCTGACTTCCTGTTTTGATTTCAACTCAGGATTTTGCCTGCCAAAATTAGTTCTGTTATACTCACAGACATCATTCAAACAGTTTTAGAAACTTCAGAGTGTTTTCTATCCAATACTAATAATAATATGCAAATATTAGCAACTATGACTAAGGAGCAGGCCATTTGATATGGGCACCTTTCATCCAAGCTACTCAATACTGCCCCTGCAGCCATAAAAAGTTAATAGGAGAAAGCCCTGCCTCCAGCTGTTTGCTTAGAAATTCTAGGGACAGTAAGGAGGCCTGCATCTTGTGACTGTATCGTACATGTAGGTATGTACGGCAGGACCAAATTGGAAAGATAGGTAGGAGCAAGCCCTTGTAATGCTTTATAGGTTAGCAGTAAAACATTGAAATCAGCCCTTGCCTAAACAGGAAGCCAGTGTAGAGAGGCTAACACTGGAGCAATATGATCAAGTTTTTGGGTTCTAGTCAAGATTCTAGCAGCCATCTTTTGCACTAACTGAAGTTTATTTAGTGCTTTATCCAGGTAGCTGGAAAGTAGAGCATTGCAGTAGTCTAACCTAGAAGTGACAAAAGAATGGATACATTTTTCTGCATCATTTTTGGACAGAAAGTTTCTGATTTTTGCAATGTTACGTAGATCGGAAAAAAGCTGTCCTTGAAACAGTCTTCATATGTTCGTCAAAAGAGAGGTCAGGGTCCAGAGTAACGCCAAGGTCCTTCACAGTTTTATTTGAGACGACTGTACAACCATCAATATTAATTGTCAGATTCAACAGAATGTCTCTTTGTTTCTTGGGACCTAGAACAAGCATCTCTGTTTTGTCCGAGTTCAAAAGTAGAACATTTGCCGCCATCCACTTCCTTATGTCTGAAGCACAGGCTTCCAGGGAGAGCAATTGTGGGGCTTCACCATGTTTCTTCAAAATGTACAGCTGTGTGTCATTCGTATTGCAGTGAAAGTTAACATTATGTTTATGAAGGGCATCACCAAGAGGTAAAATGTATAGTGAAAACAATAGTGGTCCTAAAATGGAGCCTTGAGGAACACCGACATTTACAGTTGATTTGTCAGAGGACAAGCCACAGAGACAAACTGATATCTTTCCGACAGATAAGATCTAAACCAGGTCAGAACTTGTCTGTGTAGACCAATTTGGGTTTCCAATCTCTCCAAAAGAATGTGCTGATCGATGGTATCAAAAGCAGCACTAAGGTCTAGGAGCACGAGGACAGATGCAGAGCCTCGGTCTGATGACATGAAAGGTCATTTATCACCTTCACAAGTGCAGCCTCAGTGCTATGATGGGGTCTTCAGGAAAGCAGTGAGTTGTGGCACAATAGCTTTTCCAATACATTTTGAGAGGAATGGGAGATTCGATATAGGCCGATTCGTTTTTTTATATTTTCTTGTTGAAGTTTTGACTTTTTCAAGAGAGGCTTTATTACTGCCACTTTTAGTGAGTTTGGTACACATCCGGTGGATAGAGAGCCGTTTATTATGTTCAACATAGGAGGGCCAAGCACAGGAAGCAGCTCTTTCAGTAGTTTAGTTGGAATAGGGTCCAGTATGCAGCTTGAAGGTTTGGTTATTTTAGAATGTTTTTATTTTATTTTCATCAATGTGTCAAGAAATATACTACTAAAAAACGTGAGTGTCCCTTGATCCTTGGTCCTGGCAGAGTTGTGCAGACTCAGGACAACTGAGCTTTGTAATGATCATGATCTTTTCCTCAAAGAAGTTCATGAATTTATCACTGCTGAAGTGAAAGCCATCCTCTCTTGGGGAATGCTTCTTTTTAGTTAGCTTTGCGACAGTATCAAAAATACATTTTGGATTATTCTTATTTTCCTCAATTAAGTTGTAAAAACAGGATGATCGAGCAGCACTGAGGGCTCTTCGATACTGCACGGTACTGTCTTTCCAAGCTAGTCGGAAGACTTCCAATTTGGTGTAGCACCATTTCCGTTCCAATTTTCTGGAAGCTTGCTTCAGAGCTCGGGTATTTTCTGTATACCAGGGAGCTAGTTTCTTATGACAAATGTTTTTTAGTTTTTTGGGTTGCGACAGCATCTAGGGTATTGCGCAAGGTTAAATTGAGTTCCTCAGTTTGGTGGGTAACTGATTTTTGTACTATGACGTCCTTGGGTAGGATGAGTGAGTCTGGAAGGGCATCTAGGAATCTTTGGGTTGTCCGAGAATTTATGGCACGACTTTTGATGATCCTTGGTTGGGGTCTGAGCAGATTATTTTTTGTGATTGCAAACGTAATAAAATGGTGGTCCGATAGTCCCGGATTATGATGAAAAACATTAACCTTTCTAGCGCAGGCGGAACCCCTCAACAACATTCCGCTGAAAGGGCAGCACGCGAAATTCAAAAATTCTAAAATACTTTCACACATTAACAAGTCCAAAACAGCAAATGAAAGATAAATATCTTGTTAATGCAACCGCTGTGTCAAAAAAAAATTACGGAAAAAGCATAATCTGAGAACAGCGCTCAGAACCCAAAACAGCCAAAGGAATATCTGCCATTTTGGAATCAACAAAGTTAGAAACAACACCATAAATATTCACTTACCTTTGATGATCTTCATCAGAAGGCACTCCCAGGAATCCCAGTTCGACAATAAATGACTGATTTGTTCCATAAAGTTCCATAATTTAACCTCTTGATCCTACTTGAGACGCAGACGTCTCAAGTAGGCACCTGGAAATGCAAATGCGCTACGCTAAATGCTAAATGTACTCGTTAAAACTCAAACGTTCATTAAAATACACATGCAGGGTATTGAATTAAAGCTACACTCGTTGTGAATCTAGCCAACAAGTCACATTTTTAAAATGCTTTTCGGCAAAAGCATGAGAAGCTATTATCTGATAGCATGCAACACCCCAAAATGCCTGAAGGCGACGTAAACAAAAGAATTAGCGTAGCCGGCGCTACACAAAAACGCAGAAATAAAATATAAAACATTCATTACCTTTGATGATATTCTTTGTTGGCACTCCTATATGTCCCATAAACATCACAAATTGGTATTTTTCCCGATTAAATCCGTCCATGTATGCCCAAAATATCCATTTGTATAGCCTGTCTAGTTCAGGAAAAAAGCTCTCTTCCAACACGCAACGTCATTTTTAAAAATTATATAAGTTGCCTATATTCTTTGACAAAACACTTCAACCTACTTTGTAACCCAACTTTAGGTATTTGTAAACGTTAATAAGCGATCAAATTGATCACTGGGCGATCTGTATTCAATAGCAGCTACTCAAGAAAACAATGTCCATTTTTCAATCTTCCAAAATCGATTGTTGTAGGCTGGATGGAATGACGGATCTATTGGTAATGTCTCAAAGGATTTTTGTCAATGAAAATTATAAATGAAAATGTTTTTGGCGACATCGTGTGGAAGCTGTAGGAATTGCATCCGTGTCCATATTAAATTTGGTGTCCTTTAAACAATACATGAAAGGGGCGCATGGATACTTTTTTCAGCTTTCAGTGACCAGTTTTTCTTGCGCTTTTCGATGAAACACACGCTCTGTTTTAGTCACAGCCGTGATTTAACCAGTTTTAGAAACTTCAGAGTGTTTTCTATCCACACATACTAACCATATGCATATACTATATTCCTGGCATGAGTAGCAGGACGCTGAAATGTTGCGCGATTTTTAACAGAATGTTCGAAAATGGAGGGGGTAGGATGAAGAGGTTTTAACATAACACATCAATAATGTTCGAACCAGAGAATTCCTTTGTCTTCAAAAAAGCACTGGAATGAGAGGTAACTCTGTCGGGAGCGCGCGTCATGAGACCAAGGCACTCTGCCAGACCACTGACTCAAAGAGGTCTCATGAGCCCCTCCTTTATAGTAGAATCCTTAATCAAGTTTCAAAAGAAGGTTGACATCTAGTGGAAGCCGAAGGAAGTGCAACCTCATCCATATCTCAATGTGTGTTCGGTAGGCCAAGCTTGAAAAACTACAAACCTCAGATGTCCCACTTCCTGGTTGGATTTTTCTCAGGTTTTCGACTGCCATATCAGTTCTGTTATACTCACAGACATTATTTTAACGGTTTAGAAACTTTAGAGTGTTTTCTATCCAAACCAATTATATACATATCCTAGCTTCTGGGCCTTAGTAACATGCAGTTTAATTTGGGAACGCTTTTCATCCGGACGTCAAAATACTGCCCCCTAGCCCAAAGATGTTAATGTTACACTCTGGGCACACTATTCATCCAAAAGTGAAAATGCTACCCCCTATCCCAAAAAGGTTAACTTCTTGGCGCACCGATCCCGTTAGCGGGATCATTTTTGTCAACATCCGCTGAATTGCAGAGTGCCAAATTCAAATTAAATTACTACAAATATTTAGTAACATATATTGAAATCACAAGTGCAATATACCAAAACACAGCTTAGCTTGTTGTTAATCCACCTGGCGTGTCAGATTTCCAAAAAGCTTTACAGCGAAAGCAAACCAAGTGTTTATTTGAGGACAGCTCTCAGTCGACAAAATATTAAAATCAGCTAGCAGCAAAGTAGTTTGGTCACGAAAGTCAGAAAAGCAATCAAATTAATCGCTTACCTTTGATGATCTTTGTATGTTTGCACCCTCGAGACTCCCAGTTACACAATAAATGTTTGTTTTGTTCAATAAAGACTATTTTTTTATATCCAAAAACTTTTGCTAAAAAAACATATATCCTTTTGGTTGGCGCGTTTTGTTGAGTAATCCACAGGCTCGTGCAGATCAAGACGGGCAGACGAAAATTCCAAATAGTATCCGTAAAGTTTGTAGAAAGATGTCAAACGTTTTTTATAATCAATCTTCAGGTTGTTTTTAAAATAAATAATTGTTAATATTTCAACGGGACGGTAGCCTTTTCAATACAAGAGAGAAAGAAAAGGTCTCGTTCCTGTGTCGCGCACATGAAGACATCTGGGGACACCGTCAGCTATCCACTGACGTGATGTTATCTTTCTCGCTCATTTTTCAGAATAAAAGCCTGAAACTATGTCTAAAGACTGTTCACACCATGTGGAAGCCATGGGGAAATGCATCTGGTTGATATCCCATTAAATGGAGGATAGGCATGCAATGGAACAGAGAGGTTTCAGAATAACAGCACTTCCTGGTTGGATTTTCCTCTGGTTTTCGCCTGCAAAATCAGTTCTGTTATACTCACAGACAATATGTTGACAGTTTTGGAAACTTTAGAGTATTTTCTATCCTAATCTGCCATATTATATTATATACAGTGGGGCAAAAAAGTATTTAGTCAGCCACCAATTGTGCAAGTTCTCCCACTTATATAATAAAAGCCTTACCTTTGAAGATCTTCTTCTGTTGGCACTCCAAAAGGTCCCAGCAAAAGTAAAGTCCTTCTTTATAACCCCAAAATCTCAGTTTAGCTGGCGCTCTTCATTCAATAATCCACCGGTTTCCCTCTATCAAAATGCACACAAAATGAAATGAATCCCAAACATTACCAATAAACTTCTCCAAACATGTCAAACAACGTTTATAATCAAACCTCAGCTACCCTAATACGTAAATAAATGATACAATTTAAGACGGAGAATCGTGTTTGTCTTTCCCGGACAACAAAGTATGTGCTCTCATCCACGCGCATGAAAACACTACAGCCAAAATGGGAGCCAGTTAGAAAAAATACAAATTCTAGCTCATGACAGCCATTGAAAACAGTGGTAGGCTGACATTTTTTGGGGGGGATGGTTTGTCCTCTGGGTTTCGCCCGCCATATCAGTTCTGTTATACTCACAGACATTGTTTTAACGGTTTAGAAACTTTAGATTGTTTTCTATCCAAATCGACCAATTATATACATATCCTAGCTTCTGGGCCTTAGTAACATGCAGTTTAATTTAGGCACGCTTTTCATCCGGACGTCAAAATACTGCCCCCTAGCCCAAAGAGGTTAATGTTACTACTTAGCTTCGGCTGGTGTAGGTCCTGACAAACCACGTCCAGATAATTATTTTCACCCCGGACGCTTTGAATTAAAAAAGTTGAGCGAGAGAAAAAATATTAATATAAACGGTCATTAAAAAATAAAAAACGTAAAGTTGGCAGGTAGCAAAGTAAGGTTAGCAACAAACCACAACAAACAAGTCTGGTTATCATGTCTCTGATGCTGGGACATATTCAAATAGTAGTCTACTTTACCAGGTACTTTAAACAGCCAGAAGAGGCTGCATTTTTGGAAAGTAAAAAAAAAACTACTGAAATATCACATTTACATACGTTTTCAGACCCCTTTACTCAGTTCTTTGTTGAAGCACCTTTGGCAGTGATTACAGCATCAAGTCTTCGGGGGTATGACGCTACAAGCTTGGCACATCGGCCTGATTGGTGGAGTGTTACAGAGATAGCCGTCCTTCTGGAAGGATCTCCCGCCTACACAAAGGAACTCTAGAGCTCTGTCAAAGTGACCATCGGGTTCTTGGTCACCTCCCAGACCAAGGCTCTTCTCCCCCAATTGCTCAGTTTGGCCGGGCGGCCAGCTCTAGGAAGAGTCCAGCTCTACGAAGAGTCCAGATCTAGGAAGAGTCCAGCTGTAGGAAGAGTCTTGGTTGTTCAAAACGTCTCTCCACCAGGAGGTGCCAGACACAATCACCAAGGTGACACATCCATAACCTGAGCTGAAACCAGATTGCATGCCAGAGAGTGTACTATAGACATAAAGAAAACCAGTCAGTTGATTATTGACAAGTTTTTCCAACACTTTTAATAAACAGGGCAAAATAGAAATAGGCCTAAAACAGTTAGGAACAGCTTGATCTCCCCCTTTAAATAAAGGATGCACCGTGGCTGCCTTCCAAGCAATGGGGACTTCAGCAATCAGCAGTTGAAACAATAACAAATGGTACTCCCCACCACTATTTTGGTAAAAAGCTGAGGGATGAGGGCTGGAGAAATATAACCACTCTGAAATTCATAGACAGAACTATGGATTCAAGGACATAGAATCCATGATATCACAGTTTTAACCATGTTTTGAGGATATATAGTTTGTTTACAAACTTAAGGGTAAAACAGGCTTATATTGCTAATGGTTTAAGACAGTTGAACTTAGCTCATGAGGCACTTAGGTTATATTCTAAAATAATCAATGGATACAATACACCCAGTCAGAACTGGCAGCTTCATTAAATAGTACCAGCAAAACACCAGTTTCAACGTCAACAGTGAAGAGGCGACTCCAGAATGCTGACCTTCTAGGCAGAGTTGCAAAGACAAAGCCATATCGCAGACTGGCCAATAAAAAGTAAAATATTAAGATGGGCAAAAGGCCAGCATTCCGGAGTCTCCTCTTCACTGCAGACGTTGAGACTGGTGTTTTGCGGGTACTATTTAATTAAGCTGCCAGTTAAGGGCTTGTGAGGTGTCTGTTTCTCAATCTAGACACACTATTGTACTTGTCCTCTTGCTCAGTTGTGCACCGGGGCCACCCACTCCTCTTTCTATTCTGGTTAGAGCCAGTTTGCGCTATTCTGTGAAGAGAGTAGTACACAGCATTGTACGAGATCTTCAGTTTCTTGGCAATTTCTCGCATGGAATAGCCTTCATTTCTCAGAACAAGAATAGACTGACAAGTTTCAGAAGAAAGGGTCTTTGTTTCTGGCCATTTTGAGCCTGTAATCAAACAAACAATTGCTGATGCTCCAGACACTCAATTATTCTAAAGAAGGACAGTTTTATTGCTTCTTTAATGAGGACAACAGAATTGCAAAATAGTCTACAATAATCATTTACAATATTAACAATGTCTTCACTGTATTTCTGATCAATTTGATGTCATTTAAATGCACAAAAAAAAAAAATTATTTCAAAAACAAAGACATTTCTAAGTGACCACAAACTTTTGAACAGTAGTGTATATGTTACCAGGTGTTGTGTGATATGTAATAATATTTGTGATGTCACCTATATGTTACCAGGTGCTGGGACATGTAATATTACATGTGATGTCACCTATATGTTACCAGGTGCTGGGATATGTAATATTACATGTGATGTCACCTATATGTTACCAGGTGCTGGGACATAATTGAGAAGACTGAGATGTTCTGGTGGATCATTAAGACACCAATCCTGGCCTCCATCCTGGTGAGTTGTTCAGCCGCTCCTCAACTTTCAACAGTAGCATGAAGGGATTCAACTCTCACTCTGATTCCCTCAGAAGTAGGTGTTATGGTTATCACTGTGGAGAGAAGAGTGTTTAGTAAAGTACAGTACAGAAAACCCCATCAGAGTTTAGCAGCAGATCACACCAGTAGAGTTTTGTAGAGTACAGTACAGAAAACCCCATCAGAGTTTAGCAGCAGATCACACCAGTAGAGTTTAGTTGAGTACAGTACAGACCACACCAGTAGAGTTTTGTAGAGTACAGTACAGACCACACCAGTAGAGTTTTGTAGAGTACAGTACAGACCACACCAGTAGAGTTTTGTAGAGTACAGAACAGACCACACCAGTAGAGTTTTTTAGAGTACAGTACAGACCACACCAGTAGAGTTTAGTTGAGTACAGAACAGATCA
Organism: Oncorhynchus mykiss; assembly: GCF_013265735.2. Classification (NCBI taxonomy): domain Eukaryota; kingdom Metazoa; phylum Chordata; class Actinopteri; order Salmoniformes; family Salmonidae; genus Oncorhynchus; species Oncorhynchus mykiss. Next base: position 592,965 of record NC_048579.1, on the reverse strand, counting down.
CACCAGTAGAGTTTTGTAGAGTACAGAACAGACCACACCAGTAGAGTTTTGTAGAGTACAGTACAGACCACACCAGTAGAGTTTTGTAGAGTACAGAACAGACCACACCAGTAGAGTTTTGTAGAGTACAGTACAGACCACACCAGTAGAGTTTTGTAGAGTACAGAACAGATCACACCAGTAGAGTTTAGTTGAGCACAGTACAGACCACACCAGTATAGTTTTGTAGAGTACAGTACAGACCACACCAGTAGAGTTTGTAGAGTACAGTACAGACCACACCAGTAGAGTTTAGTAAAGTAGAGTACAGTACTGTACAGAACTCACCAGTTTAGTTTAGTCGTTTTTATTAGAGTTTAGAAAAGTAGAGTACAGAACACTCTAGTAAAGTTTAGTAGAGTACAGAAAGCACCAGTATGGTTAAGTAGAGTAGAGTACACAACACAACTGTAGAGTTTTGTAGTGTTTAGTAGAGAACAATACAGTACAGAACTCAGCATTAAAGTTTAGTAGTGTTTATTAGAGTTTAGTAAAGTAGAGTACAGAACACACTAGTAGAGTTAAGTAGAGTTCAGAAAGCACCAGTATGGTTAAGTAGAGTAGAGTACACAACACACCAGTAGAGTTTTGCAGTGTTTAGTGGAGAACAGTAAAGTACAGAACTCACAGTTGAGATTTGAAGGTTACAGTACAGAGCTCAACAGTAGAGTTTAGTAGAGTACAGTACAGACACATCAGTAGAGTTTAGTAGAGTTCAGTACAGAACATCCGAGTAGAGTTTAATTGACCACAAAACAGAACAACCGAGTACAGTTTAGTAGAGTACAAAATATAATATACCAGTAGAGTTTAGTAGAGTACAAAACAGAACAACCGAGTAGAGTTTAGTAGAGTACAGTACAGAACACACCAGTAGAGTTTAGTAGAGTTCAGTACAGTCCACACCAGTAGAGTTTAGTAGAGTTTTTTTGAGTTCAGTAGAGTTTATTGGAGTTCAGTACAGTCCACACCAGTAGAGTTTAGTAGAGTGCAGTACAGACCATACCAGTAGAGTTTAGAACAGTACAGTACAGAACACAGGAGTAGCGTTTAGTACAGTACAGTACAGATCACACCAGTAGAGTTTAGTAGAGTTCAGGACAGACCACCTGAGTATATTTTAGTTAAATACAAAACAGAACATCCGAGTAGAGTTTAGTAGAGTACAGTACTGAACACCCCCGTAGACTTTTGTTGAGTACAGTACAGACCACACCAGTAGAGTTTTGTAGAGTACAGAACAGATCACACCAGTAGAGTTTAGTTGAGCACAGTACAGACCACACCAGTATAGTTTTGTAGAGTACAGTACAGACCACACCAGTAGAGTTTGTAGAGTACAGTACAGACCACACCAGTAGAGTTTAGTAAAGTAGAGTACAGTACTGTACAGAACTCACCAGTTTAGTTTAGTCGTTTTTATTAGAGTTTAGAAAAGTAGAGTACAGAACACTCTAGTAAAGTTTAGTAGAGTACAGAAAGCACCAGTATGGTTAAGTAGAGTAGAGTACACAACACACCAGTAGAGTTTTGTAGTGTTTAGTAGAGAACAATACAGTACAGAACTCAGCATTAAAGTTTAGTAGTGTTTATTAGAGTTTAGTAAAGTAGAGTACAGAACACACTAGTAGAGTTAAGTAGAGTTCAGAAAGCACCAGTATGGTTAAGCAGAGTATAGAACACAACACACCAGTAGAGTTTTGCAGTGTTTAGTGGAGAACAGTACAGTACAGAACTCACAGTTGAGATTTGAAGGTTACAGTACAGAGCTCAACAGTAGAGTTTAGTAGAGTACAGTACAGACACATCAGTAGAGTTTAGTAGAGTTCTGTACAGAACATCCGAGTAGAGTTTAATTGACCACAAAACAGAACAACCGAGTACAGTTTAGTAGAGTACAAAATATAATATACCAGTAGAGTTTAGTAGAGTACAAAACAGAACAACCGAGTAGAGTTTAGTAGAGTACAGTACAGAACACACCAGTAGAGTTTAGTAGAGTTCAGTACAGTCCACACCAGTAGAGTTTAGTAGAGTTTTTTTGAGTTCAGTAGAGTTTATTGGAGTTCAGTACAGTCCACACCAGTAGAGTTTAGTAGAGTGCAGTACAGACCATACCAGTAGAGTTTAGAACAGTACAGTACAGAACACAGGAGTAGAGTTTAGTACAGTACAGTACAGATCACACCAGTAGAGTTTAGTAGAGTTCAGGACAGACCACCTGAGTATATTTTAGTTGAATACAAAACAGAACATCCGAGTAGAGTTTAGTAGAGTACAGTACTGAACACCCGAGTAGACTTTTGTTGAGTACAAAACAGAACACACCAATAGAGTTTAGTAGTGTACAGTACAGATCAAACCAGTAGAGTTTAGTAGAGTACAAAACAGAACACACCAATAGAGTTTAGTAGTGTACAGTACATATCAAACCAGTAGAGTTTAGTAGAGTACAAAACAGAACACACCAATAGAGTTTAGTAGTGTACAGTACAGATCAAACCAGTAGAGTTTAGTAGAGTACAAAACAGGACACACTAGTAGAGTTTAGTAGAATTCAGTGGACATCACACCAGTAGAGTTTAGAAGAGAACAGTACACGTCACACCAGTAGAGTTTAGTAGAGTACAGGACAGGACAGAACTCACCAGCAGAGTTTAGTAGTGCTTATTAGAGTTTAGTAAAGCAGAGTACAGAACACACTAGTAGAGTTAAGTAGAGTACAGAAAACATCAGTATAATTTAGTGGAGTACAAAACAGAACACCCGAGTAGAGTTTAGAATAGTTTAGTAGAGTTCAGTGCACATCACACCAGTAGCTGAGAAGAGTACAAAACAGAACACCCGAGTAGAGTGTAGTAGAGTACAAAACAGAACACCCGAGTAGAGTGTAGTAGAGTACAAAACAGAACACCCGAGTAGAGTGTAGTAGAGTACAAAACAGAACACCCGAGTAGAGTTTAGTAGAGTACAAAATAGAACACAACAGTAGATTTTTGTAAAGTACAGTACAGAACACTCCATTAGAGTTTAGTAGAGTTTGGTACAGATCATACCAGTAGAGGTTAGTAGATTACAGTACATAATACCCGAGTAGAGTTTAGTTGAGTACAAAACAGAACACCCGAGTAGAGTTTAGTAGAGTACAAAACAGGACACACTAGTAGAGTTTAGTAGAGAACAGTACACATCACACCAGTAGAGTTTAGTAGAGTACAGTACATATCAAGCCACTAGAGTGTGGAAGAGTTCAGTACAGATCACACCAGTAGAGTTTAGTAGAGTTCAGTACAGTCCACACCAGTAGAGTTTAGTAGAGTTTATTAGAGTTCAGTACAGTCCACACCAGTAGAGTTTAGTAGAGTTCAGTACAGATCATACCAGTAGAGCTTAGAAGAGTACAGTAGAGAACACCTGAGTAGATTTTTGTTGAGTACAAAACAGAACATCTGAGTAGAGCTTAGTAGAGTTCAGTGCAGAACTCACCAGTATAGTTTAGTAGAGTACAGTACAGAACACAACAGTAGAGTACAGTACAGAACACAACAGTAGAGTTTAGTAGAGTACAGTACAGAACACACCAGTTAAGTTTAGTAGAATACAGTTCATAACTTACGAGTAGAATTTTGTAGAGTTTAGTAGAGTACAGAACAGATCACATGGTAGAGTTTAGTAGAGTACAGTACAGATCTCACCAGTATATTTAGTAGAGTACAATACAGAACACACCAGTAGAGTTTAGTAGAGTACAATACATTACCCACCAGTACAGTTTAGTAGAGTACAGTACAGATCACACAAGTAGAGTACAATACAGAACTCAACAGTAGAGTTTAGTAGAGTACAGTACAGCACACACCAGCAGAGTTTAGTAGAGTACAGTACAGAACACAACAGTAGAGTTTAGTATAGTTCAATACAGTACACACCAGTAGAGTTTAGTAGAGTACAAAATAGAACACCCGAGTAGAGTTTAGTAGAGTACAGTACAGAACACACCAGCAGAGTTTAATTTAGTACAGTACAGGACACACCTGTATAGTTTAGTATAGTGCAGTACATGACAAACCAGTACAGTATAGTAGAGTTCATTACAGAACACCAGAGTAGAGTTAAGTAAATTTCAGTACATAACACTCAAGTATAGTTTATTGGAGTTTATTGGAGCACAGTAAATACCCACCAGTAGAGTAGATCACAGAACACACCAGTAGAGATTTGTAGTGTTTAGTAGAGAACAGTACAGTACAGAACTCAGCAGTAGTGTTAAGTATAATACAGAACAGAATTCACCATTAGAGTTTAGTAAAGTAGAGTACAGTATAGAAATCACCAGTAGAGTTCGGTAGAGTACAGTACTCACCAGTATAGTTTAGTAGAGTAAAATACAGGACACACCAGTAGAGTTTAGAAGAGTACAGTACAGAACTCACCAGTATAGTTTAGTAGAGTAAAATACAGAACACACCAGTAGAGTTTAGTAGAGTACAGAACAGAACCAGTAGAGTTTAGTAGAGAACACACCGGTGGAGTTTAGTATAATAGAGTTAAGTAAAGAACTCACCAGTTGAGTTTAGTAGAGTAGAGTGCAGAACACACCAGTAGAGTTTAGTAAAGTACAGAACACCCGAGTACAGAACAGAACTCACTAGTAGAGTTTAGTTTAATACATACCAGTAGAGTTTAGTATGATAGAGTATAGTACATAACTCGACAGTTGAGTTTAGTAGAGTGTAGTACAGAACACACCAGTAGAGCTTAGTAGAGTTTAGAAGAGTAGAGTACAGAAAAACTCAGTAGTGTTTAGTAGAGTGGAATTCAGAACACACCAATGTAATTTATTAGAGTAGAGAACAGACCAAAAGAGTTTGTAGAGTCTACTCTACAGAGTAGAGTAGAGAAGACAAAAGTCCACACAGGGTTCAGTATTATTTAAATATCTCAAAAAATCTCTTAATCTCATCCAGATGAACTTCATCCTCTTCATCTGCATCATCAGGATCCTCCGGCAGAAGGTCAACTGTCCAGACATTGGAAGGAACGAGTCCAACCAGTACTTGTAAGTAGAGCTCTAGTACAACCAGTACTCGTAAGTATGGCTCTATCCAGTACTTGTTAGTATAGATCTAGTTCAACCAGTTCTCGTTAATATGGATCTAACCAGTACTCATTAGTATGTCTCTAGTCTAACCAGTACTCATTAGTATGTCTCTAGTCTAACCAGTACTCATTAGTATGTCTCTAGTCTAACCAGTACTCATTAGTATGTCTCTAGTCTAACCAGTACTCATTAGTATGTCTCTAGTCTAACCAGTACTCATTAGTATGTCTCTAGTCTAACCGGTACTCATTAGTATGTCTCTAGTCTAACCGGTACTCATTAGTATGTCTCTAGTCTAACCAGTACTCATTAGTATGTCTCTAGTCTAACCAGTACTCATTAGTATGTCTCTAGTCTAACCAGTACTCATTAGTATGTCTCTAGTCTAACCGGTACTCATTAGTATGTCTCTAGTCTAACCGGTACTCATTAGTATGTCTCTAGTCTAACCGGTACTCATTAGTATGTCTCTAGTCTAACCAGTACTCATTAGTATGTCTCTAGTCTAACCGGTACTCATTAGTATGTCTCTAGTCTAACCGGTACTCATTCGTATGTCTCTAGTCTAACCAGTACTCATTAGTATGTCTCTAGTCTAACCAGTACTCATTAGTATGTCTCTAGTCTAACCAGTACTCATTAGTATGTCTCTAGTCTAACCAGTACTCATTAGTATGTCTCTAGTCTAACCAGTACTCATTAGTATGTCTCTAGTCTAACCAGTACTCATTAGTTTGTCTCTAGTCTAACCAGTACTCATTAGTATGTCTCTAGTCTAACCAGTACTCATTAGTATGTCTCTAGTCTAACCGATAGTCATTAGTATGTCTCTAGTCTAACCAGTACTCATTAGTATGTCTCTAGTCTAACCAGTACTCATTAGTATGTCTCTAGTCTAACCAGTACTCGTTAGTATGTCTCTAGTCTAACCAGTACTCGTTAGTATGTCTCTAGTCTAACCAGTACTCATTAGTATGTCTCTAGTCTAACCAGTACTCATTAGTATGTATCTAGTCTAACCAGTACTCATTAGTATGTCTCTAGTCTAACCAGTACTCATTAGTATGTCTCTAGTCTAACCAGTACTCATTAGTATGTCTCTAGTCTAACCGGTACTCATTAGTATGTCTCTAGTCTAACCGGTACTCATTAGTATGTCTCTAGTCTAACCGGTACTCATTAGTATGTCTCTAGTCTAACCGGTACTCATTAGTATGTCTCTAGTCTAACCGGTACTCATTAGTATGTCTCTAGTCTAACCGGTACTCATTAGTATGTCTCTAGTCTAACCGGTACTCATTAGTATGTCTCTAGTCTAACCGGTACTCATTAGTATGTCTCTAGTCTAACCGGTACTCATTAGTATGTCTCTAGTCTAACCGGTACTCATTCGTATGTCTCTAGTCTAACCAGTACTCATTAGTATGTCTCTAGTCTAACCAGTACTCATTAGTATGTCTCTAGTCTAACCAGTACTCATTAGTATGTCTCTAGTCTAACCAGTACTCATTAGTATGTCTCTAGTCTAACCAGTACTCATTAGTATGTCTCTAGTCTAACCAGTACTCATTAGTTTGTCTCTAGTCTAACCAGTACTCATTAGTATGTCTCTAGTCTAACCAGTACTCATTAGTATGTCTCTAGTCTAACCGATAGTCATTAGTATGTCTCTAGTCTAACCAGTACTCATTAGTATGTCTCTAGTCTAACCAGTACTCATTAGTATGTCTCTAGTCTAACCAGTACTCGTTAGTATGTCTCTAGTCTAACCAGTACTCGTTAGTATGTCTCTAGTCTAACCAGTACTCATTAGTATGTCTCTAGTCTAACCAGTACTCATTAGTATGTATCTAGTCTAACCAGTACTCATTAGTATGTCTCTAGTCTAACCAGTACTCATTAGTATGTCTCTAGTCTAACCAGTACTCATTAGTATGTCTCTAGTCTAACCGGTACTCATTAGTATGTCTCTAGTCTAACCGGTACTCATTAGTATGTCTCTAGTCTAACCGGTACTCATTAGTATGTCTCTAGTCTAACCGGTACTCATTAGTATGTCTCTAGTCTAACCGGTACTCATTAGTATGTCTCTAGTCTAACCGGTACTCATTAGTATGTCTCTAGTCTAACCGGTACTCATTAGTATGTCTCTAGTCTAACCGGTACTCATTAGTATGTCTCTAGTCTAACCGGTACTCATTAGTATGTCTCTAGTCTAACCGGTACTCATTAGTATGTCTCTAGTCTAACCGGTACTCATTAGTATGTCTCTAGTCTAACCGGTACTCATTAGTATGTCTCTAGTCTAACCGGTACTCATTAGTATGTCTCTAGTCTAACCGGTACTCATTAGTATGTCTCTAGTCTAACCGGTACTCATTAGTATGTCTCTAGTCTAACCGGTACTCATTAGTATGTCTCTAGTCTAACCGGTACTCATTAGTATGTCTCTAGTCTAACCGGTACTCATTAGTATGTCTCTAGTCTAACCAGTACTCATTAGTATGTCTCTAGTCTAACCAGTACTCATTAGTACGTCTCTAGTCTAACCAGTACTCATTAGTATGTCTCTAGTCTAACCAGTACTCATTAGTATGTCTCTAGTCTAACCAGTACTCATTAGTATGTCTCTAGTCTAACCAGTACTCATTAGTATGTCTCTAGTCTAACCAGTACTCGTTAGCATGCCACTAGATGAAATGGCGCCGGAAGAAATGGCATCAGTTTTACGGGCGCCCAACCAATTGTGTTATTATGTGGGGGGGTTTTTTTCTTCGTTATTTATAACTTATTTTGTACCTAATGTTTCTGCAACCTCTTACGGCAGAAAAGAGCTTCTGGATATCAGGACAGCGATCACCTTGGAATAGACAAAGATTTTTTTAACAAGCAAGACTCACATGATATTCTCCAAACACCCGCAAGGCCGACATCCCAGTTACTCGCAAGAGGAAGCAACGCAGGTACAGAGGACGAAGAGCCGGATGCCTCATCAGGACCCGGAGAAGGAAAGCTGCCGTTACCGTCAATATTACTCGCCAACTTGCAATCATTGGACAATATACTAGACGAGGTACAATCACAAATATCCTACCAACGGGACATCAAAAACTGTAATATCCTATGTTTCACGGAATCGTGGCTGAATGACGACATGGATATTCAGCTAGCGGGATATACGCTGCACCGGCAGGATAGAACAGCACACTCCGGTTAGACGAGAGGGGGCGGTCTGTGCATATTTGTAAATAACAGCTGGTGCACGAAATCTAAGGAAGTCTCTAGATTTTGCTCGCCTGAAGTAGAGTATATTGTGATAAATTGCAGGCCACACTACTTGCCTAGAGAGTTCTCAGCTATACTTTTTGTGGCTGTTTATTTACCACCACAAACAGATGTTGGCACTAAGACCGCACTCAGTCAGCTGTATAAGGAAATAAGCAAACAGGAAACTGCTCACCCAGAGGCGGCGCTCATAGTGACCAGAGACTTTAATGCAGGGAAACTTAAATCAGTTCTACCAAATCTCTATCAACATGTTAAATGTGTAACCAGAGGGGAAAAAATTATAGATCACCTGTACTCCACACACAGACACGAACAAAGCTCTCCCTCGCCCTCCATTTGGCAAATCTGACCACAATTCTATCCTCCTGATTCCTGCTTACAAGCAAAAATTTAATCAGGAAGCACCAGTGACTCAGTCTATAAAAAAAGTGGTCAGATGAAGCAGATGCTACACTACAGGACTGTTTTGCTATCACAGACTGGAACATGTTCCGGGATTCTTCGGATGACATTGAGGAATATACCACATCAGTCACTGGCTTTATCAATAAGTGCATCAAGGACGTCGTCCCCACAGTGACTGTACGTACATACCCCAACCAGAAGCCATGGATTACAGGCAACATTCGCACTGAGCTAAAGGGTAGAGCTGCCACTTTCAAGGTGCGGGACTCTAACCCAGAAGGTTACAAAAAATGCCACTATGCCCTGCGACGAACCATCAAGCAGGCAAAGCGTCAATACAGGGCTAAGATTGTATCACACCGAATCACACCGGCTCTGACGCTCGTCTGATGAGGCAGGGCTTGCAAACTATTACAGACTACGAAGGGAAGCACAGCCGCGAGCTGCCCAGTGACACGAGCCTACCAGATGACCTAAATCACTTCTATGCTGGCTTCGAGGCAAGCAACACTGAGGCATGCATGAGAGCATAAGCTGTTCCGGACGACTCACACTCTCCGTAGCCGATGTGTTTAAGACCTTTAAACAGGTCAACATACACAAGGCTGCGGGGCCAGACGGATTACCAGGACGTGTGCTCCGGGCATGTGCTGACCAACTGGCAGGTGTCTTCACTGACATTTTCAACATGTCCCTGATTGAGTCTGTAATACCAACATGTTTCAAGCAGACCACCATAGTCCCTGTGCCCAAGAACACAAAGGCAACCTGACTAAATGACTACAGACCCGTAGCACTCACGTCCGTAGCCATGAAGTGCTTTGAAAGGCTGGTAATGGCTCACATCAACACCATTATCCCAGAAACCCTAGACCCACTCCAATTTGCATACCTCCCAAACAGATCCACAGATGATGCAATCTCTATTGTACTCCACACTGCCCTTTCCCACCTGGACAAAAGGAACACCTATGTGAGAATGCTATTCATTGACTACAGCTCAGCATTCAACACCAAGCTCATCACTAAGCTAAGGAACCTGGGACTAAACACCTCCCTCTGCAACTGGATCCTGGACTTCCTGACGGGCCGCCCCCAGGTGGTGAGGGTAGGTAGCAAGACATCTGCCATGCTGATCCTCAACACGGGAGCTCCCCAGGGGTGCGTGCTCAGTCCCCTCCTGTACTCCCTGTTCAACTACGACTGCATGGCCAGGCACGACTCCAACACCATCATTAGGTTTGCAGACGACACAACAGTGGTAGGCCTGATCACCAACAACGACGAGACAGCCTATAGGGAGGAGATCAGAGACCTGGCCGGGTGGTGCCAGAATAACAACCTATCCCTCAACGTAACCAAGACTAAGGAGATGATTGTGGACTACAGGAAAAGGAGCACCGAGCACACCCCCATTCTCATCGACGGGGCTGTAGTGGAGCAGGTTGAGAGCTTCAATTTCCTTGGTATCCACATCAACAACAAACTAGAATGGTCCAAACACACCAAGACAGTCGTGAAGAGGGCACGACAAAGCCTATTCCCCCTCAAGAAACGAAAAAGATTTGGCATGGGTCCTGAGTTCCTCAAAAGGTTCTACAGCTGCAACATCGAGAGCATCCTGACCGGTTGCATCACTGCCTGGTACGGCAATTGCTCGGCACTTCAGAGGGTAGTGCGTACGGCCCAGTACATCACTGAGGCAAAGCTGCCTGCCATCCAGGACCTCTACACCAGGCGGTGTCAGAGGAAGGCCCTAAATATTGTAAAAGACACCAGCCACCCCAGTCATAGTCTGTTCTCTCTACTACCGCATGGCAAGCGGTACCGGAGTGCCAAGTCTAGGACAAAAAGGCTTCTCAACAGTTTTTACCCCCAAGCCATAAGACTCCTGAACAGGTAACCAAATGGTTACCCGGACTATTTGCATTGTGAGCCCCCCCCAACCCCTCTTTTAAGCTGCTGCTACTCTCTGTTTATCATATATGCATAGTCACTTTAACTATACATTCATGTACATACAACCTCAATTGGGCAGGCTATCTGCATTTTGTCCCACCACCCACCAACCCCTCTTATTAAGCTACTGCTACTCTCTATTCATCATATATGCAGTCACTTTAACCATACCCACATGTACATACTACCTCAATAAGCCTGACTAACAGGTATGTAGCCTTGCTACTGTTATTTTCAAATGTCTTTTTACTGTTGTTTTATTTATTTACTTACCTACACACACACACACACACACATACCTTTTTTCCAAACTATTGGTCAGAGACTGTAAGTAAGCATTTCACTGTAAGGTCTACTGCACCTGTTGTATTCAGCGCACGTGACAAATAAACTTTTATTTGACTTGACTAGTCCAACCAGAACACGTTAGTATAGCTCAAGTCCAAAAAGTCCTTGTTAGTATGGCTCTAACCAGTAATCGTTAGTATAGCTCTAGTCCAACAAGTTTTCATAGTATCTGTCAAGTTCAACCAGTACTCCTTAGTAAAGCTCTCACCAGTACTCATTACTATGGCTCTAGTCCAACCAGTACTCGTTAGTATGGCTATAGTCCAACCAGCACTCGTTAGTATGTCTCTACTCTAACCAGTACTAGTTAATATAGCTCTAGTCCAACCAGTAGTCGTTAGTATTGCTCTTGTCCAAACAGTACGCGTTAGTATGAATCTAACCACTGCTCATTAGTATGGCTCTAGTCGTACTAACATAAAGGGAAGGTGATCAAGGTGACGATGAAGTCCAGGTGTGCGCAATGATGGGGAGCATGTGTGCGTAATGATGGGGAGAATGTGTGCTTAATGATGGGGAGAAGGTATGCGTAATGATGGGGAGAAGGTGTGCGTAATTTTTTAATTGTTTTATTTACCTTTATTTAACTAGGCAAGTCAGTTAAGAACACATTCTTATTTTCAATGACGGCCAAGGAACAGTGGGTTAACTGCCTGTTCAGGGGCAGAACGACAGATTTGTACCTTGTCAGCTCGGGGATTTGAACTTGCAACCTTTCGCTTACTAGTCCAACGCTCTAACCACTAGGCTGCCCTGCCGCGTAATGATGGTTGCCAGGGCCAGGGATTAGTAGACCTGCGACGTTGAACACTGGCGAGAGGGAGCGGGATAAGCATGACACATATCACAGTTATTTCAAATAGACCCTTCTTTTATATAGCAGAATCATTGCCATGAAGAAAAAGACAAGAGTGAAACTAGTAAACTAATGCTCACTAAAATAAGCTAAGCAGTGGATGGGAGCGCTGCCAGCAGGTTCCACATTATATATAGCTGTTCTGAGTGTGAGCAACAACCTCTGCTGTTTCCATGCCGCCTCATAACAACACGCACGGAGCATTAAGACCCCCAGTATTCGTGTTACCATAGGCAACCACCTCCACGACCAACAAACTCCTCATCAGGAAGCTGATCACGTCAACCAATGCCGACCGACCCCCAGAAACTCAGAACCTCAGAGGCATGGCAAAATGCCTTGACATTATACTGCTGAAATGTAGAGCTCAGCTCCCTGTGATGTAGAGCCCAGCACTCTGTGGTTTAGTGGCTCAACTCTCTGTGGTTTAGTGGCTCAGCTGTCTGTGGTTTAGAGGCTCAGCTCTCTCTGGTTTAGTGGATCAGCTCTCTGTGGTTTAGTGGCTCAGCTCTCTCTGGTTTAGTGGCTCAGCTGTCTGTGGTTTAGAGGCTCAACTCTCTGTGGTTTAGTGGCTCAGCTGTCTGTGGTTTAGAGGCTCAGCTCTCTCTGGTTTAGTGGCTCAGCTCTCTGTGGTTTAGTGGCTCAGCTGTCTGTGGTTTAGAGGCTCAGATCTCTCTGGTTTAGTGGCTCAGCTCTCTGTGGTTTAGTGGCTCAGCTGTCTTTGGTTTAGAGGCTCAACTCTCTCTGGTTTAGTGGCTCAACTCTCTGTGGTTTAGTAGCTCAACTCTCTGTGGTTAAGTGGCTCAGCTGTCTGTGGTTTAGTAGCTCAACTCTCTGTGGTTTAGTGGCTCAACTCTCTGTGGTTAAGTGGCTCAACTCTCTGTGGTTTAGTGGCTCAGCTGTCTGTGGTTTAGTAGCTCAACTCTCTGTGGTTAAGTGGCTCAACTCTCTGTGGTTAAGTGGCTCAACTCTCTGTGGTTTAGTAGCTCAACTCTCTGTGGTTTAGAGGCTCAACTCTCTGTGGTTAAGTGGCTCAACTCTCTGTGGTTTAGAGGCTCAACTCTCTGTGGTTTAGAGGCTCAACTCTCTGTGGTTTAGAGCTCAGCTTTCTGTGGCTACTTTTCTTGATATTCTCTTGATGTTCTGTGCAGAAGGATGAATGAGACTGATTAACAACTAGCTACTAGTCATAAAGCTACTTGAAGTTCGCTTGATGTGTAAAAGAATGAATGAGATTGTTGAATAACTAGGTCATAAAGTTACTTCTTGAGTTTCTGTTCTCTTTGTTGTTCTGTGTAGGAGGCTGGCCAAGTCCACCCTGCTGCTGATCCCTCTTTTTGGGATCAACTTCATAGTGTTTGCCTTCATCCCAGAGCAGGTGAACACAGAGCAACGGCTGGTCTTCGACCTCATACTGGGATCATTCCAGGTATGGAACCACTAGGGTTGCAAAATTCAGCTAACTTTCCCCTCAAAATGTTTTTAATTTCCACGGTTTCAGCTCTTCAGGTGTAGTATAGATGTAGTATAGGTATAGTATTGATGCAGTATAGGTGCAGTATAGGTGCAGTATAGGTGTAGTATAGGCACGGTATAGGCGTAGTATAGGTGTGATATAGATGCAGTATAGGTGTAGTATAGGTGTAGTATAGGTGCAGTATCGGTGTAGTATAGGTGTAGCAAATCAAATCAAATCAAATCAAATTTTATTTGTCACATACACATGGTTAGCAGATGTTAATGCGAGTGTAGCGAAATGCTTGTGCTTCTAGTTCCGACAATGCAGTAATAACAAGTAATCTAACTAACAATTCCAAAACTACTGTCTTGTACACAGTGTAAGGGGATAAAGAATATGTACATAAGGATATATGAATGAGTGATGGTACAGAGCAGCATAGGCAAGATACAGTAGATGGTATCGAGTACAGTATGTACAAATGAGATGAGTATGTAAACAAAGTGGCATAGTTTAAAGTGGCTAGTGATACATGTATTACATAAGGATACAGTCGATGATATAGAGTACAGTATATACGTATACATATGAGATGAATAATGTAGGGTAAGTAACATTATATAAGGTAGCATTGTTTAAAGTGGCTAGTGATATATTTACATCATTTCCCATCAATTACATCAAAAAGTATAGGTGTAGTATAGGTGTAGTCTAGGTGTAGTATAGGCACAGTATAGGTGTAGTATAGGTGTAGTATAGGTGTAGTCTAGGTGTAGTATATGTGCAGTATCGGTGTAGTATAGGTGTAGTCTAGGTGTAGTATAGGCACAGTATAGGTGTAGTATAGGTGTGATATAGATGCAGTATAGGTGTAGTATAGGTGCAGTATAGATGTGATATAGATGCCGTATAAGTGTAGTATAGATGTAGTATAGACAAAGTATACGTATAGTAGGTGTAGTATATGTGCAGTGTCGGTGCAGTATAGTTTACTGGCCCAACCTCTTAACCACTAGGCTACCTGCCTTGTATTGTTATGAACAACAGAATAACAGGGTACACTGGGTTCATGTACCAGACTCTGCTCTCCCCAGGGTTAGGGTGACTATAACAGACAGCTAATGCTCTTTCTGTTCTTCCTTTCCCTAGGGATTTGCGGTTGCTGTTCTCTACTGCTTCTTAAACGGAGAGGTAAGAGCCACCCTGACGTTCACACACTACTGTTATAAACACACTGCACCTGCTTAACACCTGAGTTTACATGAAGCAGGATTAGGGTTAGGAGGGCAGTGTGTTTAAGGCCCAGTTTTTCAAAAGTGATCTATCTGGATTTCGCCTATTGGATGCATAGAAATAGAACGGAAGTCAAAGATCTGTCAGTTATATTCATTCTATTTATATGTATTAATGTCCTGTTTTGTGGTTGAGTGCTGCAAGGAAAGACCTAGTTAAGCTGCAGGTGGCAAACAACAGAGCGACACGTTCTGCTCTTCATTGTAATCAGAGGGCTGATATAAATACTGTGCCAGTCTCTCTTGGCTAAGAGTTGAGGAGAGACTGACAGCATCACTTCTTCTTTTTATAAGAAACATTACTATGTTAAATCCCAAATTGTTTGCATAGTCAACTTACACACAGCTCTGACACACACACTTACCCCACCAGACATGCCCCCAGGGGTCTTTTCACAGTCCACAAATCCAGAACATATTCAAGAAAGTGTACAGTATTATATAGAGCCATCATTACATGGAACTCCCCATCTCATATTGCTCTGCGGTCTCTCCCTCTGTCGTCTTGTCCTCTGCGGTCTCGTCCTCTGCGGTCTCGTCCTCTGCGGTCTCTCCCTCTGTGGTGTTGTCCTCTGCGGTCTCTTTCTCTGCGGTCTATTCCTCTGCGGTCTCGTCCTCTGTGGTCTCCTTCTCTGCGGTCTCTCCCTCTGTGGTCTCTCCCTCTGTGGTCTTGTCCTCTATGGTCTCGTCCTCTGCGGTCTCGTCCTCTGCGGTCTCGTCCTCTGCGGTCTCGTCCTCTGCGGTCTCGTCCTCTGCAGTCTCTCCCTCTGTGGTCTCGTCCTCTGTGGTGTCGTCCTCTGCGGTCTCGTCCTCTGCGGTCTCTCCCTCTGCGGTCTCGTCCTCTGTGGCCTCGTCCTCTTTCGTCTATCCCTCTGCGGTCCCTCCCTCTGCGGTCTCGTCCTCTGCGGTCTATTCCTCTTTCGTCTATCCCTCTGCGGTCTCTCCCTCTGCGGTCTCTTCCTCTGCGGTCTATTCCTCTGCGGTCTCGTCCTCTGCGGTCTCGTCCTCTGCTGTCTCGTCCTCTGCTGTCTCTCCCTCTGTGGTCTCGTCCTCTGCGGTCTCTCCCTCTGTGGTCTCGTCCTCTGCGGTCTCTCCCTCTGTGGTCTCGTCCTCTGCGGTCTCTCCCTCTGCGGTCTTGTCCTCTGCGGTCTCGTCCTCTGCGGTCTCGTCCTCTGCGGTCTCTCCCTCTGTGGTCTCGTCCTCTGCGGTCTCGTCCTCTGCGGTCTCGTCCTCTGTGGTCTCGTCCTCTTCGGTCTCTCCCTCTGTGGTCTCGTCCTCTGCGGTCTCGTCCTCTGTGGTCTCGTCCTCTTCGGTCTCTCCCTCTGTGGTCTCGTCCTCTGCCGTCTCGTCCTCTGCGGTCTCGTCCTCTGCGGTCTCGTCCTCTGCGGTCTATTCCTCTTTCATCTATCCCTCTGCGGTCTCTCCCTCTGCGGTCTCTCCCTCTGCGGTCTCGTCCTCTGCGGTCTCGTCCTCTGCTGTCACTTCCTCTGCTGTCTCTTCCTCTGCTGTCTCTTCCTCTGCTGTCTCTTCCTCTGCTGTCTCGTCCTCTGCTGTCTCGTCCTCTGCTGTCTCTTCCTCTGCTGTCTCTTCCACTGCTGTCTCGTCCTCTGCTGTCTCTTCCTCTGCTGTCTCTTCCTCTGCTGTCTCTTCCTCTGCGGTCTCGTCCTCTGCGGTCTCATCCTCTGCGGTCTCGTCCTGTGCGGTCTCTTCCTCTTTGGTGTTGTTGTTAAGTAGTTTTGTAATCAATGTTTATCAATTCCAATTATCTTTATCTGTCTGATACCCAGAGGTTGTAAAGTTCTGGTCTGAAATAAAACAGACAGAATTCCCAGCTCACAATTGATCAGATCCCGATTTATTTGCGAGAGTTTTCACAAATACATTCCTTTAATACCATTCTAACCTACGCACATACATACACACAAACATAGGGATTTTCTCATGAGTCTAACCACAGTTTATAACCACTCAGCTGACAGTTCCAGGCTCCCCCAGATACTAGAACTCTGGTGGGACTCTCCCTGGCCTCTCTTATCTCCACAGATTTACATCCAGGTTGGTTCCAACATAGGTTAATGCTCCTCTCCGTACTCCTTCTACCCCCACAGACTCCTTTCTTCGTAGGTACATGCCATATAACCCTTTCCTAATGAACAAACATTATTTAACACTACTAGAAAGACAGGATAGACTTCTTGCCAGTTATAGTGCCGTATATCTCATTTAGTCATTATTCATAAAAAATCCCATAACAGTTGTCCTCTGTGGTCTCTTCCTCTGCGGTCACTTCCTCTGCAGTCTCTTCCTCTGCAGTCTCTTCCTCTGCAGTCTCTTCCTCTGCAGTCTCTTCCTCTGCAGTCTCTTCCTCTGCAGTCTCTTCCTCTGCAGTCTCTTCCTCTGCAGTCTCTTCCTCTGCAGTCTCTTCCTCTGCAGTCTCTTCCTCTGCAGTCTCTTCCTCTGCAGTCTCTTCCTCTGCGGTCTCTTCCTCTGCGGTCTCTTCCTCTTTGGTGTTGTCCTCTGTGGTCTCTTCCTCTGCAGTCTCTTCCTCTTTGGTGTTGTTTGGGACAGATTAGAGACAATAGCCCAGTGTAAACCTGGGACAGATTAGAGACAATAGCCCAGTGTAGACCTGGGACAGATTAGAGACAATAGCCCAGTGTAGACCTGGGACATCTTTTCCTGACAATACTGCCCCTAGAGGGGTCTGATTAGCTGTTCAGGAGTCCTATAGCTTGGGGGTAGAAGCTGTTAAGAAGCCTTCTGGACCAAGACTTGGCACTCCGGCACTGTTTGCCGTGCGGTAGCAGAGTGAACAGTCTAGGGTGGCTGGAGTCTTTGACAATTTTTAAGACCTTCCTGACACTGCCTGGTATAGAGGTCCTGGATGGCAGGAAGCTTGGCCCAAGTGATATACTGGGCCGTACGCACTACCCTCTGTAGTACCTTGCGGTCGGAGGCCGAGCAGTTGCCATTCCAGGCAGTGATGCAACCAGTCAGGATGCTCTTGATGGTGCAGCTGTAGAACCTTTTGGGGATCTGAGGACCCATGTCAAATATTGTCTGCTGGGGGGGGAATAGGCACTCTTAATTACTGTCTTGGTGTGCTTGGACCATGTCAGTTTGTTGGTGATGTGGTTACCAAGGAACTTGAAGCTCTCAACCTGCTCCACTGCAGCCTCGTCGATGAGAATGGGGGCATGCTCGGTCCTCCTTTTCCATGTAGTCCACAATCATCTCCTTTGTATTGACCACGTTGAGGGAGAGGTTGTTGTCCTGGCACCACACAGCCAAGTCTCTGACCTCCTTCCTATAGGCTGTCTCATCGTTGTTGATGACCACTGTTGTGTCATTAGCAAACTTGGCCATGCATTCATGAGGGTCCATAGCTTAGTGATGAGCTTTGAGGACACTGGTGTTGAACGCTGAGCTGTAATCAATGAATAGCATTCTCACATAGTTGTTCCTTTTGTCCAGATGGGAAAGGGCAGTGTGGAGTGCAATAGAGATTGCAACATCTGTGGATCTGTCGGGGCGGTATGTGAATTGGAGTGGGTCTAGGGTTTCTGAGATAATGGTGTTAATGTGAGACATTACCAACCTTTCAAAGCACTTCATGGCTACGGACGTGAGTGCTACGGGTTTGTAGTCATTTTATTTTTCCTTTATTTAACCAGGCAAGTCAGTTAAGAACTAATTCTTATTTTCAATGACGGCCTAGGAACAGTGGGTCAACTGCCTGTTCAGGGGCAGAACGAGGGTTTGAACTTGCAACCTTCCGGTTACTAGTCCAACGCTCTAACCACTAGGCTACCCTGCCGCCCCGAGGGTTTTTGGGGACAGGGACTATGGTGGTCTGCTTGAAACATGTTGGTGTTACAGACTCGGTCAGGGACGACGTCATCGATGCACTTATTAATGACGCCAGTGACTGATGTGCTGTACTCCTCAATGCCATCTGAAGAATCCCGGAACATTTTCCAGTCTGTGCTAGCAAAACCGGCTTGTAGCTTAGCATCTGCTTTGTCTGACAACTTACTTATTGACAGAGTCACTGGTGCTTCTGGCTTTAATTTGAGCTTGTAAGCAGGAATAAGGAGGATAGTTATGGTCAGATTTGCCAAGTGGAGGGCGAGTTGCCTTTGGATGAGAACTTTCCTCTTTGCTTATGGCCGTATATAACTCATTGAGTTCAGTGTCAGCATCGGTTTGTGGTGGTATATAGACAGCTATGAAAAATGCAGATGAAAACTCTCTAGGTAAGTATTGAGGTCTACAGTTTATCATGAGATACTTAATAAATATAACTGACAGCGATCTCTTATCCCCACCCCTCCTCCTCCTCCTCTCGTTCAATTTATCCTCTTCCTCCTCTCTCCCCCTCTTTCCCCCTCTCCCCCTCCTTGTCTCTCCCTTCCCCCTCCTCTCCCCTCTCCCTCCTCTCTCTCCTCGCCCTCCTCCCCTCTCCCTCCTCTCTCCCCCTCCCCGGCTCTCCCCTCCCATTTCCTCTCTCTCCCCTCACCTCCCTCCCCCCTCCGCCCCCTACCCCTCTCCCTCTCCTCTCCTCCTACCCCAGGTGCAGTCTGAGATGAAGAGGAAGTGGAGGTGGTGGAACCTGCAGCACCACATGGGTTCTGACACCACTAAGCACCAGCACCCCTCTATGGGGAACAGTACCGGCACCACTCAGATCTCAATGTTGAGCTGCAGCCCAACGACACGCCGCGTATCCTCCTCCTGCCCCCCTCCTCTCCCCTCTCCCTCCTCTCTCCCCCTCTGCCAGGATGACTCCTCAATGATCTGACACACAGAGAAAGAGAGAGAGCGAGACACACACACATACACACACTCATGTTGCCAAACATACACTCGTAAAACTGACTATCCTACCGATCCTTGACTTCGGCGATGTAATTTACAAAATAGCCTCCACCACTCTACTCAGCAAACTGGATGTAGTCTATCACAGTGCCATCCGTTTTGTCAACAATGCCCCATATACTACCCACCACTGTGACCTGTATGCTCTTATAGGCTGGCCCTCGCTACACTCTCGTCGCCAAACCCACTGGCTCCAAGTCATCTATAAGTCTTTGCTAGGTAAAGCTCTGCCTTATCTCAGCTCACAGGTCACCATTGCAGCACCCACCCATAGCACACGCTCCAGCAGGTATATCTCAATGGTCACCCCCAAAGCCAACACTTCCTTTGGCCGCCTTTCCTTCCAGTTCTCTGCTGCCAATGACTGGAACAAACTGCAAAAATCACTGAAGCTGGAGACTCATATCTCCCTCACTAGCTTTAAGCACCAGCTGTCAGAGCAGCTTTCCGATCACTGCACCTGTACATAGCCCATCTGTAAATAGCCCATCCAACTACCTCATGAGAACTTGTTCTCAACCTGCTGGTTAAATAAAGGTGAAATTAAAAAAATAAAAATACAGAGATACAGAGATACACACACACATATACACACATATACACACATACACACACACACACAGAGATACACACACACATATACACACATACAGAGATACACACACACATATACACATATACAGAGATACACACATACAGAGATACACACACACACACACACACACACACACACACATACAGAGATACAGATATACAGAGATACACACACACACACACATACAAAGATACACACAAACACACACACATACAGAGATACACACACACATACACACACATACA